>NC_047056.1:108425053-108750331 GCF_000738735.6 Corvus cornix cornix | reverse complement strand
CCCACCAAATGACTTCATCCAGATGAACCAAGAGGATAAGGAAAAATGCTCTGGTTGCTGTCCATATTTAAATGGGGAAGGTATTTCTATGAGTAAGAGAACCTTGAGACCTGCTATTTCTGTGCTGTCCTAAGTTTTTTTCAAAATTGTCTAAAGAAAAAAAAAGTCCAGTTGGATTCTAGCAGGTCAGATAGGGTAGAGGTACTGTTCTTTTTGTTACTTAACCCAAAAGTTCAGCCTGGATAGATCAAATCTGCTTTCCATCAGCAGAGAATTTTTCAGTGCAGATAATTCTATTGCAAAAAGATCACTCTGCAGCATCTACCATAATTCAATTTATCCACAGGGGTAACCAGGACATAGTCCAGCTCTGCTGATCCTGAGATCTATTGGGTAAGACCGGTAGGACAGGCTGACCTGAAGGCATGTTTTAAAACTGTGTAGGTTAATCATGTGAACAACCTAACTACTTATATGTGGAATCAATTTCATGTATTTAGGTGCCTTCCAAGCTTATTCAGAACTTGTCTACAGTGTCACCATCACAGATTCACAGAAATATATATTGCCACACTTACAGCAATGATATCATATCTCATCTTAGAAAGAACAATGACTTTAAATCAGGAGGGTATGTCTGGACTGTCAGAAAATATGGATGTATATGTGCATGACTACACTTCCCCATGGGAGTAGCATGCCCAAGACATGCCCAAGATTTCAGAAATAATTTCTATATTCATATTTTTAAGCACTAATAATGCACTGATATAATGGCCAGTATGTCTGTGAAAACTCACCATTGTGTTTAATCTATTACACACAGCAATTAAACTACCATAGCTTCAGGAATTTTATAATTCTTAATGATCAAAGTAATATGTTTTGTAGCCCTAGTAACTACCCTTAATGGAGAAGTGACAAAAGCAATGCAATAGTTTTTAATTTAATTTAATACCAAGGATGTTGGTATTAACCAGTGTGGGGGAGGACTGTGGGTCCCAGGTTGCATTCCTACCTGCCCACACTGTAGTTAAGAGCTGCCAGTTCAGGTGTGCCTGTAACATGGTCGAGCCCAGGCACAAATCCTCGTGCTTCCCCACCTACGCTGTCAGAACTGATTCCATTACATAAGAGATCACGGAATCACAGACACCCTCGCCCTTCTGGCAATACTTTGCCTAATGTAGCCCAGTATACTTTTAGCCCTCTTTGACACCGGGGCACGTTGCTGGCTCATGTTAAATTTGGTGTCTAACAGGACCCTCAGGACCTTTTCTGCAATCCTGCTTTCCAGGAATAAACTTTATGGTGGTGTCTGAAGGCAAAAATATTTCTTGAGGGCAAGAATTCAGCACAGATAAAAAACAATCCGGTAATGTTCACAATGATATTCTCTTAAATCATTACTGAGTAGTGATGCTGGACACTTTGTAAGGGAATTATCTTTCTTCACATCTTAAGCATACTGGTGTTTGTTTGGTGTGATTATGCAACACATAAGTGGTTCAACATCACTCCGTGTCATTTGATGCTGCCCACAGCCAGTGACTGGAAACCAATCCAAGTAAACCTAGGCCTGATTTGGTACAGCAGTTCTAAGTGTGGAACAGCTCCAAGACTAAAATCCTTCATGGCATTTCTCGTCTTAACCGAAAGTGAAAAGTAACACAGTTTTTCAAAGCTACTAAAAGGTGAAGCTCTTCTCTGATTTACTGCTCATCATCTTCTGAGGCACACACTGTAGTCCCTCTGCTAGGCTGAGATTTAGCCTGACATCCAAAAACTGATATGTTCCACCCAGCACAGCATAGCTTCTGCTAACTGATTTGTATAAAAGTCATTGTAGGGGAGATAAACAATCAGCACCCACCTCCTGCATGCCAGATTTCACAATGAATGGTTTCTTGATTATTTGGTGTACATTCATTTTCCAAACTACTGCCAGGAGACAAAATCGAAACTCAAAATCTTTTTATTTCTTAGGTTGAAACAATTCCAGAATTTCTTACAGAATTTCTTACAGTGTTTTTGTCTTAGATAGTCTTTTATGACTTTATTCAAATTTTGCCTTCCCCCTGCTGACCCATCAAAGTGGTTTCCTCACTAAAATTGTCATCCTGCACAAATGGTGCAGTCATGCTTCATAAATCACACAGACCTCAAAGCAGCTGTTCCTTCACAGCTACAGAAAGAGTTGGAGATGGGTGAACAGGACTCCACACAGGAATCTTTGGGCACTTCCCAGAAGCACAGGTGCAATGAAAATCCATGAGCCTGGTAACTGATTACTCTACAAGTTCACTGAACCAGAGCTGTGCAAAACTATCTTCTTGCGTAAATAGACGAGAAAAATGGGACAGTTGGCTTGGCAAGGTGAAGATGCAAAAATTATCTGTGCAAGTAAATGTGCACAGCTCAGGTCACACTATCAGTAAACATGGGCTGGGCCAGGAAGAGCATTTGTTCCCAAGTCCTTCAGAACTAAAAGCAAGAGCAGAATTAAAAAATAAATGCCATTACCTGATATGAGCAGCTGATTCATCAGTCTCTGCGCCCTTACTGCCCCCACACAATGGATGGCAGCCTCAGTGGAGTAGGGACATGTGGGAACAGATGCACTACAAGAATTCTAAAGTCCATGACACCCATTGTCAGCAGGAATATTTGAGCCATAGATCGTCACCACTCTGGCTATAACTCTTCCAGTAAGTTATACAGTGCCCACATTTGTTCTTTGAGCCACCCTGAGGCTGAGCAGAGCTGTCTAGTCATAGCCAGGCTATCAGAATCTCCACCACCCATTCTAGGATGGTTGCATCCAAAACGCCCATTGAAAACGGTCCCTGGTCTCTGCCAATGCCCAAAATGAAACCAAAAATCTTTCAGCAGCCTCTAAGCTGACCATGCTAAAGGTGTGCCAGGAGCCATGCTAACAGTTTGGCAATATGGAGGGTTAAGTTTCAGTGCTTAGCAAATCACCAAGCACTGTTTGATTTACTAGTATTGATTATCTTAATTATCCAAAACAACTGCTGTTTGGCTGCACAAGGTGCTCTACCTTGAAAGGTGGAATGTGGCCATGTCCCATAGCTCCTAACAGCCGGATGGAGGTGATTGAAAGCCTTCTCTTTTACTGCTTTTGTTCTTCTTTGTCCTTTTCCTTTGTTTGGACTTTGGGGGTTTCAACTTTTTGGTTTGGTTTGGTTTTGGTTTGGAGGTTTGGGGTTTTTTGCCTTTTTTTTTGTCTACCAGGAGCAGACCACAGACATCCTCACTCATTTCTGAGTTTCACTAGTCACTGTGTAAAAAAAACCCCAGACCATTAAAAACTTGCTCCAAATTTATGTCCTACAATTTCAAGGAATACTCTGCTTTTCATAAAAAGTTTTCATAAATAAGAGCTCTGCATTGAATTTTTCCACCACCTTCATGATTTTATAATTTTTGGTTTCTTTCTGCTCTTCTCTCTTTTTTTGAACCCCACAACATTCTTCTTGAGATGTAGAGACCCCAAGTTCCCAGAGTGTGTGTTCATGGAAGTTTTATGTAGCAGTAAAAGAACATCCTAATCCATTCCTCACTGCCCTTCCTGATGGTTCCTCTATTCCTGTTGCCTTCTTGTTTGTCACTGCACACAAAGCAGTAATTTCAGAGCCCTCCAGAAGTGATCCCAAGGTGTCTCTGGTGAACTGGTTGTAAGCATTGAGGAGACATGATTTACATTATTTTCCACAGATGAACTATTGCACATTTATCTTCCTCTGCCATATTCTTTACTTTTCACTCAGTTTTGTTAGATCCTTCTGGAGTTCCTCACTGTCAATGAGACTTTTGTCAAAGATAGTGAAGATAATCTTTATTATCCAGAAATCTGGACCTTTAACAACTTGTTCACTTCAGGATAACAGATCAATGTCAAATAAAACAAAGAGTGCCCACATTTCTGGTTGTAAGCTGG
Organism: Corvus cornix cornix; assembly: GCF_000738735.6. Lineage (NCBI taxonomy): Eukaryota > Metazoa > Chordata > Aves > Passeriformes > Corvidae > Corvus > Corvus cornix. The sequence goes on along the minus strand of NC_047056.1, from coordinate 108,746,370 downwards.
AAACTCTTCCATTAATAGACAAGCCCTAAAGACCATGCCTGTCACTAAGAAGGGAAAAAAAATCTCACTAATCTATACAAACTAAAAGACATCACATACCTGCTCACATCAGTGTAAACTGGGAATGTTGTGAACACAAACTGTGACTGCACCAGTTTCCCCGGCTCTTGTAGGATTATATTGCCAATCATATAATTTCCATGCTTACTGTTACAGAATGAGCAAGATGACACAAAGATACTCATGGTCACAAGCAGCATGAGTGACTAAACATTCAGCAAGTTTTTCATGCAAGTTTTTCTCTCTGGTCTGCCAGAGATTGAATAGTGCAGCTGGTGTGGCTGTTACAGCAGGAGCAGCAGGTGGATGGAGAAGCCACTGAAAACCTGAGGTCTGACACTGGCTGAACTATTTTGCTGACAGAAGTGTGAATGGGTCAGATTTTTTCCTCCTGGCAGAGGAATAAAGGCATTGCAAGAACAGCATGGACTGACAGAGTGATACATGAAACTAAGAGAGTAAACGTGGCATTATTAAATTCTTTTTGGAGGTTCACTTCTAGCTATTTTTTCATACTCCCCCTCTAGCAGTTCATTTTAGCAGGTAAGTTCACTTTTTGCAGTGAAATACAGAATTCCCTCATCACTTTGTAGAAGGGGCTCAGCAGGAGACATCCATGGTTTAGAAGTCTGTGCAAACCAAACATAAAGCTCTCCCTGTCCCAGCTTTGAGTGCCACCTGTGATGAGAACAACCACAACCTAAGATGTCTTATTTCCCTTTTCCTTGCAAGATTCCCTTAAGGAATGTTTTAGCAGATATCTGTATCTATCTATCTATCTCCTTCTCAGCACCTTGGATCACCTAATATACAAGGTAGATCAATAATGTGTGGTCTAACATTCTTTTAAAACCTGAAGAAGAAAATGCAAAGCAATTCCTGCAAGTCCTGCAGCAAATTAAGTTGATGTGAATGGTGGATTCTCCTCTCGGCATCCCAGAGAGTTTATAGTCTCTGCTCCTGGCTGCAGGGACTGAGAACACTAAAGATCCATGAATAGTTGAATAGTTTTAGAGGAGAAATTTAGGGTCTTCCTCTTTCTATATTCTTCTTGGCTAAAAAAAGCAAAAACCAAAAAACAAAACAACAACAACAACAAAAAAACAAACCAAAAAACCAAAAACAAACAAAAAACCCCAAAAAAGCAAACAAAAAAACCCAAAAAGCAACAACAACAAAACAACAAAAACAAACAAAAAAAAGCCAAAAAAGCCCCCAAAAAATAAACCCATAGAAACAAAATCCCAAACAAAAAAAACCAACCAAACAAACAAAAGCCCAAAACCCCTGAATTTAAAAGCATGGGGGGTTGGCTATTTTGTTTGGCTTCTCTTTTTTTTTTTTTAGCTTTTAGGGACGACTCAGGTAGCTACCATACGTGTTCTACTTCTTATTATGATTTATTTTCTTAATACCAGCATAAGCTTTGTCAGTGCCTTACTAAATATGGATGCAGTTAAACCGTAATGAGGTTTTAATATGGTAGTATTAAAGGGTAAGGCCCAATCCCTGGAAGAAAAGTGATTAAACTAATATAGAAACACACAGAGCTGCAAACCTGTTCATGCTAGTAAGGGTAGCTAACATGGTAGAGCATTCAAGCTCAGCCAAGCCCTCAGCTTCAAAGTTCTTGGAGGTCTGTGCCCAGTAAATCTATCATTTGTGACACATGAGTGACAGAAATGGAGTTTCTGCAGTTTTACCACTTACTGCTTGTCAGCTTCATCGAGGTAAAGGCCACCCTCCCTCTGTTAACTGCGAGAAAACATTACCTGACACCACCAGGAAGCTTTGGGTGGTAACTGAAGTGACTGAGGTTGATGGATACCATTCTTTTGGGACAAATAGAAGTCGTCTTTCTGGAAGAAAGGGCAGCATAACTCTACGGTAGGCTCAAAGGAGTCTAAGCTATCACAAAACTCCTCCCAAGTGCAAAGCAATTATCATCACAACTTCCAAGTGAGAGGGTAACGAATTTTAACAGGTTCTGTAGCAAGCAATGTCCAAAGAGACCATCAGCCAAGCCTCTTTGACTTGCTGTTTGCTGTCAAGCATCTCTCAGGCTCCTTACAAACCATCCTAAAGGACCTATTCACACAAATATTACATCCCCAGAAAAAAGAAGTCGTGGTCCACAGGCAGAAATCAGGTGAGGTCACAAAGGGAGTGAACATCAACGTACATGTATTGACAGAGGACTGGTGACATGAAGAACAAAAAAAGAAAACATAAAACAAGAGGAAGATGTGTCTCCAGCAAGGAATCCACATCTTCTCATCAAAAGAGCTGCCAGTCAGGAGAAAGCTAAAATATCCCCAAAATGAAGAACTCTTGGCACACATTTCTTCCTCTGGGAAGAGACGCCAGTGATCACAGGTGCTGTCCCAAAGCTCATTGCTTAGGAGGGTTCTGGGACAAGCTCCACTGATGGTAAGGAACACACTGGAGAGATGAACACACACAGAAGAGATCCTCTGGATTGAATTGTGGGCCCAGCTGCTTTCCTATGCTGCAGCACCTCGCTGGGCTGGTATTCATGGATAGGATCTCCCACACTCAATCCCAGTTCCACTTGGACTCTTTCAAGGATAAATGACTTGGATTCTTCTGAGGGTAATTACAAGATCCCTAGGAGTAATGGTATTTTCTTGGAGGAGAGGTTTGCCATGTGAAAACAGACAAGAACATCCAAATTCATTTCATCCAGGTTTTCTTATTGCCCTCCATGGATGTTAGAGTGCTATTATTTTAGCAATTGTGCTGGTACGACATGGTATAGCTGCTGAGAGAGCTCCCAAAAGCAGCAGTTGCCATAACAAAGGTGTCAGCATGTACAATTTGCACTTTATACACTCATTTTTATTACTGTTAATTACCCCTGAAAGATTGTCCATCACTACTGCTTAATAATTTAACCATCGATTTGATCCTCAGCAGAACTGGCACCCAGCATCAGGCACATTATTGCCATCAAAATATTAAAAACCCCCAAACACTTGTTTACTGAGCTACTATATTGAAGAATTGGGTTTTGTCCAGTTGTATAGCGATCCAAAAATAACATTTGTTAATATGCAATAAACCTTTTGGCAAGATTCCCACTTTTATTTAATTTTTTCTACTATGCTAGGCAGAAACAAATATTTTGGCTTTCCATTTAAAAATTGAAAATAGTCACTTTAGTAAATATCCATGTCTAATTAATGCTCTGTTTTACTATGCTTGTAAATTACTTATTCCTTTCCTTGCTGGGGAGCAGAAAACAAAGGCTCTTGGAATCACTGGTAGATTTGAAGAGCTGGTCCTCATCCTTTCTTGCCTTCACAGATACATTTTTTCTTCCTTTCTGACCACCATAATAGCTGAAAATCTATGTCCTAAGAGTCTAATGTTTGTGCCTGTTCTTAATGAGCAGTAACTCTGGATCAAAACAAGCTGAGGAATTTCTCTCTATGAAATGGAGAGTTACAGAATTAAATAAGGGAACTGAGGGAGAAAAAATTAAGAGGGTGAGAACCACAAGTGTTTGCATCTGCTCCTCTGAGCTCTCCACGCAGTGCAGGGGCAGTGTTCAAGGTCTTCCCTCCCAGCCCTGTGTGGGATATTTTGGCAAGAGGTTTCCATTACTGCTGACTCAAACCATACAGTTAATTCCCTTGCACAACACACAGGAGCTCAGATACACCCACAAGAGTTTCACTAGCACTAACAGAAATTAAGAAATCCAAAAAGGAAAGAAATCATATGTTTCAGTTTATTTGATTTACACATTATTAGCTGAGCACACAGTAATAACTGGCATGGAGCTTTCAAGATAATGAAGACGGAGGTCAGACCTTGACTGTCAGGAACAAGCAGGCACCTCCTCTGTCCCAGAATGGCAGATTCAGCAAGAAAAGAGAAAACCATTCGTCATGGAAGTGTCAGACTGGTACTGCTCAGTCTCCTCACAGCTCTTCTACAGGTTCTTGTCCTTTTTAGGGCTGTAAGGAAATGACTGGATCACTCCTGAAGCCCCAGGCTGAGGATAAGTCATCTGAATAGGACATGGGAAACTGCTGAATGGGACAAGAGCAATGTGCAAAGCTGATAAAAGTCACAGCACCTCAAGGGATGGCTGGGTTCCCATTTCACATACCTCCCATTTGCCAGCCAAGGGAAAGGCATGTGAGAAGTGGCCAAACTTCGCAGATTATTGAAAGAGACCTTTTGGGGAATACAGACATGCAAGGCCACAGTGCCTAGGGAACCTAGCCAGTAATACCAGCAGCAGGATGTACAGTATCAGCAGGCAACAGTTTCGAGAACACCAGACTTTGATATCGATGTACCAAACTGGGGCCATGAGGGAAAAAAGTCAATTACGAATGGTTCATTAATATGGAAAAAAATCAGGTCAGAGAAAAGGAGGTACAACATCTCTGAGCAGAAGAATCCAGAAACAGTGAAGTTGAACAAGTCTTAAATTAAGCCATTAAAAAACCTTTTAAAACTTTAAAACTATTCTGCTCTTTAGAAGACTCAGAAAGGTTTTGTATTTCCATATCCCATATTCAGCCCACATTTATAATTTTGTGCATCAGAAGATCCCAGCATCTTAAAGGTCTTTCCATCCTGGGAAAAGATGTCTTTCTTAAACATACTTTACATTATCTACAGTTTTTCCTGACTGAAAAAGTCTAGTCCCAAATGGACTTCTGCAATTTTAAATCACCAGTAAACAGTCAGAACAAAATGCACAGGTAATGAAGGACCTGTGGATGAGTCTATAGGAAAAAAAGCAGCAAAGAAAGATGTTCTGATTTAAAACAAAGACTTCAATATGTTAGAAGCTGACTGTGTGCAATTACTTTGGGTGAAAGTTTCTAAGCTGTCTAAAGGGATTGTTTTGCCATTAAAAAATCTATTTGAGCCATGTTTTCCTGCTTGCTGATATATAAACACAGCCCACAGAGCTGCCTTGTATTTCCTTTTGGATCAAGCTATAACCTTGCAATACTATACATTTAAGCTTTGAATCCTGATACATCATAAAAATAAAAAGCAAACAAACAGAAATGACTCTCAGACACATTGAAAGAACTTTAAAAGAGAGGCAGATTAAGCTCATAGACCCAAATCACTCCTTGCAGAGCATTTTGTCGGTTTGTTTTGTTGCTAACACACAGGATCCACTCCACCATGTCCTTCGGGCCAGCACTGACTGTCAAGGACAAGGATCCCACAACTGGTTCCTCCTCCAAAAGCCAGTTCCTTTCTTTTTCACTCTTCCAGTCTCTGCATGTATCCATGCTTTTCCACATCTCGGTCACCCTCACCTTCAAGATGGTTGATGTCCTTCATTTCCAACGTCTCTCACCCTTTCTTTGCCTAATGTACTGAAAAAACATTGGTGCAGTAACTGTGCAGTTTGATACCTGTGTCATGACTTTGCTGGACTCTTTCAATTGTCCTTTGGATGTAGCTTGAAGCCCAGTTTTCTACACAACTTCAGAACACCTCCCACAGCAGAGCCTTAATCCTTTTATCAACAAGGTAACATTAAATATTGAATCATGCTAAAATGCATTATTTTACCTGTCACTTTGGACAAATCATTGCCTGATCACCAGCACTGCCCAGGTCTGTATATCCTGGGCACTATTTTGTTTCTGTGTGCAACACAAATAAGTGACGATCTTTTCCCAAGGTTTCTCAATATTACTGTGGAACAATTTCACTGATCTCAAGCTATTTAGAGGTCAGAAAGTGGAACACTCAAAGGATCTCAGTGCAGCACTCCCTCTGATCTTTCTCTTTTAAAATCTCCAATCTTATTTTCTCACAATAATCTTCCAGCTTTGAATTTTCAGTATTTCTGAAAGCAATTATGACTCAAACACCGGATTTTCCTTTCAGACATGATGCTATAGAATTCCACTGATCTGCTGACATTCTTGTCATATTTAAAAAAGAAAAGGGCATGTTTTTGTAATTCTTTCTGCAGTCTGTGACAAGACTCCTTCTGCCTCTCACACAGCTCCCTTAATTATTATTAAAAAAAATTCCTGTTTTCCAATTAGATTTGATTGCATCCTGTCCATCCAATGCTGACTAGCAAGAAGCTGCACTTTACATCCAATTCCCACTGATTTAAATAAAATCAAATGGTACCAGATAATGTCATCGTTGTCTGTGAGTTCTAAAGTGGGGGAATATATGACAAAAAATTATCCCTGTACAGACCATCAGGGCTACAGATACAGGGTTTATTTATGTCTGAGACAAAGTCTGGCACACAGAAATAGCAGCCTCCAGATAGTCTGCAACAAGTTTCAGGAGAAAATAATGATCTTTGGAAAAGTCCTTCTTGTTGTTTTCACAGTGTTCACAGTTTTTGTGAAATGTACCTTATAAATGCATTTACAAAGACAGAAGTCGCAAAATGTCTATATTTTTAATCAAATTGGAGAGGGAAGAGAACACTTTCTTAGCACTGCAAATCATATAATTGTTTTCTTGTCATCCTCCACTGCCAAAGAATTTTCCCTGCAGAATCATTCCAGAATGTCTTTTATTAAAAAGTAGTATTTACAGAAAAGAGCAAACATAATTTTTATCTGACTCTTTTCCACCTGTTTTTTACCTAAAATCTCTCTTTTCAGCAGAGTTCATACAATGCGAGTGCCACAGTTGATTTCTATCAATACTCTTCTCATAATTAGAGGTTTCCTGTCCAAAACCAGACTGAAAATAGTGGCCAAAGCACTGAGATGCCAGATGTAACATCCTACAAGTTGCCATAGACACCTCCAACCCAGGCTATATGTCATCCATAAGAACCAGTTCCACCCATCCTCTGAGACTCTGTAAAGGACCAGGTGGGTTTGAAAGCTCAGTGATACTGCAGGGTGAAATCCATTTCCTCAAACTGTTTCATATGCTCCTCACTCCCATGCTTCTATTACATTACTTTCTTGTGATATGTGGCAGATGTCTTATACTGGTATATTTATTTATTGTGTATGCAGTGCTCACTGGAGTGAGGTGTGTGCTCAGCTGTGGCACAGTGTAAGGTCTATCAGTGAATTTCTATTCTAAAAACAACAACCCATCTTTTTATTGCTGCCTGAAACACTCACTATCTTCCACCAGTATCCCCAGCATCATCACCCATTCCATCAGCTGATTTTGTTTGCAAGACACAAGCTATCATATCAGTAATATTCTCAGATATATGTGCAGAATATTGTTGACTATATAAGAAAAGCAAGTCACAGCTCCAAGTATCTCTTCCCTGAAGATGTAATTATTTTACACAGAGGAAAAGCATTAGGCCCAGTGCACCACTGACTTTGCACATAGATTTTGTGCTGGTCTTTACATAAAAGCTGGTCCCACACATGTCCTCAGTCACCCTCTCTCTGTGGCTTGTGTTTTCCTGGCAACACTACACAAGAACACAGTGCAAAAGTCAGGCTTCCAATAAAATTCTCCATCTTTCTGAATATTTTTAAGTATTCCTACATAGACCTAATATAACCCAAAAGGCCCAAAAATATTTTAGGGAGCCACAGACTGTTTGTTTAGTTGTTTATCTGATTGCAGTTGCTTGGCTCAGACTACAAATTATTCAGTGTTTAATAAGACTTTTGGGAGTTATTATTTCTAGACATGCTGATTTAAAACAAACAAAAAAAAAAAAAAGAAAACAAAAAAGAGCAATTTTTGATGATACAAAGACAGATCAATGGATTTTAATTCTTTTCCTGAAGAGAGTTGCTCACTTTTCAGTATGTGTTCTGCATATCCATGCACAGGGACTGATTATCCCTTGTGGTACCCACGCATTCAGCAGCAATGAAGGGATCTGAGCCCTCCAATTAAGTGCTAATACATTCAAATTACTGATGGGACTCAAGGCTTGGAGGTTACATCTCTATTAACCTGTTCTCTAGCCCTGAGACCAAGTGACAAAGTCTGCCCACATGCCTATTGTTACACTGCTTTAACCTCCAGAACAGGGTAACACATCCAGACTGCCTCCAGGGAGTTCCTACAGTCATAGGAAAACTAGGGATCAACAGGAAATGTAAATTACGTACGAAAAACTGTTCTATCCTGAGAGAAATTAACTGCTGACAGAGGAGATCAGAGAGGCTGTGAAAAGCTCATCCTTGGACTTGTTCAGATCTTGACTGGGCACAGCTTCTGAACACATTGCACTGGACTTTCTTCAAACATGGTGTTAAGACCAGGTGATTTCCAGAACAGTCTCCCAGCCTAATTTATTGTAGAAATAAATGCAATTTATTCTAGGAATGCTCCTTGGCCTTTGCTAACTTCCGGTGTTTGGGAAGTGTTTGAGAGCCTGTATTTGGTCCAGACAAAACCATGGCAAGCACTTTGCTGAAAATTTAACAGAAGCAAGAACCAAGTTCCTGTGCTCAGGGATATTCTCTGTCACTGGTTAAAGAGATGTAGGCAGAGATGCTGGTATTCCGTAAGAAATAGAGAAAGTCTGTAACAGAGGAGGAACTTCAGTGCCCATTCTCCTATATGAGGCTTACTCTGTTTCACTGGCATTCCTTCTCTCATTTGTTAGAGCATCCAGCTTAGACTGCGGTGGAATCTTGACATGGCTTTTAACTGTGATGTGGCTCTTGTTGGAATATTTTCACACACAACTGCTTCTTTCTGATACTAATCTCCAACCAAGGACAGATCACCTCTTTTGTAAGCAAGATTGAGAGACTTTAAAGACAACCTGTGTCAGGAGGTGTTGTTGTCAAAGTGGATCTCCTGTACTCTTCAGAATCTGGAACTTGGTGAAAGGCTTGCAGTCACAAAAGAGTAAGAACATCACAGACCTTTAGAATAAAGGCCTTAGAACTAAAGCTGGTACCTCACTGTATGGTTTTAAATATGACACACCGCCCAAAATCTGCACCCAGGTTTATTTCTCCATATTATTGGACATGTGTGTATGTCTACAGCTTTTCAGGCAGGTGAGTGTTTTCTTTGCCTTCCTTCTAGTATGACTGGATGCTGGCAAACTCTGATTTTAAAGTGTTGGAATTAAAATCAATAGGACTAACCACGACATGAGCACAGTTCTGCCTTGTTCTTCCAGGTTCTGGATCAGCATGTGTTAACATCAGAAAAACCCTTCAGACAAACTATGTTTCACCTTTCATGGTTATTTTGGAAGCCATAATTGGGAGCAAAACTGTGGCATTCATTTGGGAATTTGCTGTGGTTATTGCTTTGATATTTATATGTAAGAATTGCTTTGCCATGTTTTCACATAACAAGGTGAAATTATCAACCTGAGGCCATGCAATTTCCCACTGGCAGACCTAGGACAGCTTGATATGCCAAGTGCCAGCAACAAACAGCATAACTTCCACTTTTTCTCATTTGAATTTACTGTTTCCCCATTTACTAACAAACTCCTTCAGTACTGTGGCTAATCTTTCCCACTCAGTGAGCAATATTAGTTGATTACTGAGAGATTTTTTTACAAGGGCAAGGACACTGTCAAGGGGGAATGGTTTTAAACTGGAAGAGAATAGGATATAAAGGAGAAATTATTTACTGTGAGGGTGGTGAGACACTGGCACAGGTTGCCGAAAACTGTGGAAGCCCCACCCCTGGAAGTGTTCAAGGCTAGGTTGGATGGAACTCTGAGCAACCTGGTCTAGTGGAAGGTGTCCCTGCCCATGGCAGGGAGTTGGAACTGGGTGATCTTTGAGCTCCCTTCCAACCCAAACCTGACTCTGTGATTCGGCATTCAGGCTCTGTCCCTTAACATCACTGACAAATGGCCATATCAGTGATCTCTCTGTATGTGGAAATGTAATGTCGCTGTTCCCTCAGCCCATTAGAGCAAAGTATATTTATTATCCACCTTGAATTTGTTTCCTTTGCAGGTTACTTTGCACCTTTCAAGAGGAGTCCCTGGATGCCATTGATAAAGGACCAGCCACCTTTGGATGCTGGCTTAGAGGCATCCAATAGATCAGCAGTGTATGAAACAGCAAGGGCAACTAAACAAGCTGGGTAATTTTTCTGCACTAAAAATAAACAGTGAATAAACATTTACATTTAAATAAGCATATTCAGCATGTTCACATATTATATTCTAATTACTTAATAGCTTGAACTTTGTTAAACGGTGCATTTTATAGTGCGCATTCAATCTTTCTTACATCGCACTGATGATGCTGACAGCAGCAAGTAATTGATCTGGGCTGTGCTTCAGGTACTCAAGTAAATCTTGATGTTTCTCTCTTCCTCGCACATTCATTCAATTAATTTCTCCCTAACTTTAATTGACATTCCTCTTTTTTTCAAGAGTTCTCAAACTTTATCTCCCCAAAGGTGCTTTGTCATTGAACTCGTTTCCTAAACCACTTTCAGTTTGCACACTTTGGTCTTCCTCTTCTGGCTGCAGATATATCTTCCCTAAATTGTCCTTTCCCTCAAGTCCCAAACATCCTTTCTATTTCCAGTCATCCCAATTATTTTGCATTTTTAGGGGGTCAGAATTAGGGACTCAGTTGCTGTTGCTGGTGGGGTAAGGGACCCCTGCAGAACCCATAGGTTGGAAGATTGCTGCTGTTAAGTAGGATAAACACTACTAATAAGCTCCTATTTACATGGGAAGGACAGAGAAGGTATTTTATTAGTAAGACCTTGGGAAAACACATGTAAAAAAATGATGCTGTATTAACAAAAACTAAATAGGTGCCTCTCCCTACTGGTTGCCTACCTTGCCCCAGGGTCTGTGAATCTCAGGCTCCATCCAGACCATGTGTGTTCGGTTTCTTCCTTCTCACATAGTAGAAGATGCATATCTTGTACAGCTCAAAAAGCAATAGTAGAACAGTTACTTAATTGTGGAAATCTCCCCTCTTTTTTAAAAAATATCCACTAACAGTAAGAAACAGAAATATTACAGCAAATTTGTGCCTCAGGGATGTGGTTAAGTCACCCTAGGGACTGCTTTAGTCCATCTGTTCCCTAAAGCCAAATGTCAGAGACAGTTGCACAAAATAATATGCTATCTTTGACTCTTTGCAGGCACAAAAACCCTAAAGCTCAAGGCATAATTCGAACCCTTTCTCTGACATTTCTTAGGACTGCAATAAGTATTTTAATGTTATGAACATCTACTCTAGATTCTTCTTACATCTTTAAAAAGGCGGTGATTCATTGCTTCAAGCTACACTTCCAAAAGCATCTTATTGCTGGGCTTTATGAAAAGTATTTTTATCAACGGGTAAAAAATAATATGCAGAATTATGTTTCCGGCTGTTGGAAAAGCTTCCAAGTGATTCTTCTACTCCTCCCAAAAAAAGGAAGTTGAAAATCAAAGCAGAATAATTTTAAATAAGTTTGGACTCATAAAGTTTCTCTCATATTAAATCTTGCTCTTAGCTGGGCTGCTGGAATAGCTGTGCAGGGAAAGAGCCCTCCAGATCCACAGGAACCAAGCTAAGTATGCAACTCGGTGCTATAAAGCCACCATGGGTAAAGATGGATTGCAGCTTTAGTTTTGCTGGAATGTATCTAGAAGTCCTTGTGTTAATGTAATTCCATTGTCATTCCACAGGAGCTGAACTTGCTCGTCCTGTAAAATGACCAGGAACCTCTCAAAGTGTGATTGGTGCGATGGAACCCACAGCTCAGTGTCAGCCAACAGCCAGCCCCAATGGCAGTGCAACCTGCCAGCTGTTAATGGGAATTGTGCGCTTCAGAGCTGCGACTTTGTTCATTTCACGGTGAATTCCTCATCTATTGTGTGCCATTTGTGCATGTTTCTGATAAGGCTGAAATAACTCCTCTGCAAACATTGAGCTTTCAGTACAACCTTGATTAAGTATACATAACAAAGGGCAATCTAAGTATTTTATCAGAAGTTATCATTAATACCACTTCTGTAACAATTTAGGATGATAACATAAATACGCACTGAAAAAATGTTATGAATGTTCACATTTCAACAGCACCTCAAGCCCTGAGCAGAGATGAACTTAAACCGCTGGGCTGAATGTTATAGAAAACAGGAAAGCACAAAGGCCTTTTAAATATAAAAAGTCTTTTTATCAGAAGTTGTTTATTTTAATAGGAATTTTTTTAATGTAAAGCACGCTTCCAAAGAACAAACATAACTGAGATTAAGAATGGAAGCAAAGAAAAACAAGGGGGCTAGCCTGTGCAGTTTTAGCAGGTCATGTTCCAGTCATGCTTAGATCTTAACCCTTATATAAATCAAAAATAATGTGTATTTGAGAAAAGTTGACCCCCACACACATGCTTACACCTAGTAAAACTTCATTTAATTTCTTTTTTTGGGGAAATATAGGAGAAAAGGTTTCTGGTTTATTTAGAACAGAAATAGAGTAAGAATAGTTCATCTGGAAGAAATCTACAACCATCATCTGGTTCAACCACCCAACCACAGCAGACCTGACCAAAAGTTAAAGCATTTTGTCGAGGGCATTGTCCAAATGCCTCTTAAACACTAGGGCATCCACCATGTCTCTAGGAAGCATGTTCCAGTGTTGGAGCACCCTCTTGGTAAATAAATGCTTCCTAATGTCCAGTCTGAACCTCCTCTGGTGCACTGCTGAGACCTTCAAACAAATCCTGCTTCTGGATACAAGGGAAAAGAGCTCAGCTCCTCCCTGTCCCATTCCTGACCTCAGGAACCTGCAGAGAAATGAGACTGAATCTCAGCCTCCTTTCCTCCAAACCAGAAAACCCACTTAGGCACTCTTTGCACAGTTTGCCTTCCTGCCCTTTCCTCAGCAAAAAAGGTGAATGTCAAGTTTTATTATGGAAAAAGCTTCACACAGAGACAGTGGGTGATGGGAAGCTGCCTTTGTCCAAGGCTACAGATGGCTTCCAGCTGCCAGTAGGGCCACGAGTGCACACAGGATAGAGCTCTGTGGGTATCCTTAACTTTGGGTCAGGCATCACTGTGACGTGCCCATCATCTTCCATCTTTCATGCAAGAAACAATTAAAAAATGAAAAAAATGCAATATGAATCAATATATGTCTCCAGTTTCAGTCACAGCTCCCCACAATTAAATTGCAGGAGGCATCTCCCCATGTTAGAATACCTTTCCCCAGCATTATTGATGCTGTTTGAACAGACATGCCATGAATTTCATTTTGCCACAATGCATTGGACAATTTGGGAAAAATAAATACTTCCCTTTCGTTATCTCCTATGAATTATACTAACATGCAGTTTTCATTAATATAAAAGGTTAATTAGAAATGCAGAATTACCAAGAACCTTCTCCAGAAGTAAAAGTTCAAGTATATATTTTGACTGGTTTTATAATAAACTCTGACTAAGTCTCTGACTTTCATTCATTTAGACATCTCGGAACTCAGACAGCTGAACATAAACAACATATTTAAACAACCAGGAAATGGTTTTTAAAGCCTGTTCCCTCTTCCAAGTTTATTTTTCAAATAATGCTCTGTTGGGGTCCCTCCCCTGCCGTGTAGCCCTGGGAGAGGGGCCCTGAGGGCACAGACACGGGGTTTCCCTGCCCCTGCTCAGCCTCGTTCCCATTGGTTGGTTTGTGTTCCCTGCGCGGGCAGAAGGACCCTTGGTCCCGTGACTGGAACAGTTCCTCGGCAGAGCTCCGGCCATGTGGCTGGAGAAATAAACATCTCTGAAACAGCAATCAAGAATCTGTCTGTCCATATATATTTCCTTTCCACGGACTCCTGGTTTGATATATGCGTGTTGCAGGATCCCCACTGCAACAAATGGTGGAGAATTGAGAGCAGAACGATCCCCGATCCCTAAGCGACTGATTTGTGTGAGTAAACCCTGAAAACTTTGGATTCCTCTTCTTGGTTTTGCTTTGCTATTCCGTATCTAAACTATGGAGGAACGGTGGGAAGACTCTTGGCTCTCAGAGCCGCATATGGACATTTATCTTAAACTTAAAATGATTCTTGAACAACGATTTGTAAATTTTAGCTTGATTCAAGCTCAAAAAGAACTGAAACACTTCCTGGCATGGTTGTTTAAGAACTTTTTCTATGTTTCTTGGGATTTAATTCTTATGAAGGGCTTTTGGAAAACTGTTTGGACACAGTTAATACTGGAGTCAAAATATATGCCGATGGAAGAATATTTTTGTGAATATTATTTAGTTACCGAGACTGTTGAGCAATGTCAGCTGTGTCCTGGCGAAGGGAAGCCTGGTGCAGGGACCGTGCGGCCCAGGCCACGTGCACCGAGCGCTCTGCGAGCAGCAGCGAGGCAGTTCCCGCGTTGCGGGCGGAGCCACGCGAAGCCGCAGTGTCGGCGGCGGAGCGAGGCGCGGCGGGACCCGGCGGTGCCCGCCCGGCGCAGCACAGCGTGTGGTGGAGCGAGCCCCGTGAACGCCCGGCCGAGAGGGGCGGCGGTGGCGGTGGAGCGGAGCCGCGCCCAGCCGAAACACGCGCTGGAGCAGGGCGCGGGGGAGCCATCGCTCGGGGGCCCGGCCGAGACGTGGGTGCAGCGCCCGGCAGCGGCAGCGAAGCTGCGACCAGAGGAGGCGACGCATGGAGAACTGAGCGGCGCGGCCCGGCCCGGCCCGCCCAGCCCCGAACGCGACCCCGGGAAGAGAGCGCAGGCACCAGCAGCCCCGACAATTCCAACACGGGAGCGACCGAAGGAGAGAGCAAAGACGCAGCGAGACAGAAAACAGCAGCCACTCGGAAAAAGGAAAAGATCATAGTAACTAACACCTTAGGGATAGTAAAATGGTATAATGTTAAGCAAAATTATGGTTTTATAACAAGGTGTGACAACCAGCAAGACATATTCGTGCATAGAACTGCTATTAAAAAGAATAACCCTGAAAAATGGATCCAAGCTTGGGAGATGGAGAGGTGGTGGAATTTAATATTGTACTAGGGAGAAAAGGGTTACAAGCATCGCAGGTCACTGGGCCTGATGGTGTTCCTGTAAAAGGCAGTATATATGCAAAAAATCGTAGTCATGTTAGACAGTATCTCTATTGTAAGTCCCCCCTACAGTTTCCCTTTCCCAATCCCACCTTTCCCTTTTACCCTATGTATGTTACCCCCAGTGTATTCCCAATCCGTTTTTTCATCCATGGTTTCCCTCACAAAACCATGCTTTTGCCAACTGTTTCCCCAAAATCCCTTTCCAATGCCGAGTGGGGGATGAAAAGGGGGAGGGAAGAAGTTAAACCCTCTCCTGCCTCAGTTTCCCCACAAAGCATGCTCAGAGAGTCCTGTCTCCCTTCTGTCAGCCCTAAGATGTTCCACAGAATCTGTTTGGACATTTAAAGACTCAGGAGGGTGGCTTGTTTTGTCTTGAAACTGTTCTTGTTATGTTTATCCAGTTGTTTTCATTCTCCTTTTATTAAAATAAAACGGGTGAGATGTTGGGGTCCCTCCCCCGCCGTGTAGCCCTGGGAGAGGGGCCCTGAGGGCACAGACACGGGGTTTTCCCTGTCCCTGCTCAGCCTCGTTCCCACTGGTTGGTTTGTGTTCCCTGCGCGGGCAGAAGGACCCTTGGGCCCGTGACTGGAACAGTTCCTGGGCAGAAGCTCCGGCCATGCGGCTGGAGAAATAAACATCTCTGAAACAGCTATCAAGAATCTGTCTGTCCATATATATTTCCTTTCCACGGGACTCCTGGTTTGATATATGCGTGTTGCAGGATCCCCACTGCAACAATGCTCAAGATATAAAGACTCATTTCTGGTGCCCTTCTCAAATGTTGTGCTCCAAACATATATTCTCTGCAGCAAAAATACACTCCAGGAACAAAAACAGGGCACAAAGCATTTTGTTCTTGCTTTGGGAAATGTTCAACTATCTAGTGTGGAACTCATAATACTTTTAGAGGGACAAAATATATATATATTAGTAGAAATTTCTACATTTTCCAAGGTCTGAGCTTCATTTCCTATGAATACTGTGACAAGACAGCCACAAAACTAAGCAGAGATTGCAAAAACATATAAAACATTGTACAACAATAAAGAGTATTTTGACTTTTGTATGGTCAGAATGAGTGGAGGCATTTAGAGTTATTTCTTTGGAGAAAAATAAAAGGGAAAATAGTTGGGGAAAAGGCAAAATATGCAGTAAGCAAAATGGTGCAGTGAATTGAGCATCCATGCACCCACTTGCAGCTTCCTACTGTGAAGCAAGACATTCCCTTTAATGTGCACTCCCCATGTATAACCACCTATAGTTCTTGTTTTTCCCCTTTGAGTTAGACTACTCTCCATGGTCTGGTGTCAGTGTCATCAGATCCTTTTAATGGACAGGACAAGTTGGACATTTGCTGAAAACATCACATTTACAAGGTAAATGGGCAATATGTATGAACACTTTAAAAACCATCACAGGTTTTGTCCAGCTGAGCATGAATTTAAGAGTGTGGTGAAAAAAACCTTATTCTACAATTTCCAGAAGCATCAATCAAGTTGGGGCAATTTTCATTTTGTCTGTTGTCTGAAATTATGGGAAAAGCCACAGGATTTGGACAACAAGAAGCCACAGAACAGAAGTTTGGCCTGGCAAACAGCGAAGTTTCATTGCATCTGCACAGCAATGCCAGCTTCTGCCTCCAGCTTTGCTTCCTTTCCTCTTTCAATCTGTCTAGCAAGTGAAGGAACCTCATTAACAATTAATCAGCTTCTCTTGGACTTGGATTCCTGTGTGTATTATAGAAGGTTTCTAATTATGGATGGCTTTATTTGAGAATGCATTAAATGCTCTACAGATTTGAAAGGAATTCATCACAGTATAATTAGGCTGATAGCTCTTTGGTCATCAAGTGTCCTCCTATTTCCGTCCCGATGGTGAGTTAGATAATAACACTGAAAAATGTAATAGCTGGCTCTAATGACTGACCCCAGACATTTAGGCATTACTTAGAATAAATTTCTTGCAGGTCACAATTTTTACTCATCACTAACAATTTCTGTCCTCACAGAAAGCTGCCAATCAAATACATTTTTGATTCATAAGCTACATGCAGGATCCTCCAGTAGGACAGAGCAATGGAACAGTACCCAGATTAGGAACCCCTGCACAGGAAGAGGACAGAGAGTCAGTAGCTGATCTCTACTGGTGACAAGGTGTAGTTCAATCCCCATCTGTTACACTCCTGTCATCAGACTATGAGTTGGACACTGGTCTAGGCCAAGGCACTGCAGAATAATAACAAGAGAGCTATAGATCTCAAGCAAAAAACCCCCAAATCTATAAAGACATCATCTATTGCATTTCCAAGGTAGAGGCAGTCTCATGGTTCTTTTGAAAAACTGTGTAACATTTCACATCAATGGTCAGTTCCCAAAAGTGAGAGGAAGGGAGAAAGGGACTATTGGTTCAGTCAAAGGCAATTATTCTTTTCAAACAAAGAAAAGAAACCAAGAAAACCCCTCCAAACAATCCATTTTGCATCAGACTAAAACCTGTTAATTTCATCTTCCATTATTAATGTCCTTTGATTTTTTTCAACTTAGGCAATTTGGTATGAGCTGCTGTTTAAAAAAAAAAAAAATCCTTATTTTCATTTAAGTTAAAACAAGTTTTTCAACATTTAAGCCACTTCTCTCATTTCTGGGTAAAGCTACTTGTTTCACAACAAGCTTCATTTCCTCTGCAACACATTTTCAAGCAAATTCAATAAACGTATGCAGAACTTGCCTGCTTGACTTCCCCAGAAAAGTAATTTCAAGTCAGGATTCTCTGTCCTGCTGCTAAAAACAGCCTGTTTCCATAGCTGTCACCTCCCCTGCAGTGAAGGAACCTGAAACATCCCTAATGCTTCCCCACATCGATTTAGCCTCTCCTGGCTGGCTGGCAGGCTGCAGGCAGGAGGCAGGAGTAGCCTGTCTGCTGCAGTTCTGACTCACTTCCTTGGCCCAGCTTCAATCAGATGGGGAATTCCCTGGAGGACGGATGTGTTGGCGCCACAGCTCCCTTGGCCATCTTTAAAGGTTAGAGGAGCCCAGAGATAACTGGGAGAGGTCTTCCTGCAGCCACCTCCATGGAAGCTATGGAAGACTCTCTAGATGTCAGTACCAAGGGCACCAGAGAAGGATTCTTCTGCCAGCAGACTTCATAAGCTATTCAGGCTGCTTCAACCCATTTTTGTCTGTATTTTTGTCCCCAGAGGGAAAAAAAATTACTTTGAAATCCAAACTAGGCAGCAATAAGAATTTTGCCCACCAGACTCTGCTTCAGGGCTGCTAGAAGTGCCCTAAAGGCAACCTGAGGTGGTGGGGAGCGGCAGAGCATCCACTGGGGTCCAGCCAAAATGAGTCCAAGTCCCACTGGCATCATTTGTAATCTTGCATATGGCAAGGGTATGGGGGTGGACTGAGAGACAATGTCGAATGTCCAAGCCACAGCAACTGCTTCCTTCTCACCACCCATCAGTGTCCATGGAAATAAAGCCTTTTGGGAATGAAAACTTGCCTTCTATCATCAACAACAAAGCTTTGTCCAGACTGGAGTTGGGCAGCAGGTCTTAGGCCATTTCTCATCCAGATATGGAAATGAGGGCTGGCAAGTTTGTCTTGATTCCATTATGTTGATTCTCTGACAGAAAAACAGATTACTTATTTCATTCCCACATTTTCTTAGTAAAACATTTCAATGTTAAAATCAAAATAAAGTAACTGGTTATGAAGTTGAACACCAATGTACCTAAAAGTGCAGTTATTTTGACTTGCACGTAGTGCTTTCTTCAGTCCAAAACCCAGTGTTTAGAAGTGGTTTTGGTTTGGGTTTTGATCCTTTTTCTTTTTCTTTTTTTTTTTTTTTTTTTTGAAAGAATCCTTTCACTTGGACAAATTTTTTCCTATTAGCTTTTTTGTACTACTGAAACCCTGGAAAAGTTTGTTCTGTTGATATCCAAACAAGACTTCTCTTTGAAGTGAAGAATTCAGTAATCTTTTAGGAAAAATCCTAAACCACAGAACATCAGAGTGTTTTGTGCAGTTTTACCTTAGTGGGCACTGGTTTAGATAGCTCTAAAGATATCACAGAATATTCCAAGTTGGAAGGGACCCGATCCTAATCCTGCAGCCACTGGCAGTACCATATAAACTTCCCTCTCCATTTACTGCAAAGTCTGGGAAAATGGTGACCAAGGTTTGCTCAGTCAGACACCCAAATTCAAAGGCTTCTCCTGGTCACGGTGTTCACGTCCTTGGGCCACATTGTAGCAGCTCACTGTGGTCCATATGCACTGTTTTTCATGCCCTAGAATCATGGCTTTTATTCTTTGCAAATGATACAAGCTATTCCCAAAGGAAGTTCCTATTCTTAAAGGATATTCCTGCTCCTTTGGGGACTGCAGAGGATGCAGTACCTAAAGGGAGCTTATGAGAAGGCTGGAGAGGGACTTTTAACAGAGGCATGGAGCGATAGGACAAAGGGCAATGTCTTTAAACTGGAGGAGGGAAGGTTTAGATTAGATATTAGGAAGAAATTCTTTACTGGGAGGCTTGTGAGGCACAGGTTTCCCAGATGAGCTGTGGATGCTGTATCCCTGGAAGTGTTCAAAGCCAGGTTGGATGGGGCTCTGAGCAATCTGGTCTAGTGGAAGGTGTCCATGTCCATGGCAGAAGAGTTGGAACTGGATGATCTTTAAGGTCCCTTCCGACCCAAACCATTCTGGGATTCTGGGATTCTAATTGTCATGACCTCCAGGAAACCCTCTCTCTGTTGACTCTCTTTCTCTCTCTGGGCTAAATTCTGGAGACAAACAATCACAGCTGGCCCTGAGCTTGCAGAATGAAAAAACAAAGAGGAGGAACATCTGAAGAAACTATACCAGGCAACAGAGCAAGATGGACTTGCTCAAAGAGAGCTCAGACTTCTTCCCTCAGACTTCTATATCGGGAATTATAATTTCAGAACACTGTTATGTTTCAAGGTAAGGGATTGCGGTTTATGCTCCATGAGAAAAGGTGCAGAAGGTACAGCCACTCTGTAAAAAGCCCATAGATTAATTCATGCTTGTGGATCAGCTGGGAATGGATGAATCCAGTTGATGGAAAACAAGGACCAGGCTAAACTACACATCACATCCAACCTACACAAAATCCAGACTTGAAACAGTTGAAACCTATTTGTTAAGCAGTTCTTTTTACCTTTACCTCAGCACCATCTATCTCTGATGATTAAGGACAGGAAGATGATATCTGGAAGAGGTAGGTATATGGAGCATCTGTTGATTCCATGGGAATGGAATAGACTGTTGGATACCTGAGGCATTAATAATCCATTGTGAGAACAGCCTAAAAGCAAAATTATACTGATTCATGTAATTTAAGGGAAAAGCAAATTGCTCTGCTCTGGTTCTAGTACTTTGATAGATTTACCTATTTGGTTACAAATTACAGGGAAGGGAATGGAATGAAAAGCAGGGACAGTCCCACAGGCTCTGAGGTACCCTTCACAACAGGGGCCAGAACATATCTGCAGCTTCAGGAATGCAAATGTTGGGTTAGCACTCTCTGGAGCAGTGAGGAGGGGGATATTGTCACTAAATCCTTGCAGAGATGTGGTAAATCTGTATCCCACAGAAGGAAAGAAATGTGCTTGCTGCTGGGATAACAGGACAGCAAGCTCACAGACCTGCAATAGGGAAAAGAGGATGCAAGAAAAGAGCTGGGGAAGTTGTGAAATCAGTCAGAAAGTTTTTCAATGAGAATTTTAGATCCTTTCTGAATTCATCATATGCTTCAACATAAATATTGTGGGAATAGGATGTTTTTCTCATCTATTTTTCATCCGTATTCTTGTTGTTGATATCAAGGCAGTGTTGTTTTATTGGCACCATATGCATCCATGCATTCAGGGACAGGGGGAGTCAGGCTTGTTTTTTCCTCTAGTTTGGCAATATTCCATTACACTGACAGATTTTTTTTTCTAGAGCAACATTTAAGTGAATTGATTTTGAATCTTTTGACATTGTAATCAATACATGTAAAAGAAAATATTAACTCACAACTGCCACTTTCTGCTGTGACCGTGGTTTTCTCCCTTAGCACCAGATAAGATCAGTAACTATCGACATGAAAAGTGCTGAGTAAATGCATTTTGCCTAAAAGCAAAGCTCAACCAAAACAAACAAGGACAGAAAGATCAGAGATCCTGAGTCTTTCCAATTCTATGATGTCCCAGATAATAGAGCCTTCCCACCTCCTCTGCACTCTGGACTCTCCCCTGGGCACTTGCCCACTCCATTAATACAGGACTGGTCATGGCTCATGTGAGGCACAAAGAGACTGATGTTCCTCTTCCTGATTGTAAACAAAACTATGCAAAACGAGTCTGCCTTTCCATCCACAGCAATTTTGTTCCCCCCCTTCCTCAAAATGCATCATTACACTGATGCATTGCTTCCCAACACTGACTGCTACACATACCTCTGCAGTTACAAATGGAATGTGAGATTGGGAGGTTTTTGTGGAGACTGGCCAGAATTAAAGCAGCTTTTGTATCGCCAAGGCTCTTACAGGTTATTATGTGTCACTAATTAGCCAAATAACAGATGTAACTCCTGCAGCATGAAGAGCTATTGTTGTTTTCTCTTGCTTTTCAATCACTGCCCTGTGAGCTGGAAAAAAATGTGTGAAATATGAGGTTATTGTTTTGTATATTTAGTGTCCCTGTGAAAAGAGATCGGGCTCTGTTCTCAAAATTCAAAGGGAGTACGAGAAAAGAGACACTGAGGCTGTGTCTGTATTAGCAAATTTTATATTGCCAGGCCAAAGTGATGGAAATCAATCTCCTCTACTGCTGCCTTGATGTTATGCACCACTCTTTCCTCTTGGAGCACTGCATGTGGCACTCAGACACACCTGACAGTGTCCTCTGCTGCCTCTTTCAAACAAGCTGACCTCAGAGCTGGTGAGTGGACACTGGTGCAGTGTCTGCCACTGGACACATTTCTACTTCTTCTTATAAAAGTGTGCTGTACACTGCACCTTCACACAAGTTTCCAGCTTTTCCCCTCTTTCCAGGCTGAATGTCCAGTTCACAGACTTTTCTTATGTTTATGCTGTTTGTTAGCTTCCAGTCTTAACTTCCTGGTGGTCACACACCCCTGCTCTCTTCTCCTCACCTGGTTTTCCAGTGATCTCAGTCCTCCTGGATGTTGTTTTATCAGGATGAACAACCAGCCTCAGCTGATCTGCCTCCTGTGATAGACTAATCTCCCAGTCACCACTGAGCCTGGAAGCAAAACAATGATATGGATCAAGATCAGCCCCCACTCCTGCTGTGGGAACAAGAGGTTGTTCCTCTTAGATCTTGTGTCCAGAGAGCGAATAATGTTAATAAAGAAATGTAATTCCCTAGCACTGAATCTGAAAAATACCTCTAGTTAGTACAGAATGTCTTACTTTGTGCATTGACATGACTTTAAAGTTTTCTTTTGCTTGACATCGTTTAAGAGAGATCTTTAAATATTTTCTCAACAAGTAAATGGACAGGAATTCAACACATCCCTTGGGCTGGACTTCCCAGTCAAGGAAGAAACTGCTGACTACCTTAGCAGCACAAATTCTTTTTAAGTTTTCTTTTTTAGTAGCTACTCTATTTGTCACATTTTTCTTGAACTTTTTAGGAATCATTACTACTGAAAACTGGACTTGTAAATAAACTATTGACTTCCTTTCACTGCAGTCCTCAGTTTCTTTGCATTCCATTACTTGTGGGAAATACTGTCTCTATCTTCACAAATTACAGTTTTGATTCCGACATACAAAATTTTGGATAGTTCCCCAGCTCTCCTCAGCTGATTATTTGCAGGCATATCCATATCTACATGTAATCACCCTCAAACATTTGCACCTAGATAATCAATATTTTAATGTTCTTCATTATAGAAAGACAGAAGTCAAGAGTCACAAACTAAGCAGCTGTTGATTAAGACTGCTCTGTTGAGAGCCCTGAACCTCTCCACAGTTCTTTAAGAGATAAACTAGGGAAGAGTATTTCAGCTTCCTGATGTGTCACATTGTAGTGCTGGAGAGGTTTCCTAAATAGCTGGAAGCAAGCACTTATAGGAAGGGTCAGAAACCAGGCTGCTGTCATTATTTCAGTGGATTGTGCAGGTAAAAGGCAGAATTTGGTTAAAAATAACCCAGAGTACATGCTCCAAACCTCTATTTTCCAATGGAAAGGGATATTTTGCATTTGAAAAATCACCGAGTGTGTTTAAGGGTGTTATTAGCATCCTAAGTACTAATCTCACACCAGAAAATTCGGCTGTGCTTAACATTTGGGTGCTAAATCCCAGTGGTCTATATGCTGTTAAATTGTTAGAATGGTCCCTGGCCAAATGCAGTTCCCCCAGACAACTCCTGGACATGGTTCAGAAA
Organism: Corvus cornix cornix; assembly: GCF_000738735.6. NCBI lineage: Eukaryota > Metazoa > Chordata > Aves > Passeriformes > Corvidae > Corvus > Corvus cornix. The sequence goes on along the minus strand of NC_047056.1, from coordinate 108,722,918 downwards.
TTAACATAAGGCAGGAACTATTCCTAATCAGCACTTTGGATGCAGTCACCCTGATTTGAAGGTTAAGATAGTTTAATAGTATAGATGCAGGTCATTCTGTGCCAGTTGGCTTCAACTACTCAAATCTCTTCCCTCACCATTTAATTAACTACTGAAGATAACAGCCAAGCCCACCAAAGTAATCTCTTTCACTCCTTTGACTTTAGTTATAAGAAAAACACTAAATGTGAATATTTCAAACATCATTTTAGGTATGTAAACCAATTTACAGGGGTTAAAGGAGGAGTCTGAGTGATGGGAGATACGAAGGAAGTAGCTCACAATCTGTAGCAGAGGAACTTGTCTCCAGACCTCTCACAGCCCAGGTTAGGTAAATATGCACTAGTGGACCTACCCAGCCCAGTTTTTCCCTTCATTGGGGACTCAAATAACCTTTATTTGATTGCCTTGTTAAAGTTTTTTTCTTATTTTGCAATATTTTAGTTTTTCTGCTAAGGCTTTGTTTTGATTTTTAGGAATTCTGAGTGTACAAACAACCTTTTTCAAATCAGTGTTTTCACTTGTATGCAGAGAAGCAAGTCAGATGAGCAGGGAGACTCTTCACAATTTTCTGCTCTTTACCTCCCTGAACACACTAGAGACAATAACAGCTTTGTGTATACTAGTCCATCCCTAATATTTAACCTTAATATGTGGAAGGGGCCCTCAGGGATTCTAACTGCCTTAAAATTTTTTGTCGATTATGGTAAAGTAATTCAAGGCACTTACACCCAGCAGTAACCAGTCTGTTGTAACCACTGGATTATTAACAGATCTCCACACCAGTCCATGAGAAGGAGAAAGCACAGATCAAGCTGTTGACATCAGGAGAGATATGCACAACCTGAGGTGTTTTCTTCAGCTTCCTAAACCATGTCCAGCAATCCAGACATGTTAAATGCCTATTTAAAATAAAATGATTTAAAATCATAGCACTTTGCCAACTCTTCATTTCCATTGCTCCAAATTATGCAATTTTCCCTGAATAATTGCTGGTAGAAGCATAATCTATTAATTCCAGGCCAGCTGCCCACTGGATACCACCAAGGATCATTTGCTCATGAAGAATACGTGCCTCTGCTCATTTGCAGACATATAAATGCATGACGTTCTGCTCTGCTCCCAAAGGGGAAAAGCAGCACAGCATCTTCCATCAGAATTGCCACTCTTTTTCCTCCTGTTCTGCTAATTTGGCTGGAAGAGCTGCGTCTGCTGTGATTTAAAGGCTTGAGGATATGCAGCCATTCTGTTGTCAGTGGAGTTAATAAGCCAAACAACTCAGATGGTTGAATCCTGAACTCCTTCCCCAGCTGAAATAGGTGGGAAAGAAGCCAAAGGAGCCTGTGGAAGTTTGATAATGCACAGCTAGCAGTCAGTCTGCCTGCATGTGTGCAGCCACCAAGAAACAAACATTGATTAATCTCTGGTCTCATTGAGGAAGTCTAGTGCTGGCCAGTGCGGCAGAGATGGGATGAGGTTAAGCAGCTTGAAAAAAAAATTCTGTACACCTTTGCAGTGCTGTTTCTGCTCCTCAGATAGAAAAAGGTCCAGAGACAGAAAATCTTGTTCAACAGACAAGAAAACACTTGATGAAATCACACCAGAGAGATTAAAGGGGACTAAACAGTCAAGCAGGACAGTTCTTATGATATTTGAATGTCCAGTTTTTATCATTTTTAGAATAAAAACTTATCATTTTACCTTGTTGGAACCCTTTTTCATTTTTTATACACTAAGCAAAAATAGAGTGACCTATTTTGACTGAACTGAAACTAGTCTTTTATACCTCAGAACTTCACTGAAATATTTAAAAGGGAAGACAGAGTTCAGAAAAGATCTAAAAAACCCATGATTTCTCTTTGTTCCATTCATCCCATGAATGCATCCTACAGAGAGAGAGCAGGTGACATCCTCATCTGTAAACCGGGGGAACTGGCACATGTTCCCTAAGGAAATAATTAGAGGCAGCTCAATGCAGTCAGACTGGGGAAGGGATCATTCACCTTGTGCTCAGTACTGGTGAGGCCACATATGAAATCCTGGGTTCAGTTTTGTGTCTCTCATGACAAGAAAGACATTGAGGGGCTGGAGCATATCCAGAGAAGGGAACGGAGCTGGGGAAGGATCTGGAGCACAAGTCTGGTGAGGAGCAGCTGAGGGAGATGGGGGTGCTCAGCCTGGAGAGAAGGAGGCTCAGGGGGAACCTTCTGGCCTGCACAACTCCCTGACAGGAGGGTGCAGCCAGGGGGGGATCAGGCTCTTTTCCCAGGTAACAAATGATAGGACTAGAGGAAATGGCCTCAGGTTGCACCAGGAGAGGTTTAGATTGGGTCTCACAAAAAGTTTCTTCACAGAAAAGGATTGTTAAACACTGTAAAAACTGCCCAGGGAAGTGGTGGAGTCACCATCCCTGGCAGGATTTAGAAGATGTGGATATGTGGCACCTGGGGACATGATTTAGTGGTGGAATGGCAGTGCTGGTTAATGGCTGGACTCAAAGATCTTAAAAGTCTTTTCCAACCTAAATGATTCTCTGATTCTCAGGTCCTGTGAAATTAGCAAAGGCAATGCCAGGTGGTCATCAGTAAATATTTGTCTCCATGGAGCAGGACCTCACAAGATGAAAGGAGATCTATTTGACTCAAAAAGGAATTCAGATTATCCCCTTAAACATATACATGTGGCTATCAGGAATGCTGAAAATCACAGAGACCAGAAGCTCTCCTGGCTAACCCATGTAAAACACCAGCCAGCTACTCCACAAACTTCTGGAGTTCAGAAGACAATGTAGAAGGGATCAAACACTAGTTTTCCTTCTCACATCCTTCCTCTCCCCATGGAATATTCTGCCTGGAAACATTTTTTTCAGGACTTTTTTAAACTTTATTTTGGGTAAGGAAATGGAAATTTCCTGTGAAATTAAATTTCCAAGTGTCTTTTGACCATCTGCAGTGATGGTATGTTCCAGGACATTGTGCAACTTGACACCTTCTGATCGCTGCTCTGTATTTTACCACTCTGGCACAAACCCATGGGCATGATGTGACACAGACCAGTGGAGCCACAGTGCAGCACAAACCTGCTTTTCTCCAGAATACAACCTACAGTAGTCACCACCTCAACACTTTGAGTGACAACCTGATACCACCAGAGTCAAACAGAAGTTTCTCCCATTCAGCTGGATTAAACTGAGATTATTTTCCCAGTTTACAATGGAAAATGCATCAGCCTTCTTGACCTTGGCAATCTGTAGCTCTACCATCTTCCAAAGAATCAATCAAGTACCATTTTGAAACAGACATTTTCACTTCTGGACTCTCCTTCCTGGCATTTGTGAGCAGATGCTGCAGGGAGTTCTCTAATGCTCTTCCCAAAGCAAAAACTGAAGCCTTTGGCCTTGGCGTAAGCACAGGAGAACGCTCCCATGCCTGCCCAATGTATTTTGCAAACCCCCAGCCATCTGGGCAGAGAAAACATTCCTTTGGAAAGGAATGCATCCCCCCCACATGAACGAGCTCTAAAAAGGAGTTGGATATTGAATGCTAAACAAAAATATGCACGAGCACTTTCTCCACTTGAAAAGAAGACAACTGTAGTCTGCAGCAATGCTTTCCGCCTCCATCCTTCAGAATTTGTCAGGTTGTTTCTCTAGCTCTGTCCAGCATGCACAGCAAATCCTCCTTTGTTCACCTGCAGTGCCTCTATGCCTTGTACAAAGGCATTATTCCTATAAGTTCTGTTCTCTGGAGGATGGAACTGGAGCTCTGGTCTATCACTACAGCAAGAGCAGAGCTGACCAATCTGCTGATCAGGTATGTTCCTTCCCCACCTGTTCCACAGCCTCGTAACTTGTGGTAACTTCTTGTGACTGCAAGCAGAGTCAAGGCAGACTTAATGACAGCAAGAATTATTTAGGTTCTGAGTTAAAAGGGTCTTTTATGCCGAAGATATTTCATCTCCTCAAGACCATGGCTTGAGCTAAACTCCCTCTGCTTGTGGCAAGTCTACATCAACATCTTAGGTGGGATAGTAATAACTCACACTTGTCCAATAATTCATGCCAACACTGCTTTGAAATCCCTCAAGAGAACCATAGAGATGAGACTTATTAAGGAATGGAAGCAGTTAGGAATTTCCCCTCTCCCAGAACTGAGTTGGGCATGAAAGCACCATTTCCATGCCCTCTCACAATTTGCAGAGCAGGCACAAGACCAAGAACTTCATTTCAGTGAGACCCACTAATGTCTCACCTCAGTTTGAATATATTTTCATATACTAAATCACATCCCAGCTCCTCCGTTTTCCCTGCAGATGAGGCAGAGGAATGACCCCAAGAGAAGAACCACAGAATCATAGAAAAGTTTGGCTTGGAAGGGACCTCAAAACTCATCTTGTTCCAACCCCTTGCCACAGGCAGGGACACCTTCCACTAGACCAGGTGTCTCAAAGCCCCATCCAGCCTGGTCTGGAACACTTCCAGGGAAGCAACATGATTCCAAGTTCTCAAAGTTAGAAGCCCAAAGCTAATGCCTCCAGTATATCTGCTCAAGATCAGCTCATGTAGCTACACTGCAGACCCATCTTTTCCCCCTTCTGATTTCCTTAACCTTAAACCCTTTGCATATGAGCTTTTTCCCCTAAACAGTGGTTCACACAGAATTGTTTTCATTAATAAAAAAGGCCCCTGTGTGACTGTTAGGTGGAACAGGGAAGGTGTAATAATGACTATAATTGGGTAGTCTGTGGCTGCAGGTCAAGAAAAAATATTAGAGAAATAAATTATTAGTATTTCAAACTTTATTTGGAATAAGTCTTAGAAAGTGCTTTTAGAAGCAATAATAACAGTTATAATTAATGAATGCACTGCCAAGTATTGACCAAAAGATTCTTACAAGTTCACCTTTCATTTCCTCAGTGCCTGACTATTCAATTTGTTTTCTTATTAAAATCCAAGGGCTTTATGGAAACGTCTTTGAAAACAATCCTCAGGATACAACTACTCCTTGTAGAAAAAATCATCAAGAATCAACTTTTATGCACCATTTTCCTGTCAATACCTACTGTTTTAGAAGGCTTGCATGGTATTTTAAAAGTCAGAATAAAAGTACTGTCCTATTTGCCTGTCAGATAAATTACATGTTTGAAGACATTTGTATAGACAATGGAATGCCTCTGGGATCTGCAAAAGATCTGATTTGGGAAACTCTAAATGTAAAAGAGTAGAGTTACTTAGAGAATTAGTAGAATGAGAGTCAATCAAGAGAAGAGAAGGATAATGTGTAATTTTAATTGCTGAATAACAAACAAATTTTGTTGTCCAAAGGATAAGCCCAAACAATGAAATACAGAGAGAGAAAAAATATATTTGTTAATCAGAATTCTCAGGCTAAATTTAAATCATAAATCTCCTGACATATTTTGCCTTTTGGTGTTTCCACTGATAGTATTTTATGCAACCAAGCCAGAATATTTAAATCACTCACATATCACACAAAAGGATGCTGGGTGGGTCCTCCCCAGTCCTTGCACAAATAATTCCAGAAGGGACATTTAGTGTCCTCCGTCAGGGCTCCCATGGCACCGTATGCTTGGGTGAGCCATCAGTCTCAAGGAGTGAAATCTTGAGCTTAACACATTTAAATCGCTGTTGCTTGAGACAAAACCACTCTTTGTAAGTGAAGATTGACATGATCCAGGTGGTAGAGGGAGACAAATACCTGACTTCAGTACAAATGTGGGACAGACAGCTGTGAGAAATGGGACGTGAGGAATTCCTGCTTCCATGCAGAGCAAGGCCAGAGAATAGTTGTAAATTATGGAAATGTGGTGATGGATGCAATTAAATATCCTAGCAAGGCTGTCTTACCTGCTGACATGTCAATACACAGATTTGCATTAAGTTTTTCCCTGCAGGTGGAATCTATTCAGAGAAGGGAAATTTCATAAAATTGAAAGTTTTCCCTTCCTTTGTAGCAAAGGACATGCATCGTACAGGTATTTTCAACACGTAAATCCTCTGCTACTGCAATACCTACATTATCAAGGCCCTTTGCTCTAGGTCCCTGACATTTCCAGAGCCTTCATATGGGGTTGTGCTCTTTTGCTCTCAGACTGAGTACACAAAAAGCAATTTCTGATCTTTTAGCCATTGGTTTGCTAGCAATCTCCTGAAACTTTACAACTCATGTTCCATGGCATGGATCCTTAGACCCAGCTGTCCATAACCCAGTTTGCCTGCAATTATGAAACAGATTTCAGTCTCCCACTGTCCTTATATTCCTATATGCTCTAATGCCATGAGAAGTTACCTCATCATATATTTATATGCCAGATTGTCAAACAATGGCTATTTCCCATTTCTGCCTCTGTGTCAGATATGTTGGACCAAAAGGTTTCCCTTGCTAATGAGGATATAAAAAGCAGGGCTTGGCACGTGGGCTTTGCTTCCATGTGCAGCTGCCAGATGGGCTAGAGCAGAGGATGTCTAAACATGTGACTGCAGCAGCAAGCAAGGCAAATACACAGCCTCCCTAAAAATAGAAACACTCTCTGCAGGGAGGTATTACCATTTCTCTATAAATCATAGAGCTGTAGAAACATTTAGGTTGAAACACCTCTAAGATCATCAGGTCCAACTGTTAACCCAGCACTGCCAAGTCCACCACTAAACCATGTCCCTAAAAAAATGTATCTGGGCTTCTGGAAAAGGGCAAATTGTGGCAGAGGTAAGTTTTGTGATGGCCAGAGTAGCAGGAGGATCTGATTCCATGAAGTGTACAACTTCTAGGTCCAAGCTTTTGTTTTACTTTGCTGCCACTGTGATGTGAGCTAAGGGAAACTGTGTGTGAGTACGATGATAGAAGTTCTCAGGAAAACACTGGGTTCCTGCAAACTTCTTCCCAACACAGTGGAACGGACAGCCCAAGTTGGCTCTGAGGGTGAATGTCATACAGAAACCCTCCCAAAGTATGAGTCTTTTAGCCATAAGAGTCACCACTGCTTGTGTACACCCATTCCAAAATACAATGCTCTGGTTTGCCTGCGATATCCTCTGAACGAAGGCTTGAGATGCTGTCAGCCTCATTCCTTGCTCAAAATGGGCTCTTCATCAGGTTTGGGCAGGTGTTCACATTTTAACTCCTGAGATAAGTTTGAAACAGGGCTTTCATATCCTAACTGGATTCCCTCGGACTTTAATATCATTCATTGACCTGCAGATGAAATATAGGGCCAGATTCCCTAACTTCTTTGAGCAAACTATCTAAATGATCTTCCAGCTCCACTGAAATGCATAAATGTATTCTTTTTTATTTGTTTGACCTTCCAAAAGGTACCAAATGAATGTGCTGGCAACTAAAAAGCCAATGGAGACTCATCTCTGACTTCTTTTTCCTACTATTTGTATTTTCTTTGTCCTTTAACGCCCAACTACAAAGTGAGTGATGATAGACGATTTTTCAATTTGAATCATGATCACTGTTAGATGTTAAAGGACAAAGGAAATAAATCATCTGAAAAGACATAAGGAGGTGATGCTGTTTTCATCATTCAAAGCCCTTTCCAAGTTGTTGGCAAATAAAAGTCTTCTCTGACAATGTTCTTTATTTTAACATGTTCTTTCTTGTTCTTAGCATGTTTTAACGTGTTCTTTCATGTTCTTTATCTCTCCTTGAGGAGGAAGTGCATTTGATTACTTTGAATTTTTGTTATCAGCCTGGTGATTTTTCAGGGCAAAAAGGTCAAAACCTTGCATAACATTGAAAAGAAAGCTCCCAATAAGAAAGAAACAGTGTAGGTGAAGAGGAGTTTTATACCCTTTGGAACTTCTGTAAGAGAGAAAAAGTCCCTCATCAAACCATGTTTTCCTTGCAAACTCAAGGGGAAAAAAAATCAAATTCTTTTCCAGTCAAGCAAGGCTTTGAAGTTTTTGCCTCAATGTAAATGCCAGCAAACCATGCAGGTCCATGCCATTTCCACTTGTGATCGTCTGTTGGAAAGCTGAAGGTGCTGGATGCAGTAGAGTTTTGGATAACTCGGGCACCTTCTCTGGGACTCACCCTCTGAATCAGTGAAGTGAAACATTAATATTTATGTCCTTCAGCAATTATATACCATGGTAAGGAATAAGGTTTTGAGTGCTGAAAACTATGCATCTACAGACTGTTCTGGTGCTCACTTAGTGAGCATTGCCATTGTCAGAACCATCTTTGGGTCATATTATTGTCCAGAACTGCAAGGTATTTCATGAGTTTCCTTACAGAAGCTGAAAAAAACCCCATTTTTCACTTTAACACAGACTTCACTCACCTTCCTGAAGTACCTTTAGAACAGAGTTCAGCACAAATTCTCCAGTTTTAGAGCTGTATGATCCGAAGGTCTGGGTAACTCTAAATGTTTATACTCTCCAAGTCTCAAGGATCATGAACATGTAAAGTCAGTTGTGGTGTTACTGAGGAAAATATTCCTTCCTGTGCCACATGCAGTGATCCACATTTACTAGAGCATTAAAATAAGAGTCCTTGCCATTCTCTTCAGTGAAAATGCTGCATTCTTTGCACCAATATTTGTCCCACTGGAGTCCCTGTAGGATTGGTATCTGGGAAATGCATCTCCCTGTGACCTGGGTATTCTGACTAAATGACATACTGGATCCTCCAACAAGGCACAGGAAGGTGAAGATATTTAGAAGTTTGCAGGGATATTTTTTATCTTCTAAGGACTGTAGAGCAGCCTGTGGGTTACATTTAGGTTCTAGAACAAACAAAACCGTGTAATAACGGTTGCTAATAAATTAGCACGTAAATATAGCATATTTCCAGAAATTGTGGAATCAGCTTGCTGCCTTTTTTGCTTGGGTTTTGCAAATACTTATTGATACCTTACCAAAAAAGCCCTGGTTTTACAGTGAAAGGTATCACAGCATAAATCCCTAGCAAGAAAGTGAAATCTGTGGAGAGAGTTTTGGTCATTAACTTTTACTGGCAAATCCATTTGATATAATTATCATATGTTGCAGGTAATGGACAGAGACAGAGTTTAGCATTGCAGTTTTTTTCACCCATCACCTCACATAAATCCTTAAGCTGAAACACAAACCAAAGTTCTACTCTGTGCCACAGTGGTGTCCTGGGCTGGTAGAGAAAAATGTTGGCTGTTGTAGCTAGAGAACCACGCTGCTGGTAACTGGCTATGATGGATTCTGCTACAAATAACATCCAAGTCTTTTCCTCTAGATTTTTAAAATATAGTCAGGGAAGGGAGGTTTCCTTCTGAACTCGCACACTGGGGTGGGCCATCCAGGTTACTAAATCAGCACAGCTCCTTATTTAACACTCCTGAGGATCTGGAGTTAGAGTATATTTGTAAGAAGATGAATTTGAGCTGTAGCTCTGCTATTCACATTTATTTAGTTGCGGAAACACTAGAGATTTCTATCATCTTTATATCATAAGCATCACAAAGCAACCAATTTGAGCAGTGTTATTGATAGTGAGTACAATGCAATACTCACTCTTTCATCTGTTACAGAATAGGCAGGTTTTGTAATAAGATGTTCCTTTTTTCGTACCTTCTTTTCCGTCCAGCATATTGCATGTGTCTCATCAATGCATCACCTCTCCATCTCACTATCTGTGCTCAGAAGACCTCGTTTTTTCCCCTGCCTCTGTTCTTTAATTTCCTTCATCCTCTTTCCCACTGTTTCTCTCTGCCTGTAATTTTTTATGTCTCTAGAGTCATACTAGGGGATGGCTGGGGGGAGAATGTTGTTTGTGGTACAGATGATACAGTACACAAAATCCTATTTTTCTCATTTGAATAGAAGCCTGCAGAAGATCTGGCTTAATTTGTCAGCAGTGTATGTGTAACCATGTTTTAGAGGGACCTAGAAAAGATTTGGGACCAACCTGTTTAAAACCCAATTAGAGGGACATGGAGCTAGGTACAGGTTAATGACTAAAGTCAAGCATGAAAAATATACAAGTCCGTGATGCTTAAGCTGCAACATTAATAAAGGCAGAAAAAAGGGAAGCCTGAGATAGCAGTCAGGTGAGACTGCACTTTTTGAACTTCAAGTTTATAGCTCAATGGCTTCCATGTAAATTTTCTAGGGAAGGAAGGTCTTCAAAATGGCTCCTCCCTTCCTAGATGATCTAGTAGCAAAAAAGTAAAACAAGTCTTCAGGCAGAAAAAATTGAAAAGAGTTGTTGAACAGAAAAATATCAGGATTTCATGTATACAAATGTACTGTAATACAAATCAGAGCCTTACCCCAGATATCAAAGGAGCAGTGGCAAATTCTACAAGCCAGAGTTAGAGGTCTCAAAGAGAAACCAAAATGTTATCAGTCCAATATTGGAAAGACAGTGCTGTCCATCTCTCTGAAGTGAAAATGGTTACAGTTAAACAAAGAGCCCTGGCAAAAAAAATAACAAAGGCTTGCACCTTGGTCCTTAGTCTGCACAAGCTGCAGAGAAGCTGTAGAAGTGAATAAATCAGGAATTCACTGCACAGTGATCATTACACCTGAGGACAGCGTCACCTGTGGTAGGATGATTTGGGTTTAAGTCTGTTGAGCAATTTTTTGGAAGGAATAATGCAATTATAAATGGCAATTTGCCATTAGCCACATTAAAACTTTAGTACATTAATAAGGTCCCAGGTTTGACCATCTGGATAACATTAGTAAGATCATTCAATCCAGTTTCTCTCTGTACATAACCTTTTATTTTTTTTTAATTAGTGTTTTCTCTGTGGCCAGACTAAAGGTACCATAGTGGCCTGACCGCAAAAGAAAACCTTCACTTTCTTTAGCCCTTTTTGATCACCTTTCCCTGAACAATTTCTCTGTCTATTATACCTCTTTTTATGATACAGAATAAAAAAGTAGGATTCAAGGTTGAGATGCAGCACTGACTTATATGGAGCAATGAAAATGACCCCAAGTATTCCTATACCTTTATTACCAAATAGTCATTTCACCATGTCCCTGGACATTACTGACCTTCAGCAGCAGTTCCGTGCAATCTCCCGATGCCACAGTGGGTTTTGTTCTATTATTTTTTTCTCCTTCCCAAAGCACTCTGAGCTGATATTAATCTAGCCAGACCACTGAAGTCTCTCCCTGCAGTGTTTCATAGTCATCATTTCTGCAGTTGAGGTGGCACTCATTGATTCATAGGTGTAAGATTTCAAAGCACACAGCAGACATTTCAGATATTGGTTACACACATCAGAAGCAAGTGTCAGCAGTGACACACCTTGTGACACAGGATTGTCACCTGTGCCACAAGGAGTGACTTCTGTGCTGTGTTACAAGCCACACCTAGCAAGGAAGGCTGGGATGAACTGCCTCAGTGGCGGCATTTTAAAATAGATGGGATGTGCTGCAGGCACCTGACATCAGGTGAGGGGACAGGCTGCACTCAGAAGTGATGCTGGTGGATTTCAGTAATGTTGGAAATTATTTCAGTAATGTATGGAAATTATTTTCCATTTCCCACGCTCCTGGCAGGATCACTCATGCTGTGGAAGTGAAGAAAATGTTTCCATCGAGCCCATCCCCAGAGACACTCAGGTGCTTCTCCTCTGGGAGGAGCGAGGGCAGAATGATTTACTGTTCTCTGCCTCTCTCTCTCTGCCTGAGGCAGGGCACACAGACACATCACAAGAGGTGGGAAAGGTTATTTATGTGTTTACCACTTCCCTGGTATCCTAAAATGTCCCCTCCTCCTGGCAAGTCATCTGTTACTTCTCAGCATCTCTGTTAGGATGGGGTGTGACTCCAAAACCATCACAAGAAATTCTATCATTCAGTGCCATGTGCAAAGAAACAGTTGAATTGGAAGGATTTTAGAAAATATTAAACTTGCTGCTTGAATATCCTCAATATCCTGTGGCTGGCTTTCCAGTAAATGGGATGTCATGCATGGCTCCTCAGAAGCTTGGGTAGATACAAGTGAGCATGTTCTCCTTTTACTCCTCCTCTTTTCAAAAAGCTTCACATCTCTTTGTCTTCTTTTGCTCTCCACACAGACAGACACAAACAGACCCTTTCCCAGCATTCCTCTATTTTTTTTCCAAGCATTCTTAGTTATAAGAGCAGAAACCCAAAAGTTAAAAAAAAAGCCTCTACTTAAATAACCCCACTGAAAACCTGTCTGAAAGGAAAACACTTAAAAATTGGGTGAGCCGTATGTTCAGACTGTCATAGGACTATTTTGAGCTCCCCTTCTTGGATTAGTTTTTTGGTGGGTTTTGGGGTTTTTTTTGAGCTCTAGTTCAAAGACAACAGCACAGCAGCTCTTCTGAGAAGAAGTGAAATAAGTGGATGACTTTGATAAATGAAACTATTCTTCCCTGTGATTAGCCTATAAGTAAAAAGATAGCTAAATATGACTAAACTCTTCCACAGCAAAAAATAAAACAAACAGAAAGGGACAAACTCCAAGCAGACAGTACCTCTGACTCCTGTTGAGTGGTGACTGAAGAGAAAAATAGAAATAACCTGCAAAGAGGGCTTACAGCAGGGTGTGTTTTGTTGGTAGTAGGGATCAATCCCTGTGCCATCCCTGGAAGTGTTCAAAGCCAGGCTGGGTGAGGCTTGGAGCAACCTGGGATAGTGGAAGTTGTCCCTGGGCCTGGCAAGGGCGTTGGAATGAGGTGGTCTTTAAGATCCCTTCCAACCCAAAACATTCTGTGGTTCTCTGACCCCAATTACCAGGGAATGCAATTACCTGAGAAACTGCTATTTATAACTTCACAAAATGAGAAGTACTCACCTCAGAAAACACAGCATTCCCTACAGAGCATTGTTTCTTTGGAATTATTAAAACAAAAGGTGTCAGTGCTGCCTTTGAGTCTCTTGCTACTCAAGCTGTGTCATCTACTCTGACAATCTTAAAACTCTTGCTGTATTTGACATTTATTATAAACCTCCGGCTCCAAGAATGGTGACAGCATGGAGATATCAAACCACTTCTGTATTTCATGTGTTTCCCACATGTCTGGCAGAAGCTATTTTATAAGAAACAAATATTGTGTATTCCTTGGACAGAAAACATTCAAAAGTTTAAAAATCCTTAGGAGACCTTTTCTTCTGTAAAGAAAATCATAATTTGTAATACTGTTTCATGACTTTGAAATGGTCTCTTTTGTGATTTTTATTATCAATACTAGGGACAGCTGCAGGGTTTAATTCTCAGTCTCAAGATAGGCCAAAATAAACCTTCTGAGAAGAGAAAACAAGTTGTTTGACTTGTTCAGCTCAATAAAAGCAATGTCATCAGCTTCACTGTTAATTTCTAGCAGAGGCATCCATCTGTGAACAATATGAGAAACAGTCAGGGGACAAAAAAAGACATAGATCTTTCTCATCCAGATCCCCAGACACAATCTCAGTTACTGTGCTGGGTTGCTAACACTTACACAGTAAATAATAGTTAAAATTTATCCCAGGTGTAATTCAGTAGAGTTAGTACAGGAATGAATTGCTCTGTTTGGATGTGATTACCCCTATTTATTATAAACACTTTTGATAACTTGTTATAAATCTGAAGTATTTCTAGTTTCCATGCCAGCAGAACTGGTGATATCCTCCACACAACTGCAGCAGAGGTGGCAGTTTGGCTGACAGAGAAAGAGATATTTGGGCACAGACGCACTTTGCTGCTATGTGAGGCAAGATAAAGGCTGCATTTGGAAAAAGAGGTCATTTTAGAACAAGGAATTTCATAGTTTGAAGTATTTGTATAGCATGCAGTTGTTGGGAGGCCTCCAGATGTCTCCAGATATGCCGAACTATTCTGGTTTTTTTCAGATAAATAAGCAAACAGAAGGTCTGGAGTGGAAAACAGGTCTTGATGTATGGATGTGCTGTATGCATTCCTCCTCCCCTCACCCTGCAAAGCTGGAAAACTCACACAACGACTGCCACCACGAAGCATTCAATCCTGTCATGCCCTCCACTTAAGCCCCTCCAAGAAAGGACCCACTCCTGTGCCTAGTGCAGTCTTCAAGAGATAACTCTTTTCCCAGTTTCTTATCTTCACATATAGAACCTAAAAGAGCAAAGAGACTGACAACACAGCCAGGGTCATCTTGAATAAAAGTGTAGAAGAAACCTGGAAATGTGTGATGGGGGAAGAGACACCTTGCAGTGAAAACCTGGGTTGGTACTACCAGAAGTTGCCCAGTGTCATCACCACCCTGCCCAGGCTGGGACAAGTGACAAGTATCCTCCCCTAGAAGACCATGGAGACACAGCACCTGCCCAGCAAAACACAGCCAGGGTGGTGACCAGAGCCCCCCTGGTGCTGTGTGTGACCTCACAGGGCATTTCAGCCCAGCAGGTACATTTGGAGCACCCACTTAACACCCCTGGTGTTACCCCACCCATTATTGAGGTTGATCCATTGAATTAAATGACATTGAACCTAAATGTACTGTTCAGCAATTATCAGCTAATGGCATGTCATTATCAGTATATTTCCTTGAACATGATTTGGGTTTAAAGTACATGAATTGACTCATTGCAAAAAACAGGAGCATTACTTTTTCATTCCACCAGTAAAACATGCCATCATATTTAATGGTGGCTGAGACCCTCAGCTCCACTAATCATTTGTTAGGCCTCACAGGGGATGTAAAATACAGTGTAATAGCACTGCAGTATAATAGCATCATCCTTACCCCTTGGGATCTAACAAAACCATATTGCAACAATTCCAGTTTAAAACTTGTAGCTCATTTTTCCATTTACTAAAGTGCCTCAAAACCAATTTACAGTTAAACACCGGGTGGACCTGAAGAAAACACAGACCTAATATGGCAAGCCATTGTATTGCAGCCATTATGCTTTCTTCCTCCTCGACAGTAACATCTTGGATCAAATTAAATCCAATACTCAATCCAACTACTGCAAACAGAACATTGCCAGCTTCCTCTTCACCCCCCACTTAAGCACAGCAGTTTTGCAAACGGATATGGCAAAAAACAAATCCTGTGAGCCTTGTTTCTTTTGCCTGGTAATTGATGAGTAACCTTGGGGTACACATATGCATCACCCTAGTGGAGGCTGAGCACAAACATTTGCTGTGTTCATTTGTAGGTAATGGGTTTCCTTTCTGACATACTCAAAAGCTGTATCCTCTTGAAGGATGTGAACATGAGACACAGGTTGAAAACCATTTAATCTTTACAGCAGAAACAGGTGACAACCTGGTTAGAGAGTGAATTCCCATCTAACCACTCCTCTAGGAAGACCTGCATGTGTTTTGATAATTTATTTAATTGAACTATACTGTAAAAGAAACGGTTTAAAATCAGGACACGTTTTTCTGGGTATTGATTTTTATGCTTTTTCATGTTGTCTTTTGCAGCAGCCAGTATTGCTAAAAGCTCTACCTCATCTAAAATACACAAAGTGAAGAAA
Organism: Corvus cornix cornix; assembly: GCF_000738735.6. Lineage (NCBI taxonomy): Eukaryota > Metazoa > Chordata > Aves > Passeriformes > Corvidae > Corvus > Corvus cornix. The sequence goes on along the minus strand of NC_047056.1, from coordinate 108,707,449 downwards.
ACTTACCCTTTTTCAGTGTTTTGTCAGTCAGCGTCCTCCTAAACCAGACTTCAAATTATTTTGTATAGTTGTCTATGGACTTTTTTCCCCTAGAAGTATGAAAGTGCTTTTGGATATTTGTTGTTGTAGTGCGGTAGTCTGTATCTTCGGACTGAAATGCCACCAAGCAATGATATTTGCCATAGAGGGGATAATTATCATACAGCTCAATCCAAACATTTGCAAGTATCTGCTCAAGTCTAAAATATCTCTGGATCCAGTGTTTAACAAAGATTTAATTTTGCAGTGCTCCCATACTGGTCTATTTCCTTAAGTGACAGAGCAAAGGGTTTTAGGCCCCAAGGATGAGGTCAGTCCCTACTCCAGCTGTAACTATAGTCACTCACGTGCATCTACAGCTTTTTGGATGCTTGCCACCAGAACTTAAGAAAAGAACTGTGAAAGTCACCTTCCCTCAAGCACATGTTTTAGCAGATGTTGCATCAGCAGTTACTGATTCAATGGAAAATAGGACGTCTCAGGAACAAAGCAGATTCAAGAGCACCATGAAGACACTAAGACACCTGATGGAAACATGGTAATCATTCATCCTCCCTCCACTAGAGCAGAGGATAGCAGAGGTGTGCCCCTCCAGAGGTGGAGCCAGGAGGTGAGGGAAGGAATGCCTACCATGAAAAGATACACCATACAGAGAAAAGCCACAACCATCTTTCTTCCCTTGGCAAGTGGACACACACCATTAACTACACAAGGACACGAAGAAATAAGAGACTGTAATGTCCTGAACAGCAAAACTTTGCATCCTAAGTCACCTGCCTAAGACTGGGCATTTTAGGCTTATGTGTGATAAATAGGCTGAGATCCTTTAGCTTGTAGATAGACTGCCTGCTAGCCTATCCCATGAGCAAAGGGAGGGGGAAATGGAGCGTTCACAATGCCAGGACTTAAGGACTGTTTCCTTCTCTCATCAACGGGAAGAATGAGGTGATTTCACCAGTAATTCAGAGCAGCAGACTCCTGAGGGCATGAGATCCTCGCATCTTGAGTATGTTGAATGGCTCTCCTACTGATCGTGCCTGTTCCTTTTGACCACAGAGCAAACCTGGACTAACAGCTGGTTTAGTTCCTTTGCCCATATGTTGTCATCTACGAAGTAAATATCGGTATTTGTTCTAATTGTCCAGGCTTTAAACTGGAGGCTCACTTTGAACTCATGGGTAGTGTAACCATCCTGCATCCTTCTGTTTCACTCTGCCAAAGACAGCTAAAATAGGTAAGATTACCCATTTCTTTCCATCTTGCCTAAACAATGTCTGAGATGACATTTTCAGATGTAGACATACACACTGCAGGCATACAAAACCAGAAGGATGGAATCCCATTCCTGAAAAAGGTGAGATGAATCTCATCAATATGAATCTGTGCTCAGTTAATTTTCCATGCTGGGAAACCTGAAATTTGCTCTCTCATCTTTCTGTGTATAGTCCTAATTTTAACCCCAACTCTGATGTTTTTAACATGTCTTTGGTTTCACAGTTTATTGGGACATGGACTAGTCTCAGTCCATCAACTGTCAATTTACAAAGGTGATATTTCCTCTTCATGTCTCTCTGTGAAACTTCCTGTCAACACCTTTACCCAACCCATGTCCCTTGACACAGCAACATACTCTCCATATATCAACACCAGGTGATTGATAAGATGTGATGCTGTCCATGAACTTGCTGACAGTGCACTGCCCCATCATCCAGGTTATTAACAAAGACCTTAATCAGTTTTTACCCCAGCAATTTACCTTCAGGGTTGCCACCAAAAGCAGCTGCCGTTTGTACCCCTGAACATCATTCTCCAAGCCCAGTGTTCCAGAAAATTTTTCGCAATTTATCATCCAATTCTGCCCTCTTTTTCTTCTGCATTTGACCATAAGTTTACCATGGGAGATTATGCTGACGGCCTTGCCAAATTGAAGGCAAACAACATCCATTCTCTTCCCTTGTCTGCTCATCACAGAAGGTAATCTGTTATTAAGCAGTATGCTCAATTTCAAATGTTTTGGTTAGTTGGATTTTTTTTTGTGACAAAACAGGGAATAGATGTCATAGAAATCTAAGCACCTAAATATCCCCTTGACATCAATCATAAAAAACCATTGAAATGCCAATGAAAGCACAAGCAGCATTTTCTCCATCCCGTTGACAACACTAAATATTTCAAATATATACAACCATGGTAAGAAGAGACTTTAGTCTCTGCCTTAGAGCGTAAAGGGATGCCATGACTAGCATGATTTTCTAGTATTTCAAATCCTGTGTTTCCAGCTTGAAATGGTGGGCAGGTGGCCCAAAAATAAATCAGGAACTTGGGCTGAGGGGCTTAGTTAGTTCAGTGAACCATGGAGCATTTGTGAGGTTTGCTTTTTATTCTCTTTTCAGTACTGCTGCTAAATGAAGAGATCTTTATTGGGATGCTGAGCCCTCAATATTAAATACTGGCTCTCTCTAACCTGAGAGAAACAAAGATATTTCTGGTCCTGCACCCCTGCAATGTTCTGAAATGAGATCCCCTGTGAAGCATAAACTTCTTTTTAATTTGCCATTGTTTGTACTAGTAAATTAACAACACTGGGGCACAGGTGCAGGGATTCAGCATCCATGATGGTAAAAAGATAAAAAAGCTGATCCCTGGTTTTGGCCCAGACCAGCCAGTGGCTTTCCAAATGGATGGTTCCCCAGCATGGTTTGGGAATCAGTTCAGACCAGGGACCTTCCCCATGAAGCTCTGGAGGGAAGGGAAAGGCCTGGCACAGCCTGGCTGTGCCAGCTGGCCCCAAGGCTCCACAACAGCTCCCATCACTGGATGGTTTGCTGGTAGTGATGAAAGTGTAAATGTTTTCCCAATCAATTCAGAAGCGAATGCAGCATTTTTCCCATGTTGTAACTCAAATGTCTCCCCTCTTCCCTCTGCAAGGATGTATAGGATTCCTCCACTGTCATGGAGAAGCTGGCATACTTTCCCCAGCACCTGGGTTTCTCAGTGCCTGACCTTAATGTTTCCTCTCTGTCAGGCAGAGGCTGCTGCTGCCTTTGAAGGAATTCAGTACTAATAGCACTGTCTGGCCGGGAGTGACAGGCTCAGAGGATCAAAGACAAGAACATAAATCTAACAACCTCCAGCCCAGAAACCATCTCCCCCCTCCCTACTGATAAGCATGCAAGATTGAAGAGAGGTGGAAGGATTTATTTGGAGCAGAAAACTTTATGAGGAATGGAGAGAGAGGTAACCACTTACTAATGATCTTATGAAAGCAGGGAATTTCCCTACATATTAATATGCACAGATCTCTTTTTAAGTCGCTCTGAACCCTCTTAAGGTGATTAGTTTTGCTGTATTTTCTCACCCCGGGGCAGGGAAATCCTATTGCTGTGACACTTGGCAAGCTAAAGAAGGTCACCTTCTCCCTTTCCCACAGGGACATTCCAGCCAGGCTCTGACAGCTTGCCTGTTCCTGGTTTCTCTTAGGGGTAATATCTCTCTTGGGCATGATTAATGCAATGCCAGAGCACTCTGGATTCCTAAACCAAAGGATTTGCAAAACTTACAGACACCTCCAGGAGCTGCAGGGCCAAGGTAGATTTCTTGCTTGCTCTCTCTGCTTTGTACCAGCACCCACTGCCCTTTCCACTGCCTTCCTCACTGGGAGCTGGAGAGCCCTTGTTCAGGGAACCACATGCATCACAAGATCCCCCACAAAGCTCCTCAGTTGTTCTCTGTGTCACAGAACCATAGAATTATTTGGGTTGGAAAAGACTTTTAAGATCATCATGTCCAACTGTTAACCCAGCACAGCCAAGTCCACCATTAAACAACGTCCTTCAGAGCCACATCTACACATCTTCTAAATATTCCCAGGGTTGGTGACCCCACCACTTCCCTGGGAAACCTGTCCAGTGCTAGACCACAGTGAAGGAATTGTTCCTGATAGCCAATCTAAACTTCCTCTGGTGCAACCTGAGAGCATTTCCTCTCGACCTGGAGATGTCCTTCAGTCTCTTCTTCCTGTTTTCTGCTCTCCAGTCCTGCTAGGATACTCTTTGGGGAGCATGACATCCGTATCAGTGTTAATTAATATATTGGAGTCTGTTAGATCAGTGCTTCAAGGGCAGGAGAATTTTGAAAAGATACTTGCACATAGCAAGGGACCTAAGAAGTTTACTGGAACTCTACACTGTTTTCATTTCTTCACCCCAGGTGGCTTTACTTAAACTAATTTTTTTTAGTTATAATGTTAATTATGTTGGAAATCCTTGTTCAAACAGACAATGATCTCAAATGGACTCCTTACCTGAACCAGTATAAAATAAAGCATGAAAGTCTTTTCTACATTTAGATACCTCTTCATCCCAAAGGAGCTCAGCTATTTCAGCCCACAGAGGATGGTCCCTGTTAATAACTATACCACTGACTTTGACTGTTTCAAAAACTGGGTCCATGCTATTTTATAGGCAGTGGAACTGACTGAAGGAGAGTTTTGGGTTGTAGAAGGTGATTTTAACCAAAGATAAAGTAAATTTTGATCTCGGCTTCCACCTAATCACTGACTTCCTGTCATAGGGGAAAGACTACTATCAGTGCTAAGCTCAAGTGACCCAGCTGAGGAACAGGCTGTGTCAGGAAATGCCTGGCTGGAAAGCTCCACAGTGTAGATGTCTGCATACCACTGAAATACATACAAGTGATTTTTCTTGATACTATCGAAAAAGTGCTGATTTGAAGCCTATAGCAGATGAATGTGAACAGTCATGACTGTCAGCAGTACTATCTTGCAGACCTACAGGAAGACTGGGTCAGGACTGGAAAAATAGGATTTTTAATCTTGCCCTAGAAGTGCAATTGACTGAATTTCTTTCTAAGTGAAAAGCAATCACCACTTTCTCCCTGTCACCAAAGCTGCTCCTGCCTTTCTGCCTCCTATCTCCTATAATTAGAGCAGACACCCATAAAGTCTGATATTGACACTGAACACTGCTGAGGGGAAAAAGAACAAGTATGAATGGGTGGCTTGGAGTTTTACAGCACCTTCTGTTGCAGCCTCCTAAAACTGTCACAAAAACATAGATTACTTGTTTTACAGGCAAATGACTACAAGATAATAGATGGTCCTATTTCACTAATATGTTTGAACATGACAGCTGGGTTGAAAGAATTGAGGGTTATTAAATGGAAAGAAGTAAATGAAAATATCAATAGTAGTTACTGCAGAGGATAATTTCCTGCATTTTCCTTAAGAGGAAGAAAAATTGTGGTTTGTTTGATGGTGCACACAAATAACATATACATCAAAGTTTTACCCTACTAAGTTATAAACCTTCTTGTTGAAAATGTTCTGTACAGATATAGAAAAAAGTCTTTCCTTTGGCTGATAAATTTCCATCAAGAAGTGAAGCTACTAAAATAAAACCACTCAACCCCTCTTCAACCAGTTGTACGAATATAAATTGCTTTTTAAATGCAGATGAATCAGAATGAATGAAGTTGGAATCCGCATATATGTGCTGAGCCACTGGTTTGTATTTTCTGTTGCCTTTGGTCTGAATTTCAAGTTTTAGGAGAGCTTCCTTTATTTTCATAGTTCATTGCAGTCCAGCCACAGTGGGGTTATATGGGTGTCTTCTGCTCTTCCTCAGCCACTGCTTCCATCATGTGTCTGAATAGTAAATTGAGAATATTTAGCATGCTTGTTTTGTGTATCTGTTTAATTGCACCAGACTGGGCAGCTGGTCACTTTGCAAAAAGAACAAAACCAATATATTTTCTTTTATTCTTCTTTGGGCCAATACCAAGTCTTGGATGTTTATGTATTTTTTCATTTTAAGTATGGGGGAGGGGGAATCAAATTTCAGTGTTTGGCATTGAAAGACTTGAGGTTAATTTTATGGTTTATGTGATTTTTTTTTTCAAGGATTGTGTCTATTAAAAAATCAGATTTTAGAATTCTAGTGAAAAACAACCAATTGTACGGTCTCTGTGGCCTCTCAGAAACAACAGTTTGAGAACCAGAATGCCATGTTCCATGCTGCTGTCCAGCCAAGATGGAAATCTCACTGCAGCTGTCATTTTCAGGCTCTCTCTGTAATCATTACACAGCAGTAGGAACAGAAAAGGCCCTTAACTATAAAATCTTGCACACAGAAGTAATAATAGAAATTTTCTTATTATAAATTTTTGTGCATTACATGAGTTAGGCAGTTTATCTTTTACTGGTTAAAAAACAAACAAACAAACAAATATACAATCTGAAAAATAAGCAGACTGTGTGTTGGAATAAGAAATTGGGAAACAATTCAGATATGGGCTGTTGTGGTCGAGGATGGAAAAGGGGAAGAACTGGCTCCAAAGAGGTTAGAGATGGAAGGAGAATGGGGATATGAACAACCCAATCTAGTCCATGGCAGGGAGGTTGGAATTGGATGACCTTTAAGGGCCCTTCCAACCAAAACCACTTTGTGATTCCATGATTCTACATCCCTGATAGTTCCAGACAGAGCTCTTCTGAAATGAGGGGTATTCCCCAAAGATCTGAAGTTACTACAGGTGATGTCTTAGTTAAGCCAGGATGGCTGAAGGGAATAAATAAGTTGTATTTTACGCCTCTGAGGAAACCTTCCAATATGTTCCTTGTGTATTAAGCTTCCAGTATAAGATCTGCCTGTGTTCCTCCTTTTTCCAGCACAACAGTTAGAGGCATTCAGAAGCGTTCCCTGCATATTGAAACTTTTTTTTAGATGTTTATTTCAATTTTTTATAATAATTTTCCTACAATTGACCAGCTGGGTCACCTTCCATCCAAAATGTCATTTGTCCTAGGTCTTTCTATTTCCACACCTGCACAGTTCAGTGACATTTTGTTCCATCTGTCCATCTGGTTACCACACCTGCCTTCCCTTCCTCCAGGTACAGAAGCTGATGACTATGAAAAATAAAAGTTTAGACTGAAAAACAATGCAGTCCTGTTCTTCCATCACACATGCTATTTTTAAAGGAAAATGTCAATGAAGTTCCAACTCAATTTTATTTCAGCAGTAATGGTCCCCTGAAGATTTGCAGGGAGTGAAAGTCAAAAGCAAGATATAGGGAAGCAAATCTACTGTTTGACCAATATGAAGCATCACAGCCTGCAAAAAAATTGGATCAGTTCTTCCATTTTTAGATCACAATGCCTGCTATATCACAGGCTGTTCCAAAATATCTTTGTACAGTACAGATTTTACTGATATTAAGGAACTCCAAGATTTTTTCAGCATAAAACAAGCATTCCATTTGGACTGGAAAAAAAAGGCAAAAGTGTAACAAATCTATGTCATAAGTTTGTCATTTAACATAAAGAGGAAAGGCATAGCTCCCAAACTACACTGCAAGAGGACTCAAAATGTATATTCCTTACAGGCAATAAGCAAATGAATTTTTGTGTGTCTGAGAGAAAGAGAGAGAGAACAGGGAGAGAAAAATTAATTTAATTTGTGTTTTTCCTTAGCAGCATTTCACAGTAAATTATTTTATTAGCCCATGGCCTCATGACTGATGGTACTTTACTTTCCCAAACTTTACTGAGTAGAGGTGAACAGATGTGATTCTCCCAGTGTCAGTAGCTTGCCTGAGCAACCCTGAAGTACGTGAAAGCATCAACATGCACAGAGGAAATGGTAATAAATGTCTCACACTCAAAGAGATCTATGACACATGGCCATTCCCTTGTTATTCAGCTTTTTACTTACTGACAGTTATTTTTCACACAAGTTGAAACAGTTCAGGAAAAAAAATGCCTGCAGGAGATTTCTGCAATTCCAGTGGAGTTAAGCAAACTGGTCAATGACTGACCACTCTCTGCAGTGAATCAGGGATCTGATAAAAAATCTCAGACCAGGAAGGAACAACATCAAGTAATTCAAGCAGTTCTCACTTGCACAGGAGCAGTTGGGATGGCTGCAAAGATGTTTCTTCACTTTGGATAAGCCTTACAAAACCTGGATAGAAAAAGAAGGAAATTATTAAACCTGGTCTTACTACAGAATGATTTTGAACTTGCCTGTGAGTAAAAGTGTGCTTAAGTTTCCCTCAATAAATGAGGCTGAGGTTCAGGTTCAGGTACCCTCATTTGGGTAGCAAAAGTCTGGCTGTATAGATGGAGGATTTAGATCCTGCTGCTCTTGATGAAAACAAAGGAGCAGAGGGTAATTTCTCTTACCCTGAAATACATGTTTACAAGATTGATTGCTCTCTGATGCTCAGCAAGCCAATCTTTCTGCAGGATCTCCAGTGAGATGTTGCACCTGCCTAAGCAGCTGGTGCCAAGGGATGTCAGGCAGGATTTCCCTCTAGAAGCCTTCAAAGGCAGCATGTGCAAGACACTGGTTACTCAAATGGAGATATTTACTTCCAACAGAACACTTTCACCATTACCCTAAAATTTAGGTTCAGCCTGAGAGTTCCCTGGAGAATTTCTAGCCAATTTTCAGTCCTGCTCTTCAGGAATCAAGTGAGGAACCCAATATAAAACAATTAACAAGACCTATGTTCCTTTTGTAATTGGAAGAGAAGGATTCTTTCATAGCAACACACAGGAGGGAATGCCAAACAGATGGAAACATCTACAAATTCTCTGTGACAAAGTTTTTTGAAATGAAATTGATCTTCAGAGGCTCATCCACGAGACATTACCTCCCAAGTATATACTCTGGGACAGGGCACATCACAGGAAGCAGGTCAGGAAAGTTTCTGACAACATCTCACATCTAGAGTGGGAAAACAGAAAAACCTAAACCTGCTTGCGGCAGATATGGGACTGATAAACTAAAGGCACCACCTTGGCATTTTCTGCAGCTGTCTTACAGAGAGGGCTGGAGCCCTGATTCCACAGTGAGGAGCTGCAGCTCACAAAACTGCCTGTAAGTGGTGCACTGTTTGAGGGAGAAAGAAAGACATGGACAGGCAAGAAAAAAATATTGCCATGTTATCAGGTCGACTCTGGTGATTTGGGGGTCTCTCTTCTCAGCACCGTGGGACCCACACCCACATCTGCCCTGTGTGCAGCCAGGTGACACTCTGCAAGTCTGAGCAGTGAAATGAGTGTTTGCTGCTCTCTGCAAGTGGCAGCTTGTCCCTGCAGCCAAATTCTACTCACACATAAGTCAACCATAGAGTTCACCCACACCACCCTGGGAACATGATCATGCCTTTTCTGTTAATGCTCCCCCAATTGGTGCTCAAGAAAGATGAAAGTATGCTCCACCAAGAGAGCACTCCATCAGGAGTGAAAAACAGCACCAAGGGAAAGAAAAAAAGTTGTTGAATTGAGCAGCCCATTGTCCCAAAGCTGTAAAATTCATCTATAAGGTCAAATTCGGCAATTGTTTTGCAATTACTGCAAGCTCTTAGTAGACAAATCTTTGTCCTTAGCTTTTGTCATCCCAAAAGAGTCACAGAAGCTTAGAAATATAAGCTGGGAAAGACCTCAATAGGTGATCTAATACCTTAACCAGAGTCTTTGTTATTCAAACAAATAAAGAGTAATTTCTCTACAGTTACTCTACTGCAATTAGAGTTTAAAAAAAAAAAAAAGCCCTTTACCAGCACAGCAGTAACTAAAAAATCAAACGTTGTGCTATTCTCTGAGCTCCTCTAAGATTTACAGCAAAATACATCCCTGTCTTCATTTGGCACCATGAAGTACACAGAAATTGTTATAACCCATTGCAGTGAATCTGAGAGAGCCTTTCCATAAATCAGGTGAGAACTTTCCCTGCTCTACCAGGGCTGGGTTTAGGTGTCCAACTGGTGGGGGTCCAGTGCAGACAATATCAATGACTGCTACCACTGCACTGTTCACACTCAGAAAAAGGCAGAATAATAGATTGAAGTCACAGATCATAGAATGAAGTCACAGATCATAGAATGAAGTCACAGAATCATGGAATCATAAAGATTGGAGAAGGTCTCCAAGATCATCCAGTCCAACCGTTGACCAAATACCACCAAGGCCGCTAAACCATACCACGAAGTGACATGTTCACTCAATTTTAATGCTTCCAGGGATGATGACTTCACCACTTCCCCAGAAAGGCTTAAACACTCCAATGCTTAAACACTCTTCCAGGATAGAAATAATTCCTAATATCCAGCCTACCCCTCTCCTGGCACAACTTGAGGCCATAACCATCACAGCCCAGACTTTCAGTCTGGACAGGAGATGGTGCAGCACTTCTCTAAAAGCAACCAAGGAGTGTATGTATTATCACATTAGTTCTTATGTGAAAGCCAAAAATCATGAGAAATATTCTTCTTCGTGCTTGGTCCCTCATCATGCTGCCAGATTTGACTTCTAGTGGGGCAGACAGCAGCCACTGAGATTGGCTCAGCTGTTCAGAGCATGGCACTGATAACACCAAGGTCATGGGGTTTATCCCTGTACAGGCCACTCACTTAAGAGTTGGACTTGATGATCCTTGTGAGTCCCTTCCAACTCAGAATATTCTATATGAAAATGAGAATGTAAAGTTTTGTCTGTGCCACGGGTCTGTACTTCCCTCCAGCTCTAGACAGACAACAAAGAGCACACAGTTTCTACAGCAAGTAGCCCAGAGCAACACAAAAGCTGCATCAAAGCCCACCACATGACTTTTTTGTTATGGGGTGGGGGCTTTTTTGGAGTTGCGTTTTTTTAACAAGTTTAACGAAATCATCATTTTCATGGCTGAATGATGCCTTTCTCCTTTCGCCAGGTCACCTCTGAGGGAGACACTGCAGTTGGGTTTTATCTGATACCATCAGAGCAGATGAGCCAGTGTACTGTACATACAGTAAAGGAAAGCTGCTAATAGAAATGTCTGACCTTGGGACAAAGTGGCTGAGATCCACATTGGAGGGTGAAATAGCACTGACAGTGAAGGTCCACTGCATAATAAGCTAAATCTGACAGCAGACTAACAGAAAAATTAATTAGCAGCAGCTGAACTCTTATATGTGACCCAGTTTCAGGAAAAAGAATGAAAGTGTTTTCTTTAAGCAGCTTTCAACATCATCAGCTTCCTTGACACTTTGGGGTCTTTTGTGGAAAGTGAGACACCAGATGCAGGGGATGGTAGCGTGCCCCCAGTTCTCTGTCAGTTTTGATTCAAACCACTGCAGGATACACCCCAAAGTCCCATATTTTATAAGCACTAGAAAATATGCACTTGCTGGTGGAAAGGTCATTTTTAATAGCAATGTGATAAATATGAACAGGAGCTGTGCTGGAAAATTATCCACAGAGGACTTCCATAGTGCAAGGCTTCATCTATCAGGGGTCTCCTGCTTCACTGTACAGCCCAGCCCACCAAAGTGCACCTCAGATCATCAAACCAAGATGAGTAAATATCAAACATGGTTCACCTAAGAACTTTTAAAACCCATTAATTGTTTCTCACAATAAAGGAAAACAGATTTCAGAAGTGCAAGACTTATAACTGAAACCCAGTTCTTTACACAGTCCACACTTAATTATGGCCAAAGATCAAATCTTACATTTTTTGCCAAAGAGAAATCAGCAAACCCAACGAGCAATAGGAGTTATCAAGAAGCATAAGCCCAGTATAACTGAGCGCTTCGTGTCATTCTTGGAACTGGAAATTTTTTGAATGCTGCAACTAAACGTAAATACAGCAGCATGTCTTGCCTGTTCGCTATTTCTTTGCATAAACAACTAAATTTGAGTCATAAGGAAAGATTCCAGACTTTTAGCTCTAGAAGCTGAAATATTCTGCAGATCTAGAGGTGAAGTAAACCTGGGGAAAATAAATGTGATTGTGAAAGATTAATTTATGGCTGGTAAAGCCTTTATTTGCTGCAGTTTCCATAACAGAAGTATAATTTTCTAAGCTCTTATTTATTTGCTAAAAGACCTGTAGCAGTTCTATCATTCTTATATTAACAGCTTTATCCAATTTTAAGGCAATAAAACACTTATTAAAAAAAATGCTTTGTAAAATAAATGTATAAAACAACTGAAATAAAATGGCAAATAAAAAGAGGATGTTGTTGATTTGTTGCTGGAAAATTTTTTCTTGTATCCTGTGGACACAGGCTGGAAGTCTGGGACTGCATAATATCAGAGCCAACCAGGGAAGAAAAACTATTGATTCTTCACTATTTGGTTTAATTTTGCAGCAGACAAAAGGGAGGCTTTTTACAGGGTTTCATAAAGAAAAGGAGAGATTTGCACTTGCAGAAATACCAGTTCAATGATCCCGACACCAAATATTCAGAGACTCACACTCCTTGCAATACTACCTGGTCAGAAGTGGGGGGTTCAGGTGACTTTTCCTTTGACATTGAAAGGCCCCATGAAAGCTGTTAGCTTTGTTTCTTAGTTCTTTTCTGAAGTTACATCTCATTTAAGAGAAATCTTTCCAAGTGAACTTTTTGCCAAGCTGAGAACATTTCTGCACATACTTACCAAATATCGATAGCAATTTCAGTAACAAAGTTATTGATAAAAAAAAAAAATAAATAAATCCTATCCAGCTCTGTATGCTGTAATCAAGAGCTTAATTTCCCAGAGGATTGCTATGCAGTGGTGTTTCCATCTCTACAGTGCTTAGTGGTACCAAGACAAATTCAAAATTCACCTCAGTGCTGAGAGGGTACTGTCCCCCTCACCCACTCTGTAAAAACCGGCCAGAGCAGCCCACACTGCTCATTTACCTCCATCCCTTGCAGTTTTCACAGCTGAAATGTTACACCAGATCCAGACACAGGCATCTAAATCATGGCATCCCCATTTGTCTCTGCAGCTGACAGCTCAGCAGGTTTGTCCTGTGCTGTTTCTTAGCTCTTCAGGCACAGTGATTGTGTTCAGTACTGCCTGGGAGCAGGATTGGACTGGTTCACCCTATGTGGGGTGAGTTTTTCTTTTCATGAGATCCCTTCCAAAACCACTGCTGGAAGAGGCTGGAGTGAACTGGTTGAGGTTTTTAGCCTGAAGAGGATGACCTGATCTGGTGTGTGGCATCCCTGTCCATGGCACAGGGTTGGATGTAGGTGATCTTTAAGGTCCCTTCTAACCCAAACCATCCTGTGATTCTATGAAAAAGGGCTCTTGGTGCTTTCTTCCACCACAGAAAGAGTGCCCAGCTCTTCTCATAACCAAATGGTTCAAGGGAAAAATGCAGCAGACATAAGTTGCAGCAGGGGAATTTCTGGCTTTAAAGGAAGAAAATAAATTCTAAGTAATTAAGCACTAGGACAAGTTCCCAGAGAGATCGTGAAAAGTTGGCCTTTGGAGACATTCAAAACTTGAAAGCAAGTAAATCCTTGAGCAAGCTAAATTCAAAGTTAAACCAGCTCTGAGCAGAGGGTTGGACTGGAGACCTGCAAAGCTCCCTTCCAAAGCAAGATATTCTGTGAATCTATTCCTTATTTTCTTCTGTTTCCCAGAATTTAATGACAACGCTGAATAGTTGCCCTGATCAGGGAGAGGTGCATTTAGCTTTCAGCCAAGGTCATAAAGAAGTAAACACTCATAGGATGCTGCTTGCATCCTGCAGCTTCAAACAGAGAAGATCTTTATGCTCACTTAACCCACATCCTATCACCTCTGTGCCATGAAGGACAGCACAGGCGATAACAGCAAGATCCAGATAGAATTTCCATCCTCACATGGCACTTTTTTAAGGAGATGAAATATAAGCATATTACTCTTAACTTACACCAACACTGCAATCCATACCGATGAGATTGTCCAAGGAAAGTGTAACATATTTTAATATATTTCAATATTTCACTGGTACACCCTCCCAGAACTTAACCACTTACAACTGAGACTAATTCCTAAGCTAAAGAATTTTTGCTTCATTTTTTCAATAGAATAATTTTTGATTAGCTATCTGGACCTTTTTTTTTTTTTTTAGCTAATGGACATTTTACTACCTACAGCATCTTGTGTTAAATCATCCAGTGAAAGACTGCAAATAAATAAAACATAACAGACCACATCACAGAAATAGGTCTTGATTTTGTTGAGCACTGCAGAGAAAGAACTCCCTTCCACAGCAAGCACAACAGCTCCATCAATACTTAAAAGCACTTAGACTTTTGATCAACTCACACAGTTTCTTAAAGTTCAGTTTAAAAAAAAGAAAAAAGCCAATTAATTTCATTTCACCCAGAAGAAAGTGAAACATAACCCATGGAAATTAACACTGTAATATAACTGCTCCAGTTTTCTAGCCCCTATGGCACAGCTGTGTCTGTCTGAAAAATGTCAGGGTGGTCCAAAAACCCCAGGCAGGAGGAGTGCTCAGCTTGTGTTGATCCACATGACTGCACAGTAGGTTTCATAACACAGGCTGAAAATCTTGAACACAACCCAGAAAAAAAGTAGATCTGGAAGCCACGTAACAAGTAGAATTGACCATTCTTTAATCCCAGACCGCATTTTCTGCTTTCTGTTGATTTTTCCATTATTTTTAATTACTATCTTTTTCTTTATTCCCAGCTCGGGTTTTCAGATCAGTTTGAAGGGACATTGATGGCACATAGCTCCCACGAGGCCCTGAGCTGTGCATACACAGCACTTCTGCAGCACGTTGGAGCATTGAGGGGGAAGCCCCAAGCACAAGAATGGTGGTTAACATCATTTTGTAATTAATGTCATTCCTTGAAAGGTGAGTGCCTCAGAAAATCTGGCTCTGGGAGGCATCCAGGCAGTAAATGGGATGCCACTGATGGCAAAAAACATTTTTAACCTATTCTTTCTATCAACCCTGTGTTTGATCGTGCAGGAGATCCTCTTGCTCCTCTCAGGGCACCAGCCAGGACCTCTTCCCTGGTGGTCCACATATGGGTCCTTGAAACAGGGAAAAGTGATTGTCCTAAAATGTCTTTTGCACTATCTCACTCCTCAAACACCTCACTTCCAGTTTCACCATTACCTCCATGAGTTTATGCAACTACTGCCAGCATCTGCTATATCTCAATACCTGTGTCCAGTACTGCACCCCTCACGACAAAAAAGACTTTGAGGGGCAGGGGAAAGTCCAGAGAAGGGAACAGAGCTGTGGAAGGGTCTGGAGCCCAAGTCTGATGAGGAGCAGCTGAGGGAGCTGGGGGGAGCCTGGAGAGAGGGAGGCTCAGGGGGGACCTTCTGGCTCTCCACAATGCCCCGACAGGAAGGTGCAGCCAGGTAAGTTGGTCTGTTTTCTCAGGTAACAAGTGACAAGATGAAATGGACTCAAGTTGTGCCAGTGGAGGTTTAGATCAGATAGTAGGGAAAAATTTCTTCACTGAAGGGGTTGTCAAGCAATGGAACAAACTGCCCAGAGAAGTGGTGGAATGAACATGGCACTGGAGGACATGGTTCAGTGGTGAACACGGTGCTGGGTTAGCAGTTGGGCTCAGTGATCTCAGAGGTCTTTTCCAAGCTAAACGATTCTGTGATTCTGTGATCTCTGCCTCACTCTGCTCTGCCAACACATTTGTCTGACAGTCAGTACTGTGGATGCCATTCCCAGCTCAGGACCATCACCTGGCACAGCCAGCCTGCTCTGACTGGCCTTGCTGGCTTGCAGACACGGCTGTCAAGTGCACTTTGATGGTTGCCAAAGCCCCCATCACCTTGATACACATAGTACTGCTATTAAAGGCAAATAATGCTGGGTACCACCCTGGCCAGAAGCTTCTATGGATTAAACCAGGCATAATAATTCACGAGTCAGTTGTTGCTGTTGGTCCAGCACATCTTTTCTCACATCAGCAATAGCCATTACTGATTTTGGCTCAGATTTCATTCTGAATATTGTGAAATATTTGTGAGACTTGTGTCTTAATAGAACTCAGCTGCTGTTACAGTATCTTTTGAAATTTTATTTACTTTGTAAGTTTTCTATTTTCTATTATATTTCAAGGATTTAATCTCATTTCTGATGGATTTTCTTTCTTATCAGTGTGTAGTTCTGATTGATTTGCCAAGTCAGACATTGAAAACCATCAAAACTGAGGACTCTTTAAGATAAAATAATGAGATCCTATTGATCAGAAATATTCAAAGCCAGAAAAGGCTGAACTGTTAAAAAATTGAGTGTAACAGAACTGTCAAGTAAAAATATGTTTCTACCAAATTGAAATTAATTACAAAGCTGCAGATTCTCTTTGGAAACTGCCAGTCATTTTCACAATGTGAACAGCACACTTGCACTTTCCAAAAAATAAACATTTTTTCCTTCACAGTTCTGTTAGTCAGAAATGGATTTCGTATATTGCTCAGGTGCAATTTGATAAATGTGCTATTGCAGCAGTGAGCTGCTGAAGCAGTAGGAGCAGTGAGGCATAATGGGCAATATTCTACATTTATTTACACCTAATATTTTTCAAAGGATTTTTGGCTAAACACAGACATTTGCAAAGCATTAGCATATAATTAATCCCGCTGAAATCAGCAGAACATATTTTTCTCCAAATAAAGCAAGGATTGTGAAGCAACAAAACCCTGCAGAAAGAGGAAATCATTATTCCAGTTTGATGGGTGTTTTCAAAATGCAGAACAAATATATGAAAAATATCACTCTGGAATTGAGGATGTGGTTGTGTTTTTCCATGTATATGGGTCATTTAATCCATCCTACACTGTTATTACTGGATTAGTAAAACAGCAAAGTGTCCAAACACGATCCTTCGGGGAATTTGGGAATTTGAGATTAAGTGTGGGTGGCAGGACACATGAGTGAAGTAATAATGAAGAGGAATTATCTCCTACAATTGAAAGCTGTAAAGCATGAATGAGCCTGGATGGAATAAGTGTGAATGGTGCTTTTTTGTCTTATTAGAACCACCCTCATTTCTAACCATGAGGTAGAATGGCTCTACTGAGGCAAACATGCACACGGGAAATAGGGTATTTCAAGCACAGCTTGTATCTGTTCACAAGAATGATTGATAATTGATGAATTTTCATTTTTAATTAGAATAAAAAAATGCTGATGCTTTTGAAGATGCTGGCAGCAGGGCAAAGCCAGAGGCATCCCTCTACATTAAGTGGAGGATTCCTCCTGGAAGCAGGAATTGATGAAGGCAAAGACATCATGAAAGACCTGAGGCTGGAAGCATCACACAGTTCAGTCGTAAAGCTCCAACTTCAAGGACTGTTGGGTCTCCCAGCACCTCACAGGAACACCCCCCACCCCCTGTTTGCCTGGAGGCTGCAAAGCATGCAGGGGGCTGAAAGAGAGAGATTTGTGCACTTGCTTAGGCTTCTGGCAAAAAGAGAGTGGTCCAAGAGCCCTTCATGCAGGAGGCAAATATATGATGGTGGTCACATTCTCAGTTTGCAGCGGCCGACCTTGGGTGTCTGTGAAGGGCAGCCACAGCTGTCCCCTGGGATAAATGGTGTCCTAAAAGCCACAGGCACAGGTACACCCTTGCAAGGCTGTCATCTGTGCAGGTAAGCCTCATGTCTGTCCCTGCTTTTGTTCTCAAATAATTTTATTTCAAATATATGTGATGTTTGTGGTACTGACAATCACCTGTGTTTGCTCCTGCCAGCCAGCACAGGTCTCTCCCTACCACTGAGGCTTCTACCAGTTTCACCCTACTATTCTCAGCTTTCTCTCCTTCTGCCATGGAGTAGCTGTTCTGTTATGTGAACACATGTAAAACCTTGGTTTGTAAAGAAAGTCACGGGAGGTTTAGAGTCTCATATCTTTATGCACCAACTTTCTTAAGGAAGAAGTACACTCACTACTCAGTATTTCCCTGTAGCATTTATTTGAGAGCCAAAACTAATGAGGTTCTACAGCCTCAGGGTGTCATCTCTTCTGTTAGGAGCAACAGTGCTTTTGGGGGTGAGAGAGTTGTTTGACAAAGAGTGGCCTCACCTATGTTATCTGGTTTAGAGGAGGAAAAAATCAAAATTCACAAGAACTGTAGTTATGTAGCAGAATTCATCAGCTCTTCTGCAAATCCAGACCCACCAGGCACCCAAACCTGGTGCTTTGGGTAGAATTTAAGTAACCAGAGCTGTACAGAAAAAGCACTTCTGCATTCTCCCAGGAAAACACCTGAGCCATTATGACCATTGCTAATAAGAGAACTGAAGAATTACTATCAAGAGTTTTCATTTCTTGAAATCTTTAGGGACAGTATTGATCATGATACTTGAATATGATTCTTGATTGATTATATAAGACTATTATTTCTTCACTCACTGAGATTGATAAGAATTAAGGCCCTCAGCATAGGTTCATAGGGCTGTAACCAAGAACAATGTGGGGAAAAGAGAGCAATGGGTTCAAAACTGCACTGCCCCTAAACACCCCTGGCATAAATGGCCCAGAAGAGATTTTGCATAGTCCTGCCTCTGTTAATCTCAGTGGCTACCAGAAGCAGCTGTGCAGGATGGGGATGTCAAACTTCTGGGAGTGAGCTGTCCTAGTGTTACTCCACCGTCTTGGAGAAATCTCTCTTTGAAATCCTCCATCATCAATGGAGAGAGTCACAACAATTCTCACTTTGAAGATCTGAGACACAGAGAAAGGATTTTGAGATAGAAAAAGTCTTTTATGACTGTAACATCTTCATGCCCCTCTGGAATGCCCCTAACTTAGGCATTTATTTTTTAGAATTTAGGAAAAATCTGTTCTTTACTCTCTTGTGTTCCTTGCTCCCATGCTCCTTCCTCTCTGAAATGTCAATAATAGCTCACCAAAAGCTGCCCAACAGTCACACCATGAGAGCAAATGCAGGTTTTGTACAGGGGATGAGGTCCTGACTCACATCACTGCATTGCAACTCAGAGGTTTCTAATCTGAACTGAGAGAACACAGCCTGGTACACCCGGAACCCAAGAAAATTGCTCTTGAATAATTCATTTTTTAATAGGGAAAGTTTTTGAAAGCTTTTTCATTTCTGAGTATGCCCTGACATTTCTTCTGATGTATGTTTTGCTTTTTCATAAAGATATTAATACTATGAGCATCAGAACAATTCATAATTTAATCCCTCAGATTTATATAAAATTTTGAATGGGATACAGTGGAAAGATATCACATGTGCACATTCAGAGAGTCTACATCTAACTGGGTTCACAACTTAAAAAAAAGAGGAAACAAGAAACCCTTTATTCAGGCACATGTGGGTGTGGAGAGAGAATAGAAATTATTTTAATTCATTGTCATCTATATTTGATATGGTCTATAGTAAAACCAATCCAGAGTGTAAAATTAAACATTGATCCCTGGTCATTCAGCCCTCAGACACTCCTGCTCTGAATGAAAATCATGCTGCTGAGAAAACCTGAGCTGAAAACTTAATAATATTTAGCATCCCTTTCAACCTCCATGGGGAAGAAGAAAGAATCAATGTCTATAATGGAAGAATATTTTTTATAATTTGAAGAAAATTTTTAATGGAAAGTCTTAGGAAAAAAAGTTGTGAGTTTTTTTCCCCCAGAGTGAAAAAGGGAGGGCAGAGGGATGAGGGGCATCAGTTTGCTGTTCTATTTGTGCAAATAAAAAATATAAATACATGTAAGTGTATACAGTATTCTACGTCTTAACAATTTTCATTGAGAAAGTTCATTCATCCTTCAGCTTTGACAGGAAAATCAACTGAGTATCAGGTAGGCACTTTTTCCTATTTCTTTGAAAAGCACCCACTTTTTTACTAAATGTTTAAGATTGCAAAGCCTTTTCACTGTTAACTCTTTACAAAGGTTCACAAGAGTCCAACACATAAATTATGGGTCCGGTTCACTTGCACAGAGCATGGTCAGCTTGAGCAGCATCGAGTTTGCTTCGAGCTCTTCAATCCTTCTGACCATTAACTTCTTGCTGGGGGGACCAGGATGGAACCTGCTCAAAGGAATTATGCTGACTTGCATTTAAATCATGACGCAGAATATTGACCTGTCTCCATCAATACTTATTTTTCAACTTCTGCAACAAATAAGGAAAGGATTATATCAATTTACACCCACAGTCCAAATCCCTAGAAAGGAATGCTCAGGCTGTAAACCAAGAAAATCAAGTCCCCATGTAACCAAAAAAAACATCCCCATGGAATTATGGACCATTTCTACATAAGAGAGGCAAATTAAAATGTCATTTAAAAGTCTTAACTTTGACATTTTTGAAGGCTTGGTCTCTTACTGAGTGTTCCTTGAACACAATTGCGTGTGTATGAAGTTGCTCACGTGTTATTTCCTGAGTGTTTAAGATTGCAGGGTGCAGGTGCAGTGTCTGGAAACCAGATTTTTATTGTCATTAGCTGATTTTCTCCATGAAAAAGACATAGTGAATGTTAGTTATTCTCACTTTCCAGGTGCTCCATTAATTCTGTGAAGGAAAAAAATGGGCGGAGGCATCATCCATCACCCACTAGTGTGGAGCTCTATTCACCAGAACTCAGGGATGGCTTAATGCAGGTGTGTCTGGGAAACCTCAGACCTGTAGCCTGGGCTGAGCACACATTTCATGACAAATGATGGAGTTTCTCAATTAATTTTCTTTTTTTTCTTCAGAAGTCATTAAGGGGGGGGGGAAAAAAAAAGAACTCTCCTTGGCATTTTTTTTTTGGCTTTGTCCATTGTGTTTGACAGAGTAGATGGCAATATCCAAAATTCACATGACATTGTTAAGAGGAGAGAGGAGAGGGGAGTGGTTGATTTGGAAAGGACAAGAGTCTGCCCTTGGGTGATTTCACTGAAGTCACCTCATTGCTCTGCACCTCAGTTTTCTGTCTTGTTGAAGGCCATGACTCGAGATTGACCTGTGTATTGCACTTTTGGAAATACTGTTGCAGTTCAGGCTCTTCTTCTGTCATTATTCAGGAAGCCAAGTTTTCTGATATTACAGGACAGAAGGTCTAAGAAAACCTCCAAGGAAGTTTTTCTACCAGCAGAAAATCTAAGTTTTCCCATAAGAAAATCTTGAGGTCATAAGAAAAGAGTACTTCAGTGCTTTAAACACTTTCTTTAGAACAATCAGAGAAAACTTCAAGGCCTTGGGAGCGCACAACAGTCCTCATCACTTTTATTTACGGACATTAAAACTTCAGGTCATAAGGGGTGGTGGAGGGAAGACTGTTATTATTTCCCTTTTATTCCTCAGAACAAACCAATCTGTGCATGAGAGGCACAGAGTGACACTGGAAAGATGTCCTGTAATGGAAATACGTCATCAAAAGATGATGAATACATGTAATTAACTGCAGGAGTACACACCTGAGATTATATAAATCTACAAATAGAGGCATCAGAGTGCTCAGGTTCAAATCTGCCCTTCTGCCTAGCCTCACCCTGTGCTATTTCCAATGTCGTAAGGACAATGAATGAAAAATTCCTAATGTGCTCAGAATACAAATATAAAAACGAGCTGTCTTTAGAGTATAATGTTATTCCGAACAGTTAAGAGCCTCTATCTGCAATTCCTGTCTTTTCAGAAAATTGGCCTGGTACTTGACTTTACCCACATGCTTAAGACCTCCTGAATAGTTCATACCTAAATATTTTGTCAGATGGCACTCAAGAGAAGGCTGGTCTGTCTGGAGGGCAAGCAGAACTCTTCAGTACATCCCCACGCAGAGAGAGAAATCTCTATTCTCTTCACATTACAGTGAGTGTCTAAACCTAACAATGTGCCTCCCTCATCTGTGGCACATCCACCCAGCTGACAAATGACAAAAATATAAACAGATGAACCCTCTGCCATGCCCAGCAATGAGAGAGACCTGCAGTGTTCAATCAGCCCCCTGTGTCCCCAGCCTGAGCAAAACTGTGCTTTGCAAGATCCTTGCCACCATTTCTCCCAGTCTGGTTTTCTTTAGACCAGGCTGACTTTAGCCTTTCTAAGATGTTGTTTGCTAATCTGAAATCAATAGAACATCCTACTGAAGACTAATGGCAATTCTGCACCAGTGTCATCCTTGTAGTTTTTCTAAAGCATGAGAAAAATGAGCTGTCCCCAAGCCAAATGTGGAGAAACAGAGACATGTTTCCAGCCATGAACACAACTCAGGACAAAGCTACTGGGAGCTTTGGATGTAAATCAAAATTTTGGTGTTCATTTAGATAGGTGGGGGTTCTTCCAGGCTACTTCAGGATTGTCCTTTTGATTCAGGACCACCTGAACAGGACAATCTCTTCTCCCAAGAACTAATTGATTCACTTGTCCTTGCTTTTATTTTTCCAGGAAGCAAAAGTGACACCAAGGTGATGTGGATACAAATATGCTGCTAACAAGAATTTTTCTTGCTTCTTTCCAGTCCCATGAGATATTTTTCTCTCTCACAGAAGATATTAGTAGAGTTCTCTGAACTATGAACACCTGTGACCTTGCAAAGCTTTGTTTATGGTACAGTAGAAAAATATTTTGACAATGGATGTTTTAGAATTTTAGCCAATCACCCCAAGGGGTGGCTGATCCTTTGACCAATTGGACTATGAAGAAAAAAGTCTATAAAAGAGTTGTAAAATAATTAAATAAATCAATCTTGCTGCACAATTCCTGCCTGCTGGATCTCTCTCCTCCCTACCACTGCAGGATACCGTGACAAAGGTGACACATCAATACTTGTGGGGGTAAAGTCTGTGCTGTAAAAATCTTACAGCTAATTTGACACCATATTAAGGGGTAGGGAAAAGGAATATACACTTAGCACCAAGGGACACATCAGATGTTGCCAGCGATAATATTGTTTGCAGCATCCCTGTCACATGTATGACAATAAGCAGTGATGTCAAAATCAGCGTTATGATTTCATTTTGTCATCAGAAAACAGACAGATATGAAAAAAATTCCTCTGTAATACAGAAAGCTCTGCAGTAATAACAAGAAACACAGAAAAACAGAGCCCATGAACACTTCTGGTAACATAAATATTCACTTTACGAGTGAATAACACCAATAACTACACACTCGAGCCTGCACTCAAAATTTGTCCAGGTTTAGCTGCTACTGTAGACATAACTCAGTAAACCTCCCAAGCTTACCCCGAGGGTTAATTTGGGAAAATGACCATTCCCCATGTGCAGCTCCATTCCAGATTCAGAAGATAAAGACTTTATTCATATGAACATGGACAGACTGGTCTAAGCTTAGACATCAGAGGCCATGGCACTGCCATCTTCTGAAAATGTAGTCTGGCGGCAGTGGACAAGTATCTTGGAGTGAGCTGCACTCCTGAAACTCCTGGCCATAGGTCTGGCATTGCAGCAGAAAAGCACACACTTTGTTTTCTTCTGTCTCCTCCCTGTGTGCTAGGGGTCAATATGAAAGACTTTTACAATTGTAAAGTAAATGACACTTTATTGAAGAAAGTATTTGGAGTGTTAGAAGACCCAGGGCCTTATGGCTGCCTTCCCAGTACCTAAAAGGGGCCCACAAGAAAGATGGAGAGAGACTTTTGGCAAGGGGAGATGGCTTTAAACTGAAAGAGGGCAGGTTTAGATTAGATATTAGGAAAAAATTCTTTGCTTGGAGGGTGGTGAGACATCGGAACTGGTTGCTCAGAGAAGCTGTGGATGCTGCACCCCTGGAGATGTTCAAGGCCAGGTTGGATGGGGCTTGGAGCAACCTGGGACAGTGGAAGCTATCCCTGCCTATGGCAGAGGGTTGGAAGGAGATGACCTTTGAAGTCCCTTCCATCCCAACCCATTCTGTGACTGATTCTGTAAGTCCAACAATTTTCTTCCTATCCAAACTTTCCTTCTACTGCTCATTCTCTCTGCAAGTTTCACACAGTTTTGTAGGAAACTGACAATCCAAATAAATAAAATATTCAAGCAAGGTGAAGGTGAGGAAGAAGACCTCTCCTCTGGTACCAGTTGATGCTCTGTTAGTCCCTGACATATTTTCCTCTTCCATGGCCTGTTCATAATGTAATGTCTGGCACTGACTCAACAGACCTGACACAAACCTTCCTGTGCATACCTCACAGAGGTTGTTTAAGCCTCTGCCATGGTGCTTTCTGTGAATTCAGCTGGTATTAACTCAGAAGGTGCCTGCTCCAGTTTGTTGTGCTGCAATAGCATCATTAACTAGGGGAAAAAATGCAGCCCAAACAACTCTCTTTTTTAGTGAACAGGGAGTTACAAAGACATTTTGCACAGTCTAAAAAGACAAGCATAGGGCTGGTGAACCAGGAGTAACTGCATTAGCCATAATGCAACTCAGGTGAGAGTTAGGAGACCAATTTTTGCCTCACAATGACTTTTTTTAATCCATTATTTCAGTGGTAACAGGTTCACATCCCAGTTACTTCACTAAGGCAGTGCTTTCAAAAGAGAAAGTAAATTTTTGCTCATGATAATTAAGTTTTCTGATAATCATTAGGCTTTCTGATTATAATTAAGTTTTCTGATTATAATTAAGCTTTATGCATATATTTGTATATGGAAATAAATATTTGCATAAACAAAGAAAGTGAAGTTGGTCTATACCTTATTGGTACCTATTTGTTATTCTTCATGGGAGTCAGAAGAAATATTGCATTGCTGTGTTTACTTTGAAAACACCAGCCCATCTTTTCTTTTTTCTTGCACACACTGGTGTCATTTACATGATTAACTCACTCTTTAATAAATTTTTGATAAGCAGCCACTATTACCTTGTGCTAAACTTTCTCCTCAGTAATGCAGATTTATGTATCCAGGGTGTTTAAGAATGCCTGAAAATGGAAGTGTGCCCTCCAAAAAAGATATATTGTACTTTTACCCTGTAATTCAGGGATCAATACATTATTAACTAGTTTACTGCTGAAGATTTGTGGTATTCATTTATTTTTTATCAGGACTAGACAAATCTACAGTATCCCCCAGGTACTAATTTCACCCTACTCATAAAGAGAAACAAGTGCCAACAAATCGAGTTTTTGCATCAGGATCTTTTTATTTCCTTTGACACAATAAAATTTTGTTATAATCTTTAAATATTGTTTTGGTGGAGCTCACACAGATTGTGAGGATATGATTCTTCAGCTTTCCACCATTGTGCCTAATCCACTGATGTGCTGGATCACATTGGGAGTGGCACATGATGAGGGAGAATAAGCTTCTGATATTCTTCCTTCAAAAAATATATAGGAAGTCCCTGAGATTAAAGCAATGAGAATTCAGAGAATATGCTCAAAAAGCTTCATTGCATGTTTTCCCTGTTGGGGAAGATGAAACAGGAAAGCCTTGGAAATATGATTGCCTGACAAAAGATTTTGGGAATATGAAAACTACAGGCAACATCGAAATGAAAGCCACTTTTGAAATACCAGGTCTTAGTTACTGAACAACTAGAAAACAATGGTATGGCCACTGAAGTAATCCCCTCTCGATTGAACAATACCCTCTGCTTGCAGGCAGGTCCAAGGGTCAGAGCAGACCCTACTAGCTCAGCAGAAGGGGTCCAAAGAGTAGTTTTTAGAAGTTAAGATGTAACACTCTATGGTAATATAAGAACTCTTATAGGCTGTATGTAAATGCTATAGGATTTGTATCTTGTATTAGATTGGTTAGTGACAATTAGAATATTCAGTACAGAAGATGATTTATTGTATTGTAACCAGGACTTCAGACACTTCCACTTCTACTCTTGCTCTTACTCTTGCTCTTACACTCTCTCTCTCACCCGTTCACTCTCTTGCTCTCTTGGGCCTGCTCAGAGCTGAGTCTACCAGCTCTGAGCAGTGCCCCAATACCCACGCCCTTTACAATAAACCGGCTGTGTCCCGAGACCTGCCTATAGAGATCTCTCGTCTCCATCCGTTACCGTCTACGTCCGGCCGTCCCGACTGGACCCCAGAACCCCCGAAACCTACATTCCCCACTGTTATCCTACAGTGAAGGCCCAGCCCAGGGTAGGAATAGTCAGATCCCAGAGGGATTTGCTTTCCCATTGGCAGGGCTAAGCAAAAAGGGGACAACTATGTCCCTCCTCTGCAGCTGTTCAACTTAAAGAATTTCTTATATGAAAAGGGGCAAGATAAAACTGTCACTGCTTGGGGCTGGCATGCTCACACAGGACCAAGCTCGAAAAATCAGCAAGGGCGAGCTGCTTTGCTATTTTCTGCTGCCCTGAGATCCCTGGGAGCCAGCAAAGTTGGAGAATGATTTACAGCCTTCCTGGAGAAATGACTGTTGGGTTCACGGGGTTGGTAGTTTGGAAGATCCTGTGAGCCTGGCTGGCTGCCTGCTGTTTATCAGTGCTGTCAGAAGGATGTGGCTTTTGGAGAAAGGTGAAACTTGCTCCTGTGACACGGACACATCACAGGCAACAAATGAGGCAGCTGCACTGTGAGATTAAAAGAAGAGCAGAGCCTTTCATCTCTGATGCTCTGCTCTAGTTTGAAAGCACAGAGAGAGTGGGTGTATTTTTATTTTTCTGTTCTTCCTTTGAGGTGTCTCCTTTCTTTTTTCTTTTTTTTCTGCTTCATTTTCATTGAAAATGCAATGCAAATAGGTCTGCAAATATGACAGAATTGTTTCATAATCATCACAAAATCCAGGTGCTCGTGCTCTTAGAAACTAGTGCAGCAAGATATGTCTGTGCCCTTTTGATTATATTTACCAAACCTCAGAAATTACCCATCTGAGGGATAAAGTCAAGGCATAAAGTTTGAATGCACATCCTCAAAAAACTGAGAACTTTTTGCTCAGCTTCCAGTGCAAATCAAAATTCTTCTATTTAACTGACAATCACAGTGAGACAACACAGCAAAATTGGCTTTATTCTTGCAGTTTCAAGAAATAAAACACCCAGAAATGCATCAGTGTATTATTTTTCCTTTCCTATTCAAACAAAGTAACTGAAGCAGCACCATTATTTTTTTCTTTTTTTTTTTTTGTCATTATTGCTGCTGACACCTGGTGCAATTAGATCATTGTTAAAATTCAGGAACTCAAAGAAAAGTCTCTTACCGTCCAGCATATCTAAATGAAGCTTTCACTCCAAGTCATGGGGCTGTTTTTTGTGTTGCCTTCTCCCATAGGACCAGTGGAAAAGATAAACCCATGCATAAATGGCATATAAGAAAAGAAAAAATTTTAAAACCTTAATTTATGAAGGTGATCTGGGACCAGAATTAGTCAGTGACTCAGCTAATGGGTGTCCATAAAGTCAAATTCCATACTTCTTATTTTCACCCTTTTTCTGCCATTCAGGTGTTTGTAAGCCCTAACCAAATAGAGTCTGGCACTGTCATCTTTGTGAAATCTGCAGTGTACTGGGACATAGCCAAGGCCCCCTGAAAGATGCTTACCCCTCTGATGGATAAACAGAAGTCCACTGCGCACATAATACACGGAACAAGAAGGATTTGGGAATGGTCTTGCTTGGGATGCCACCACCAGTGGAAGGATAACACCACCCAGGATGGCAGGCTGTGACAGGGTGGTTGCAGAGGGTGACCAGAGGTGCCAGCTCTGGCACCTAAGGTGTGGGGACAGGGCAGCCTGCATTGGCATCCTGGGGACCTGGTTCTGACCTGCATTCAGCTGCTGGATTGATCTTATGAGGGGACTTCCCTCTCTGGATTTTCATCTTGTGACTCATCTGCAGCCCCTTGACTCAGGTGAGCATCTTTCCCTTACCAGAGCACAGTGGGCATGGGCATCTTCAGCATTTCTGAATTCTTTGCTGCTTTTCTCCTATGCAGCACAATTTCACCCACACTTTTATCTGCTGTTGTCAGTATGGACAATTTCCCCACAAATATGAATGAACTCCCTTAAATTGTGTTCTTCAAACCCCATTGCAGCAAAAGCTGTGGTGGAATGAAACCTAGTGAGTGGTTAGGGGAAAAAAAAGCAAATTTTTGTGGCCAACTCCAGTCAGGGTGGATGCTCCCCTTATAACAGTCTCACAACATGGAGGCAAAATCCATTCCAGAGACCTGTGTGCCTATGTTTTCTGCAATGAGGTGGCTGGATAACAGAGTATGTGTCCATGCCCTGTTTTGCTCAGTCTGGGCTGTGAGCCTGGTGGTTGGTGGGCACAGAGCTCACGCTGTGACCAGGAAAACCCAGAAGCAGAACAGCTGCTGGTGGCCAGAATAGTAGCGCATCCATCCTTCCTCCAGCACAGTATGTGCACAAGCTCCTGCCCTCTGAAGAGTTCTCTGGTTTGGCTTAGATCCACCCCTGGTGTCAAGGCTGGGCGTCCTGTGAATGACAGGAGAGGGTGTCCTTGGAAAGATGCATTTCACTGGCAGTGACAGATGGTACCCAAAACACAGTACCTGTCCCAACCAACACTTTTCACTTTTTCTTTCCCTTCACGGGCTGTCTTCACCTGAGGGAATATTGCTGACGAGGACACTTTGTTTGCATTGCTGCCTCCTGATCTGTAACAGAAAGTGTTTGCTCACTTCCAGGCTCGCCAGGCACAGCTCTGTGATGGAAGCAGCCTGCAGTGGATAAACAAACCTGCAAGTGCAAACGGAGGGCAGGCAGAAGCCGCTGTATTTACATCCTTAAATGCACCACTTAATGAATTCCCACTGGACCGTGGTGTGGAAGGGTGATTATGGACAGGGCTGGGGAATGATCGGCCTCAAACTCCAGTGGGGATTCAGCAAAGGGGCTACAATTAATGTTTGGCTGCTGACTTGCTGCCATCCTGCTTGAAACTGGGTGATGAGGCCTGCTTATGTAGAGTTTAGGGGTTTTATTAATCTTCAGTATGAATGCTCATCAAATCCAATCTCAGCTTCTAAAAAATGAATAATTAAAAAAATAGTCTGAGAAATGGTACTGTTTTCAAAGCAGAAGTCTGAGAATTGGAAGGAATCTGTACTCGCCCTTTCCTTCAAAAAGTGTCTTAGGTGCTGAAGGGTGCAGGGACATTTGGAAATGTCACCATATTTCCCACTAATCTCTTGGAAGTCATCAGGCAAAAAGAATGAAGCATTTGTTTCCAAAGAGCAGTAAACCACAAGGTGCTTGGTACTTTGGCATCAGAGGGAACTTTACAGGATTCTTCACATTCATTCCATGAAGAGCAGCACACCATGACTATTGGCAACTACAGATACAAATCTAGCCATTTTTAAATAAGAAGTGGTGATTTCCTTTTGGAGGGAAATTGAAAACCTATTTCAAACCCATCTCTTTATTTCTAAACAGTCATTGAAATACAGCGAAGAAAGCAAAACTCACTTTGCCTGAAGTGAGCAGCAAAGGCTCCTACAGTGGATCTTATGATGGGCAGGAATTTGATGCCATCTGAAATACCCAGCACACTTTACAAGAAACACTGTGAATGATTCTTACATTAATAAGGCCAGTCTGATTCCAAGTTTGACAGATTAGATAACAAACTTTCATGGAATAAACCTCAAGCAGTAATTTTTTTCCTGCTCTGCTAAACAAAACAAGGCAAAACCAGAATATTTCAGCTCACAGCAGGACAGGCTTAAGCAGGTTTTTTGCTATTTAGATCCAAACATTTGGACAAGAGAAAGTGATTTATTATCTCAAGCAACCAATTGATCCCTTTCTCTATCAAAATGTATTATGTGCCTGTCAGTAAAGGGTGTTTCCCATCCACAGTTAGTGGAGATTCTGTCAATATACATACACTCTTCTCAGTATGAATAAAATTTTAATTACTCTTCCAGGAAGTGAAAGGAAATCCTGAGCTCCCAGGGACAGTGTCGAATCCAAAGGCTCACTGAATTCCTTAAATTCAATGTATATCACTGAGGAGTCTGCAGAATACCCATGTTTTGAATCCCATGGTGCAAACATCATGGGTCTTCCCATATCCACGTATCCAGATTAAACTTGAAGGGAATGTGTCATCTTAAAAAATACATCACGAAAGTACTTCTTCCAGCCATAGATACTGGATCTCAGTTTATGGAGCATTTTAGCCAGGAACTGCTGCTCCTTAGCAAATTGTTTTCTTCAACAGATAAAAGACATAATTTATTGGATTCCTGTGAGGTAATGGCAGGGGAGCATTTTGCAATGATTCAGCAGTGAAAAATTAACTCTGATTATATTGCTGTTTTAGTGACAATCCCAGGGTTGTCAAAACCACTTCTGATTCCTCTGACACGAGGTGACACCAGCTACTCATTATGTAAGACTCCCATCCAAACCCTGAGCCTGTAATTGAATGAGGA
This sequence comes from Corvus cornix cornix, assembly GCF_000738735.6. NCBI lineage: Eukaryota > Metazoa > Chordata > Aves > Passeriformes > Corvidae > Corvus > Corvus cornix. The sequence goes on along the minus strand of NC_047056.1, from coordinate 108,677,314 downwards.
CTTATAAATAATGCATCAATAAGGTAAATTATGCAAGAAATCATTCCAGAAAGTGTCTGAACTCATCAACAAATTAGATAAAAAGGAGGTCTTTTTTCTACTAACTTAAGCAAATTGAAATGGGATTTCTTCAAGAGCCTCCTCAGCACTTTCTTGGGAGCTACATGGGGTTTCTGAGTAATTTCTTTAAAGCCAGGACTTGCAAAGACTGTCACCATTGACCCAACCAGAAAATCCCCATTCTGTTTTCTCTCATGCAATGCACTTTAATGTTTTTTTTCCCCTGCTGGTCGCTGGATCAGCTGATATTGCGGGGGTATCAGTGTTTGTTCCCTTCTCCCCTTCTACCTGAGGGGATTCCACAGGAGAGGTGGGAGCATCTCTAGAGCACCACAGTGTGACCAGGCACAGGGCTGGAGGTTTGAGCATCAGCCTGTGTGCTCCCTGAGGTGGTGACAGTGTGAAGGCTGCAGTGCTGAAGGGGCTCTTCAGTGACCTTGCTTCTGGCTTCGAGTGTCGTTACTTGACCATTGCACAGGATCTCGACCCTGAGAGCCTTTTTAGAGAGATATAAGCATTGTATAGGTTCATAACCTTATCTCCCTTTTGCATTTAGAGAGAATGATCATTCCTGCTGCCCTTTATTAGAGGAGAAATTCAGTGCCCATCTCTGCAAACCATTCTGCACAGTGAGCTTGGGCTCCTTTTTAAAGTAGATGGCTTAAAACACTCAGTAAAGATTATTTCCAGGTCTCAATTAATATATTTATTTTAAACACACAAATTAGTTCTGTTAAACAAATACAGATACTGTGGTTGCAATCCCAGAGGGAGGTTGGAAGTTCAGGTGTGTTTCTCCTTAGCCTACTGACAGAAATACTCCAGCTGACTGTTGTCACTGAAAGACTTCTGTCTTAAATTAGCTGTAGGTACCCAAATGCAGGTCAGTGGAGTAACACTCCACATGCTGTGAATCCCAGAGATTTGAGAAAAGGATGCTGTGCAATGCCAGGAGGGAGCAGTGCCTCCACTTCTGACTGCTCTTCCCATGGGAATTGAAATTCCACATCTTCCCAGCCTCCCTGAGGTCACTCTGCTAGGAAGGCTTTAAGAGAAAAGAGTGAATTTATTTGATTAGAATATGAACAAATTAAATTATTATAACTGTTGTTGTTGTTCATTTTTATTATAATTATATATGTTTATATATATTGCATATGTTTATGTTTATTATTATTATAACATTTAGGGTAAGATGAGCAAATTCACCTAGTTACTTGCAAACAAATGGCCCTCTATGCCATCCCAGGCATCTATTTTAGGATGAGAAAAAATCGTCCTCTGGAAATACATATTTCTCTGTACTGACTCTGCAGATAATCCAAGGTGAGTAGCTCAGATTTGGACAGTGAAATTTTAGATGAAGGAAACAGGTGAGATGAACCCAATCCAAGAGGACAGAAAATTGTTCATGTGATAAGCAACTGACTAACCATGATGATAAAAATCGAATTTTGGTCCAACATCTGTTTTCAGTGGCCTGCAGCTGGTAGCCTTTTCCTTAATATTCAAGCAGAAAGGTGTTGTCATAGGTTTTGCATTATGAATGTGTGGCTGAACTGTGCTGGTCACATATAACCATATTCCTTTTATGATGTGCAGTGACATTTTTGAAACTACTGGAATAATGGATGGCAACAGGGGAAACATTTGTGCTAAATGGCCTGTAGTAATTGTGGCACTGAATTGAGCTAATAATCATCACACTGTGCTGCAATGTCTTGGAAGAACATCTTCCCAGCTTATCTAATACTGTAAAAATGAGATTCTGGGGGTTCGTGAAGGTAGATTTCTCCTCATCTGTGAATTTTTTTTGGGTGGGATTGATGTCCTGATTCACTGTTTCCATCTCATCTCTGTCAGTTTGCTGCTAGTCTAGGGAGCAGTGGAGCACAACCAAAGTCCATCCAGAGCCTTCCAGACAAGTATCTGCACTGTTACAGAGGTAACATCAAACCAAATGTAGGTTCCAAATCTCTTCTCAAACTTAGTTCATGCAGTATAACTGTGATGACCTTGGTACAGTCACACCTGACCCATGAAAGCAGAAACAAGCAGAGAAACACACATGATACATAAAGAATTTTTTTTCATCTGTGTTACAAATTTCATTTAATTTAGCTGGAAATCCATCATGATTCACAAGACTGAGCATGGCCTTAGTTTCTCAGTTCCCCTTAGACCTCAGCAGAGGGGGCACGACATCTTAGTTCAGAATTATTCTTTGTAAAATTCCTCCACTGGGATATTCCAGATTTTCTCTGCAGCAGCTGTTTGAAAAATGCTGTGTTCATTGACTGAACTGCAAGGTGTTTGTTCAGAAAAATATTACTCTTATTTGTAAAAATGCATTGCTTATTTTAGTGAGGGAGGGTTGCCCTTATAAACAAATTCATGGTCTGATGGAGATTTCTTTTGAGTGAGAAAATGTGGGACCAAGATATTAGAATAGCTTCTAGTTCTAGTAGGAACTCCACAGTTCTGAATATCAGTTTGTTTTGCATTTGAATTGGAAAAACTGCCAGACTGACAATAGAGTGCTTTTTAATAACAGTTCTTTCTCCAGAAAATTTAAATGGAAATGGTATTTTCCTAATTCAAAAGTCTCTTTTAGCCTCGATTTAAGAAGAAGAAGTGAGGACCCAGCCTTTAGCTCAGCTTCCTTTCTTCACTGTGTGCAGAGACCAGATGCAGAGATATGAGACAATTCTAATGGCTTAAGAGCAAAGCAAATCCACAGGGAAATGATTCCTCCATATTTTCACCTCAGTGTACAAATATGACAGTATTTAGTTTTCTCATTAGCCTCCTTTTCTCATTATTTCCTCTTTTCTCTGCTACAAGAAAAACAGAAATCTTTGCTTCTAGAGGCAAAAAAATTAAATTATTGCAGCTGTGTTTTCAAACTCTAAGTCCAGCACAGTCAACTCCCACAGGAGTTAGTTGTCCATCATAGGTATTAATTGATTAATCCAGGTGTGAGCAGCTGAAATAAAAGCATTATGCAATTGTTTCTCTGATTCTGTTGTTGATGTCACTAAAACCAACTCTTCACACAAACCTGCATTTTCAAATAAAACTCATATTACCGTAAGAAATTATTAAATGAAAGGTATTTGCCAGGGAAAAAAAAATAGTCTTAAAACAGGTTAACTGACAAAAAAAAAAAATCCCACAACAATTTCTTTGTGTATTGCAAGCAAAAAAATGCCCTTCCAGGGTTTCATTTATTTCCTGAGCTTGATATCCAGGCAGTGGGAATAGAAGCATTTGTTCCAGCTGAACAGCAAGAAACAAGCTGAATTCATCAGCAAAGGAGAAGCATGAATTTAGCTCCACATTAAATTTTCTTTCCTTGATGTCAAGGAGCTACATGGTTTATTGCCAGACTGTGCCATTTGGCCTCCAGGCCAGAGAGTGGGTCCTCACTTATTAATAGCACAAAAATGTGGCTCTATTTTCTGAGAACTGTTGTTTTGGTTTTCTCCCCCTCCATATCAGGCACCTCTGTGTGATTCCTCCTCATGTTTCCACCATGGGCAAGGATCACACCAAATGTCAGCTGCTCCCAGTACCACTGACTGGCTCTGTGACTCTTCTTGTGCCCAGGAACAAAGTTTCAGATTGCTTTAGCTTGCTTTTTTTTTGTAATGAAACAGCACAGAGGTGGGTGTAAAGGGCAAAGAATCTGTTTCCAAACCTCTCCTCTCTATCAGGTTGTGCTCCCTTACGAAATTAAAGTAAAAAGTTACAAAAGAAGAAAGAGACATAATGTGGAGTCACTACAATCACAAAACAAACAATGGTCCTTGTCACAAGAACTTACAGATGTAGTTCTGCTGCTAAATAAAGCAGGAGACAAAACAGCTGACCTCACCCACAAGCACACTCCGTTTCTCTGTGTCCACAGAGCTGGCTTGAAGACACATTTATTATTATTGACTGTGCCTATTCCAGCTCAAAATCTGTGAGGGCCGTTGCATCCCATGGGGCTGCTGTTTTGGTAGCATAAAACGCAGGGCAGGTGTTGTGAGTTGTGGCGTTGGCTTGAGGATGTGTGTAGGATATCCAAGGAGACAAAGCATCCAGGGATAGCCTTGGAGGATGATGCAGCAAGGCAGGACCCAAACCCAGTTTGATGTTGAACATATAGCCCAACAGGTTTTTATTCCCTGATGTATGATTTCCCTTCAGCCTTGCCTAGGCTTTGTCTGGTCAGCAGCACCTTGAGATGGGATAAAACTGTCCTAGGCATATCCTAGAAGCTATATAGCATGAAAAATCAGTGATATGTGGCCCTAGCCTATACCTTGGCCTGATTTTCTAAGCAGTGTAGTTGTATCCACAGAGAAGCAAAAAGATCTGAAATAGGAGTCCGCGTGTGAAGAGCACAAAGGGAAACAATTTGGGCATGGATGGAACAAGACACAGCCGAAGCAGTGAACTCCAGCTGCTGGTGAGAAGATCAAGATGTTCTCTTCATCTCCTGAAGATAAAGTAGACACAAAACATGCAAGAGATGAAAAGGAGTTTTGTGACACACAAAAGAGAGGCATTGGGTGAGATGAAGACAATGGGGTAATGGAAGCCAAGAAAAGCAAAATATTTTGGCCAAAAAAGTGAGTAAATTTAGGAAGAAAAAGAAAAAAAAGAGACTGAGAACAGAAATCAGAATTTCTATCCCAATTCACCCATTTTCCTAATTTTGCTTTAAAATAGCACTGCGCTTACTTTCTTTTCCCTCCACCCTGCCTACCATATTCATCAGTCACACTATCTTCCCCTCCACCCCCCTTTGGTCAGGAAATTGTAGAAGTCATTGTTGTGCAGACCTGTCTTTTATCTGTGAGCAGAAGAGTGTACAGCACCACTTATTCAGCAATCTGCTTTCTCTTACCTGTGCTCAAGGATTTCATTAGTGCATGATGCAGTTACAACAGGGTAAAGCAACCACACAGGAGGAATGTTCCATGGCTGCAGAGTTACAGATGCACCTGGTAAATTCCCCATCTGGTCCAGTAATGTTGTTCAGTACTTTTTCTTCAGTAACTGAGAAATCAAATTGTCAATAAGCTGAATTTCCGGTATTTTAGATGCTGTGCATCAGTACATTGGAAATTACAGGCTGAGGATGTAGGGAGGAGGCAGACACCACAGTAAGGCATTTGTCAAATGACGCACCTGCTTCCTTGCACATTGTCAAACCCAGAGGGTGCAAGAGAAAACAATCTGAACAATAACTTCCTTCCCCCACATTATATGTGTGCCAGTGCTGAAAAAGATCCTAAGTGCTGCACAAGCAGGGGAAAAGTCTATTAGGAAAAGGTAGACATGGGATAATACAGGTTACAAAGAGCTTGGACAAGGCTTTTGTGACTGTGAGTGCTCACATCCTCCCTTTCCAAAGCCTAAACCTAACCTGAGGATGTAGAAAAGTAAGAACCATACAAGTATTTCGAAGGTGGGTGTCAAGAGGATGGTTCCAGACTTTTATCAATGGTGCCCAGCAATAGAATGAGGGGCAAAACTAAAATGCCTCGACAAGAAGAAGGTGGTGGAGCACTGGAACAGCTGCTCAGGGAGGGCCTGGACTCTCCCCCTCTGGAGACATTCCAAACCCACCTGGACATGTTCTGTGTCATCTGCTCCAGGTTGACCCTGCCTTGGCAGGGTGTTGGACTGGATGGTCTCAGAGGTCCCTTCCAACCCAACAGTTCTGTGATTCTGTGATTATGGTGCACACTTTCTTCCAGGCCCAGTTTTATACTGAAGGAGTTGCAATCCACAGACTCACCTTGGTCACTTCTCAGCACCCAGAGTAGATGTTCTCTGACCCCAGTGACCTGCAGGCTACATTTGCCATGGGAGAGGATCCAAATCTGTTATCAGTGGAAATGGTTTAAGCATGGGGACCTCTGTGTACTTCACTCACCCAGATATTGGAAGAGCATTGTCTAAATTCATGTTAAACACTGCCTCTTAAAGTACCTGGGGCATTGGCCGCCCTCCAAGAATGCTGTTGCAGTGTTTAACCACCTTCTTGGTGAAGAAATGCTTCCTGAAGTCCAGTGTAAATTTCCCCTGGCACAGCTTTGAACCATTCCTGCATATTCAATCACACCCTATCCCAGCACCCCTGGGAGAAACAATGAAGGAGCTGACTCAAACTGGAGGCACTGGGGCACAAGTGCTATTGGAGAGGATGGAAGGTTTGTCACAGGACATGTCCAGAGAAAGCCAGTGCCTTCTGATGGTTGAGAAGGCACAAATGTGCAAACAACCATTTCACAAAAATGTAGTTCTGGTTCAAGGCCCGAAATCGATGAAGGGATTTTCACAGAGTTCTCTACAGGGCTTTTAGCACATGCTGTGTTTGAGATAATTACACCATTTTGAAAGACTGTACATAACAGAAAAGTTTATTTCTTTTGAAACTCCTCAAACTTAGCAGAAACTGTGTGGATAGATGGAAGTGAAACAAAGAATTATCTTTCATTCATGAAACCATCAATACAGCTGACACTTCATAACAGTCTGTGAGAGTCTGTGAAAAAGGCCATACATGTGCAAAGGTGACTAAGTACTCACCAACCAGCTGTCCCATGCACAAGAACACAGCAACCTGTAAGCTCGTAGGTACCTTTCAGCATCTCCAAGAAATGTGCAAACGTCTATTTTATGAGCCATTATGGGAACTAAGGGGCAGGGATATAGGACAGGTACCTACTCCTTTCATTACCAAGGCAGTCATACTAAATACAAGGTCACTTCCATATTTTTTTGCATCTTTTATGTGTACAAAAATGTTTGACTTGTTTGAAATAAAAGGCTGACCAGAAGTATGAGAACTCAACTTTGTTCACAAAAATTAAAATCCTTTTTTTCTTTCTTCATCTAGTACCCCCAAGAATAAAACCAAACCAAAACATGCAGAAAGCAAGAGTCTTGAGGCCCAGATATTCACCTGGGAACTAGACAACCCCCACACAAATCCTAACTGGGAGATTTTAGAGGGTGGATTTGAACTGACTTTTATGGGACCGGTGCTCAACCATTGACAAGGTACAGTTATCAATCGCTAAGCAAATAAATATCTCACTGTCTTGAAGTGGAAGCTACAACCAGAAAAATTACTTGCATAAGTATCTGTTCTGATTCAATTTCCTGCTGCAGATCTGGTAGAATCCACACCTTCATCACCTCCTAACCAGGGAGATGTTTCCTCATCTGCTGAAGCATTGCTGAGCCCATCTCCCAAACCAGACAGGGCAGAGAATCTCACTGTACAGTGCCATGTGAGTAGGCTCCATCCACAGCTGTCCCATCCATGTCCTGGAGAGCCCAGAGAGCAGTCCAAAATGGCAGACACGTCATCTGTGGCAATTAGGACTTGTGAATGTGTCTGGTCTGCTCTGCATAAGCTGCTCCTGAGGACGATGCACATGGAGCAGATGGAAGCAAGGGCAGCTCAGGGCAAAGCTGGAGCAAAGCAGCCAATTCAGTCAATCTCTCCCTGGTCAGGCTTCCTCTCACTCTATACATTGGTTACACCAGTGGCTGGTCTGCCATTCAGCCCTGCCTGTTGACACAGGGGTTAGATTCTATTTTTTAGTGAGATGCCACTTGTTTTGTAATTTCACCACCCAAAAAATTTTAAAACATTTAAGCAAACAAATAAGTATCTTGGCTCTCCACTGCCTTGCACCCTCAGCCTGGCTCCAACAGCTACACAAAGCAGGTGTGAAGTGGCCCTACTTGGGAGACAGAAGATGTGGAGGATCACAGCCACATCCCACAATGGAGGTTGGCATATTTCCACTGAAGTCAATATGACCAAGACAGCGACAGCTTCTGTAAGCTGAGGGTCTGCTGGCAGCTTTCTGTGCAAATTAGTTACCACGTGCCATCCGTTCTTCTAGACCTTTCTGGAAATGGGCCAGGGGGCTTTGGGGGTCTTTGGTGGTCTTGACCCCCCTTACAGATCATTCACACTTCTCAAGCCCATTCCTGCTCTTACCCTGTGCTCTGCTTATCTCCAGGAGCCAGAAAGAGTGCACTTGTCCCAGAAAAAAATGTTGCCTTATCCCTGCATGGCCCCTTCTCCAGCCACATCTGTTACAATCCAGTTTAGACCCAGGAAAGCAAAGCAAGCTAAGTCTCTGAGCATAAACTGGAAAGAACTTAGAAGGTTCAAAATACTCCCAGAAAAGAGATTAAAACCAAACGAGGTTAGATGTTGTTGCCAAAAAATGGATGTATTTTATTTAACAGTAAAAGAGGCAAAGGGAAGGGAAGAGAAAAGAAAGAAAGAAGAAAGAATAGAAAAAAGAAGTGTGCGTGGGGGGTGGGGAACAGGGAGAGGTGACAGGGGTTAGGTGGAAGCTTATCACCCATCCGAGGGTCCCAACAACATCTCGTTGCTCCCCTCCATCTGGTCTGCTGGTGGTGAGGGTCCCCTGTCGCTGCTGTGGCCACGCTGCTACACCACACGCCAAAGAGTGCAGAACTCCGTGGATTGATATACACTTCAGGCCAGGTGGGAACGCCCACATGTCTTTCTTGCAGGGGCTAGCTTGACACAGTGTCCCTTGCAACACTGAGGGTGTGTTGCATCATCTCAGGGGCTCTGGTGCAGGGTCTGGGGACCCCTTTGATGGGCCATGTCACCCCCTTCTGCTGTGGGTAAGCCCCCACGGTGAGGACCCCTCAGCTGGGCTCCTCTGCACAGTGGAGGATGGGCAGTCACTGCGCCTCTGGCCAGAGGCTTTTCCAAGATACCCAAAGCATCTCCTCCCTCCCGCCTTTTGGTGGAGGGTCTGTGCGAGCCTGGCAGCTGATAGCTCTGGGGCTGCGGTCTCCACCTTGGAGGTGTTAAGCCTCTGCTTTGTGAATGTCCCCAGCCCTGAGCTGTTACTTTATCTTATCTTCATCACCGAGAAGTGTAAGGCCTCACTCAGGACCCCATTCAGGGTGTGGTAGTCTTCTCTGCAGCTTTTGTAATACAGTTTTAAAAGTCCCTTAAGAAAATGTTTAAGTTATGAGATATAATATTTCAGTCTCTGACAACATCCTGTTCTTACAGCATGTTATTACCAGCAATCATTGGTTGGCTCCACAGCTATCCCTCTGTCCATGTTTGAGACATACCCATTATCCCTCTTTTCTACAAGGCTTCTGCAGGAGTACCTGACACTTTGAAACTACCCAAAAATTCACCACCCCTTGAGCTGATGGTGGTAATTTTAGCAGAATTTAAGCTCTCACCAGAACCTGAAAGAATAAGGTCTCCACTGAGCTATGGTGTGAGTTGTGCTGCCTACATGCACAGCAGCCAGGCCAGGATCCTTCTGGGTTGCTAAATTCTTCATGAAACCCAAGAGAAGAGAAACTGCTCTGTATCTCCCTCTCCACCATTAGTGGTTACCCCAGAGGGGTAACCACCTCCAGTACTGGGGAGTGAGGAGCTGCTCACTGTCATGTAGAGTTTCTAAACAACTCCTCAAGTTCATCTTCTTCCCTTGGAATTGGACTTCCTGATGGTTCAATCCAGGAGTGGTTTTCTGTGACTTTAGGAGCTCACTGAATCCTAACAATGAAGACAAAAGAAAGGGAATATCTTTATCAGGAACTAAAATACCCTGTGCAAGGAAAAGATATCTGAAGAGCTTTCCAATATCACTGATGAATTTCTAATCAAATCCAATTGATGTATCTCAGCCCTGGGGAATTTCAAAATGCAAACACAAGTTATTTTTATAGTTGAGGGAGTTAGGAGTGGTTAACAGGGAAATGTGATGAGCTTTCTCCTTGTTAAAGTTATTAAGTTGGGTTCAAATCTGGAATCTCAGCTCACAGCAACCACAGCATATCTTGGATTTATAGTCACTCATTCTTGTTAATCTTCTGGCCTTGCATGTCTTAATTAAAAGGTATGCTCTATTTCATCCATAACCTACTGGATTCAGCACAGGAATTCCTGGATGAAATTCTGCGGCCTCTGTTGTCAGGCTGGGGGAGAGGAGCAGAGAAGCACCCTGCTTGCTTGTTCAGCCAGGTTTTGGGTTTTTTTTCTCCTCCGGAGAGTTGAACTTTGGTTTTTTTCTGGAATTTTGGATTCTTCCCTTTCTCTGCTGGATTGTTTTCAACATCAGAACACGCATCGGGACTGTTCTCCACCGAGGACCCTGGCCCCTGGAGGAGAGAGGGGCCCATCCCATCCCAGCTGGAAGGAGGAGGACCAAAGGGAGGACTCTAACATTTTCCCAGGTTTTTTCTCCACAGAGAGAGATTTTATTATTTAGCGTTATTATCCTTTTCGTCTGTGTTTGTTAAATAAATAGTTTTTATCTCTTTCACTTTCCTTCGAGGAAAAGTTTTTTTCCCAAACCTGGTGGGGGAGGGGTGGTTTGTAACCTGCCCTCTCTCAGAGGATAGATTTACAAATTTGGCCAAATCAGCACAAATTTAAACTGTCCTGGCCTTAAATTACTTGTGGGGCAATTAGTGTAAATCTGAATAGGTTTACTAAAGTCACTGGAATTCTATGGATTTACACCAGCTGAGAACATGTCCCATTTTTATTTTCTTCAGTGGTTTGAACCAGGATGACAAAACTGGTATAACCAGAGAGTGAGCTGGCCCATTTGTATCCTGGGAGATAACTAAGGAGCAACCCTATCTGATCCAGATGGTAATTCAGCCCATTTTAGAAGCAGAGGTTTTTTCCTCTCACACTTTGATTCAAAATTTGTCAGTCCTTGTGTGGAGGACGAGGCTGGGAGGCAGGTGCGTAGAGAACTGCATTAAATTATGCACAGCAGAAAATCTGCAAAATGTACTTCAAAAGCTGGAAACTTACCGTGTGTGACTGACAATTGCAGAGAGACAGAATTCTAATTTCTGGATTAACTATTTCATCAATTAAAGCTGCATGTGCAATCCTTTTTCATTTGTCTGACAGTCTGTGACTGCTGCTAATACAAAGCCATCACCATAATAGAAACCAAAGTGCATATTTGATGCCATATGCATATGGCAACCTACATTTTTCCAAGCACAGTAGTTCCAGGTAATTAGTTTTGTAATATATTTGCATTAGTTCGTAGAATTCCATGGTTCCTATTAAATAGAGACAATCAAATAAGAAAATTAAGCAAGTCCTGCTGCAGGCTGAGTGTTTACAAAATTGAGAGGGCAAGATTTATGGTTAAGATAATGTGGTAGCCGCTTACACACCAACAAAACACCTCCAGCTGATCCACTCAATTCTCAACACATTTTGCGAAGGTAGTTCAGCCCCCAAACCCTTCATGAGTCCAACTCCCTCCTAAGGGTGCCTTCCAGCTCCCTAAAATCCAACACCTGTTGTTGTTGTGCTAAGCTCTGGTATATTTTGCTTTAATCCAAGCTAAAATTTCAGGGACTCTAATGAGAAACTGTGAGTTGAGGAAGTCCAGTAGCATCTCCTTTGCTAAAAGGAGATGACTTATGGCTATGTTATTACCAAAAACCAGGTCTGCAAGAGAAGTGGAACTGAAAGCCAATGGCACAAACATTCAGCCTTGGAAAACACATCCAGCCCTGCCTTTCTCTCTGCATCCAAACTCAATTACTTTAATATTTCTGCATGCATTTAGAGTCGGGCATTGAATTTGTACCCAGAATTGCATCCATCCCCTCAGGACCAAGCACTTCTGCACCTCACCCTGGCTACAGCCTGCTGTCTGAGTGATGGAACCATGCCTCACCTTGCTGCAAGTACATCTGCAGTACTTCCTTCCAGATACAGAGAAAGCAGCCCACATAGCCAGGGTTAGGGAAGACTTCCAATATTCATGTGCAATGAGTTTATGGCCCATTCGTGCCTTCCAGCAGGCACAGAGGTGTAAATCCCAGCCTGTGAAGTCTTCCAGATGCCCACCAAGCCAGACACTGTCCAGCAGAAAGCGCAAAGTAAATCCTGCAAGGCCTCATACATGCTGACAATCCAGGCAAGGCTTTAAGCCAGGCTTTGGAGCCAGACCAGGGCTGATCCCCATCACTTCCCAGCCTCCCAACCAGAGGAGGTGAGAAGCATCTCCTGGGGGGGGTGGGGTTCCACCATCAACCTGCAGATCAAGCCCGAGATGGTGGGAGCACCTGGGGCAAGTTGCAATCAGCTTCTACTGGGAACTGAGCATTGCCCTGGACACTGAGGCTCCACTCACTCATCTCTTGGTGACCAAGGCTGAATCGGCTCCTTGTGAACTGCTCCTTCTGCCACTTCATTAATGCAGTTTTAGTCCCATTTTAAGGAACTATTGCTTCATTCTAAAGTCATGTTTTCTACCTTCATTTGTATATGTCTTCCTTTAAGATCTTTACGTTTAACTTTTTGGTTTTGAACCTTTCACATATCCTGGACTCCCAAAGCAGAGACCCCATGCCTTTTAAATTTACATTACATGTTCTACCATTTTAAAAGATACATGCTCCTTGGCTGAGAGCTAGCAGTACTGAAACTCTCTTTTTTTAAGTTAATAAAAAGCATACTGCCTGGAATACTTATTTCAGAGCTATATATCTCAGAAATTGTTTGTGGCTCCAACACAGTGAGGTTTTTTAAGGTTTGGCAGGGGTGGGGGAAGGGTGGAGTTGAGTTATTGTCAGGACATCTGTGAGAACTGAGTCCAAAAAAGCACCAGACACTCATAAATCTAATCACTTCATATGGTTCATTTGGGAATTTTATTGTCATTATTGTGGTGGGCAGAATATCAGGTACATGGTCTTTTTAAATTCTAGAACAGAGTCAAATGAGTTGCTTCCTTATGAGCGAGTAAATCACACACCACACTATTTGAGTTACTTGAAAATCCACAGGCTCCTGCTGAGATTAAGCCCTTATTGTACAGACAAGTAGCAAGAGATAAAACCCATTCTTAAGAATTTATGATCTGCAAGCACAAAATGTTAAAGGCTATCAGCAGTGAAACTATTCCCACTTTTCATATAGAAAGCTATTGCAGAGGAAGCTGAGGGGCTGTGATTTTAACTCCCTCGCTGAAGTTCATCCCTATCTTTAACATACAATTCTATGTGACCTCATCAGATGTTCACCCAGGGTGCTCTTAGGAGGAGTGGGGATAATCCTGTTGTGGCTGTTATGGAAATGCAGCTGCTGCACCTCTCCATGCCCCAGCTGAGCCAGGAGTCCTTGTAAACACCAGTCCTGGTAAACAGCAGTCCTGGTAAACAGCAGCTGCAGGGGGGACTTGTCAGGATTCACTCACTACAGTCCAGAAAGTATATTGAGATCATTTCTGGATGGGAACTGTAGAAGCACTGTCCTTTGGTAGTCACATTTCTTTATTCATTCACCCAGCCTGGCTGATTTGCCCATTCTCTTTTTCATTAACTCACTACCTGCTTCAGAGACAGTCCAAGGGCAGTCTCAGCTCACCAAGTGACTGATTTCTGAAGTTATTTCATTACTTAATGTGGGATCCATAACTTTAGAAACCTACATTAGAATTCTCTAAACATCATCTAGTCATGAAACTCTGTTCATAGTCAGTAAAGATACGTAGGCATCACTACCGAATGAAACATATGAGCTGTTTCTCACCTCATCTACTTTGCAATCAGACAAAACTTTCTCTAAAATCACCAATTTCTCTCTTGTTGCCATTGACAGGCATTTGGTCAGACAGAGATATTTATAATTATGCAAAAAATTCCACCTACAGAACTTGTGAAGAATGTGCTCTAAGCCTTTCAAGACCTCCAGCTGACATCTAAATATACCAAAATACATTTTTAAATCCAAGTTTTCAATGCTTGAAGGATGCCCTCTGACTCTCTCTGGTCTCAGGTAACTGGATGCATGTCAGATCTGGACAGGCTGGATGGGTGAGCTGAGGTTAACGGTGTGAGGTTCAGTAAGGCAAAGCTCTGAGTCCTGCCTTTGGGTCACAACAACCCCTGCAGTGCTACAGGATGGGGCAAGACTGGGTGGAAGTGAAAAAGGACCTGGGGGTGCTGGTGACAGCAGCTGAACATGAGCCAGGTGTGCCCAGGTGGGCAAGAAGGCCAGTGGCACCTGGGCTGTACCAGCAATAGTGTGGCAGCAGGACCAGGGCAGTGATGTCCCCCTGTGCTGGGCACTGCTGAGGCCACACCTCGAGTGCTGTGTCCAGTTCTGGGGCTCTCAGGACAAGAAAGACATTGAGGGGCTGGAGCGTGTCCAGAGAAGGGAACCGAGCTGGGGAAGGGTCTGCAAGCACATGAGCAGCAGCTGAGGGAGCTGGGATTGTTAAACCTGGAGAAAGGAGGCTCAGGGGGAACCTTGTCACTCTTTACTCCCTGACAGGAGGGTGTAGCCAGGTGGGGACTGGGCACTTGTCCCAGGTAGCAAGTAACAGACAAGAGGGCATGGTCTCAAGCTGTGGCAGGGAAGGTTCAGGTGTATGGAAAGAGGGCATTGGTGAATCGATGCCGCATTTTTTCCAGAGGGTCCCTGGTGGAGACGCTTAGGCGGGACTCTGCCAGCACCTACGCTCGGTGCACTCGATCTCACCTTCGCAGGCAGGCGCGAACAGCCGCTCACACACAGTCCATGCACGAACCGGAGACAAAGAGGGTTCTCTGCATGCAATTCCAAGGTCTTTAATGAAGCCAACACACCCAAAGGAAGCAGGGATACAGGACCAAGAACAAAACCCACACGTGGTTTTATCCCAAAGGGCCCTGGGGGTGGGCAGAGCATCAGAAACCAATGGTCTGAGGGCTAGGAGGCAGAGGCAAGGGTGAGTGACACAATAGGGCCAATGGGAGAAGGCATGGGAGGGGGGAGAGAGTCAATGACCAGTGGAATCTCGGTAAAGGGAGAACTTTCTAGCACCGTGGTGTAGGGAGAGAGCACTTTCAAAGCAACACCTGGGGTGTAAAGTGGACTTTGCCACCGCAACACAGGTGGGACATCAGGAAGAATTTTTTCACAGAAAGAGTGGTTAAGCATTTGGAACACGCTGCCCATGGAGGTGGTGCAGTCACCATCCCTGGGACTATTCAAGAAACGACTGGATGTGGTCACTTGATTTGTTCAGCCTGGAGAAGACTGAGGGGAGACCTCATTGGGGTTTTCAACATCCTTGGAAGGCAGGCACTGATCTCTTCACTCTGGTGATAGTGACAGGACTCAAGGCAATGGCTGGAGCTGAGTCAGGGCAGGTTTAGGTTGGATATGAGGAAAAAGCTTTTCCCCAGAGGGTGGCTGGGCCCTGGAACAGGCTCCCAAGGGAAGTGGTCACAGCACCAAGCCTGGCAGAGTTCAAGACAACATTGTTTGGACAACATTCTCAGGCACATGATGGGGTTCTTGGAGTCTCCTGTGCAAGGCCAGCAGTTGGACTTAATGATCTTGATGGGTCCTTTCCAACTCAGCATGTTCTGTGATTCTAATTCTGTGATATTCTATGACAAATCCAGCTCCCTTTCCAGCTTTTTTCCCAGTTGTGGGGGAGGGCTTCTGGGTCAGCTCTCAGCTTTAAAGCCACACAGCTTTAAAGCTGGCTTTGAACCCACCTGAGACCCCCTGAGCCTGAGCTGAAAGCAGATCTGGAGAGCAGCAGGGTCTCCCATTTCTCTGCTGGAGATGACACATCCAACCTGTGTGTGATCACACTTGTCAATCAGGGCCTCTTTTCCATATTGCCTTATTTGTTCATGTTTCTCCCATACTTTGGAGGCAGGTACAAGGAATTTTGCACAGTCTGCCCAGGGGCTGAATGACTGAAGGTTTCATGGGACTGACAATCCTAGCCAATAAAACATCTACAAGGAGTTTCCTGACAAGGAAAGAGGCAGTCAGCTGCTCTGTATCCCTGAACCAGGCAGCAAAAAAATCCTCTTTGCATTTTTTATGCCTAATTTATGGAGCAACCTTCTGCACTGCTCCTCTGGAAGTCAGTGATACATCCATGCTATCACTGGATCAGCAGTACCTGTTATGAAAGTGAACTACTGCCTTTCTTTCAGAAGCTGGTTCAGCTGCTTTTCTAATTCATTCCAAATGTCAGGAGCAAGTTATCCTGGAAAACAACCTCAAGAGCACCAGTCCCCACATGCATTATATAGGAAACAGGGGTTCAAAACCAGCTGGAAAGGAGAATTGGGATCCTCAGATAAAACACTAAAAGCCCATCAACCTCAGTAAGGGTTAGAATACCATCCTAAGACTAAAACCCCAGAGGGACAAATTCATAAGAAGTGCAGGACTTAAAAAGAGTACCATGACATTATGCTGCCTTCTAGGTGTAATTATTGAACTCATTTGCATAATTTGCCTGGAATCATAGAATGGATTAGTCTGGAAGGGACCTTAATGATCATCTCCGTCCAACTCCCCTGCCATGGGCAGGGACACCTTCCACTACACCAGGTTGCTCCAAGCCCCGTCCAACCTGGCCTTGAACACTTTCAGAAATGGGAAATCCACAGCTTCTCAGGTGCTTCTCAGGCAACCTGTCCCTCACCACCCTCACAGGGAAGAATTTCTTCCTAATATCCAATCTAAATCTACCCTCTCTCAGTTTAAAGCCATTCTCTTTTCTCCTATCACTCCATGCCCTTGTAAACAGTCCCTCTCCAGCTCTCTTTTTATAAGCTCCCTTCACTGGCAGTCTGCTAGAAGGTCTTCCTGGAGCCTGCTCCAGGCTGAACAACCCCAACTCTCAGCCTTTCTCACAGGAGAGCTGCTCCAGCCCTTTAATCATCTTCCAGTTTCTCCTCTGGACTTTCTGGTAGACACTCAATTACCATTTGCAGCAACAAAAATGTCTCTCCCACTGCCAGGACCAGGTTTCCAGAGCAAAAATGAGCAAAAGAGGTTCCACATCCAGTCTCACTCCAGCTTCTACCCTTTTCAGCAGGTGTGGATATCTCAGAAGCATCTTCTAGACCAGTGTGCCTGCTTGAACATTCCTGACAAAGCCTTTTTCAAGAGGGCTGCTCTTAGTCCAGAAAGCTCCAGAGGATGCTCTCCAGGATGCAGCCTCCAAATTTATTGTCTACACAGTCAGCAGAACTGCTTGGCCTGCAACTTAATTCCTAACCCATTAAATAGGTTATTATTTTCTTGCAGGATCTTGAGAATATTGAGGCCTCTAGGAAATGGGAGTTCCATCACTAATTTGGAGGTCAGGAGTAAAACCCTTCATTTCCAAAACCGCCAGGTCTTCAATCTTCTTTTGTCTTAGCAGTACTAAGTCCTCATAGCAAGGGGAAAGGCAGCATGTGTGCAAGGTGAGCGATCACCTCCCTTCCATCCTGCTCAGCAAATCTCACACGTGTGCACCCAAAGGGGCTAAGAAGCAGGAAACTCAGATACTTCCAAAGCTGTAAGCTCCATGCAGAAATATGCATCTACCCCATTTGTAATGCCACATGAGTTTACATGCCTGCTGGATAGCGCAAGCAAATCAAATCACGCAACTTGAGGCAGGTCCACAGGAATGGCTGCAAAATAAATTAGAAATACTCAAAACACAAAATAAGGTTTAGCCATGCAGAGCTTGAACTGGTTGATTTCAGCCTGCTGAGAACAAGAGTAAGTTATCTTCCCTGAGATACTTCATCGAAAGCTGTGCTAGGGACTTCTCCACTGCTAGCACAGGTAACTGTGTGCTGCCTGAACTCATGGATGGGAAGAAAAGTAAAAGCTGCTGCCACCCCTGCTCCCAGAGGGTTCACAACTTTCTCAGTCATAGGAGTTTTACTCCTCAGCATCTTATCTGGCCTAATCAAGCAAGTAGTGCCCTTTCCTCCCACTGAAAGAAGCTGACAGGGTTTTAGTGCTGGCAGCTGCACCTGACCTCATCTCAGGGATGGACAATATGAATGCCAATGGTTTCTACTTGGTAGAGCTATGTCCCATCAGTATTCAGAAAAGAAACCCTCCAAAAATACAAAACTCTGGTTCTTAACTTCCCAGCAACTCTTTATAGAGTACAGTTGCTTGCAGCAGTCACCCAGCTTTCCTCTGGAAATATATTTTGAGAGAGGGAAGCGTCAGTCTACAAGAATCTTTCCTTGGAATGATCAAAGGGTCTAGGTGGGAGAGACAGAAAAACAGCGATGCTTTCTGAGCACTTCAGAGACCATTATATAGCCCTAAAATGTTATAGATACCTTGTAGCATGTGAATGTGATAATTGAAAGTTGTAGTAAATCTGTCTTAATATACTCTATTGCAAGGGAAATACACAATATATGTGATTATGCAAATGATTACCACAGAGAATTCTGGGGTTTTTTCTCACTGCCGTGTTTCAGACTTTCTTAATAGGAGAGGCAAGCAGAGAATTCACCAGAGAAATACAGAACCTATGGGGGTCACAACTTGTACCTGCTTATCCAGGGCTAATTGTCCTTCAGTGCAAGCCCTGGGAGCTTTGCAGCCATGAGAGGGAAGAATTCATCTTCCTAACATTCCAGTATGAACTTTGCCACTATTCTCCAATGTGTCTCACTGCCCAACCAATAAAACAAGGATCAGACTTATTTCTTCTCATGCCTTTTTTTGCCTGATTAATTTAAATTAGATGATTTTCTGGATGATGGTTGCTTTACTTTAAGCGTCTAGCAATGTAGGGTTATGGTCTCAGCAGGCAGATCTCAGTTAACAGTAGCACAAAAAAATCACAATAAACCAGAAGGAAGAAATAAGATCAATTTTAGGATGTACAGCCATACCTCCAATATAAAAATTTGGTTGAAAACAAACTCAGTTTCTACATTGAACTGAAAAATAGAGTAAATGTTAGGCTTGGAAAAATTAAGAAAATATCTTTGAAGAAGCACTTTCATTTTGTGATCCTTTATTTAAGCACCAGCAATTGAAAATTGTGCAATCTCTTAAAAACAGTTACATACACCCAAATCAGCATCTGTCTTCTAATAAAATTAAAACCAGTTCATCTCATTCTACAGCAGGAAAGAAATAAAGAATGCAAGTATTGCAGTGCTGATGGATTTTTGAAATAAAATTGCTAACTCTATTAAAAGATATTTAAGAAACTTTTACTCTTTTTGCAAATTGTCATGAAGAGCAATTCTAACAAAGACACACTCTTAACTTTTATCAATTCATTTTGAAATTGGACACACAGTATTAGTTTTCACTACAAAAAAAAATTAAGTACATTCATTTCAAATGGTTTTTCCAGGGTCAAGGAAATGCTTCAGAAATATCACCATAAAGAAAACAAAAACAGTAATAAAAATGAATCAACTGACTCAAAGATATTATTGGCAACAACTTTTATTGTCCGAAAGGGTAAGACATAGTTCTTTTTTGATTGAATATATTGGGCAGCACTGGAGATAGGAGTCACAGTCATCAGGCCAGGCAACGAAAACAACAATATTAACAGATAACTCATATTTATGTCAATTCACTCTGTGCCTCAAGAAAAGTTTAATATGATTCTTCTCTCTGCAATTCAGTGTTGACATCAGAACTTGGATGGACAGCTTCAAAAGGCACAGAAAACACCTCACTTCTAGAAAAAAAGTGCTCTCAACTTTCATATTACAGCAGGCATTAGAGCAGCTTCGAGGGAGATGTCGGATCAAAGGACTCAGCCTGAAATAAATAAAACTACACAAGTCTTTCCTCCTCAGTAAAACAGCAACTCAAACCTTATCTGAAGGAAAATTACTTTTGATCTTTGTTATTTGACTGAATTTGAGCTGGTAGGTTTTATGCAGAGTTTGAATCACAGATCTGCAGTCCTACTTTTGGAAGCAGGGAATGTTTCTGGACTAATGGGGGCATCTATAATACTTAGTGTAGAAAATACCTACATATAACAATTATAGGAAGGCCCACTACTTCCTGATGGAGATGTTCATATGAGCCATTAAGCAACAAATTGATTTCATGTTAGCAGGGAGTTCTCATTTTCAATATTGCTGTACTATTTTGGAACAAAGAATTGCTAAGAGATAGCACAGCACTGGAAGTTTATTATAAGGTGCTTTTGACACAGACTTCTGCCAGAAATGGTGTTTAACATGAGAAACATTGCATATATTTCTTCACATTGATTTCACCTGTCTGCTTGTGCTTTATTAATTCCAAGATATATTGTGCATATAAACCATACGTTTTAAATTAACTCCCTTGTTTGTAATTGCTGCATACAGATTCATTAAGGACATTAAAAATATATATTAACCGATGCCTTCTAAAATGTTAGTGAGCTACAAATTCCCCCATAACAGAAATTGTAGTTTCTGAAAGATTTCCTGTGGGACGCTCTTGCCTGATGAAGGTAATAAATAAGATAAGTAATAAAAGGCAAGTAGTAGTGAAGAGGAAAATGCATGTGACTGGAAGTACTGTACTAATGGGTTCCTCATGCAACTGCAAAGACCTGTTAAATATTACAGGTTCAATTCCTGTTTGCAGGTACAAGTGTAACCCGTTCCCAGCCCAGCAGCCTCCAGCTTCAGGCTCTTCCACATCTCCTGCTTCAGTGCCTGATCAGAGACACCAGGGTGATGTCTGTAGAGCAGCAAATTAAATGCTTTGGAAGGAAAAGACATCTGAATTCCTTTGGGAAGCAAGATCAGTATTTATCTGGCCACCATCCTGAGTGGTCCTGAAGATTGGTCAGAAGGACATGGCTTCTCTGAATGCCTTGGGGTGAAAGGATGCTCCTTGAGAAAGTCAAGCACTTCTTTGAGAAAGTCAAGCACTTAAGCTTTTTTTCTAATATGAAAGAGTTCTGTTTTATATTTATCTGAAATTTCTTTCAGATGTCTCCAAACCAATAAAATCTAAAGTCATGCTAAGGGCAAATAAAACTTTTGCCACAAATCAAACAAAATATTCTCGTCAGACCTCATATAATTTAACTTTTTTCAATGTATTGATTTTTCTACATAAAAACTTCTGTTCACTCCTTGCATTTTTATTGGGATCTTTTTTTATCGCTAGCAAACCCAAATATCACAATGTCAATCACAGATCTGATTCAGCTTTTCACAGAAATAAAAATTACCATTTACACCAAATAATGACAAATCAAACCTATGCTTTTGTCATAATATATATTTTAACCTTTTAAACTGTTAAGTCAATTCACTTTTTTGGTTTCAAAAGGATTATTTGTACTCAAGAACAAATGCATAGAAATGTGGCTGTGGCATTGCTTCTAAGATGGTTCAGTAAATGACCTGGACATTCACCTTGTGATGTGCAACCAAAAAAGAGATGACAGGAGGCAGATTATGAGCCCAGTCACCTTGGAGCAAAGCTGGAACCAAAACAAAGGATGTCCTGAGTGAGGGATTGGAATTCCCCCCTGTCATGTCCTATTACCAAGCAAAAGGGAGCACTCAAGATTTGTAGATGCCTGTGGTTGAAAAAGAACAGCAAAAGCCTAGATCTCCTAGATCCTTCTGGAAATTGATTGGAGCACTTTCAGGGTTTTGGTTGGTCCCAATCCTACTCCACTGGTCTTGCCCACTCCTTGGCCCCATTCCTGCGCTTGCACTGTTCTGTGTCTCCAAAATAGGGAAGTTGATTCCAAGAGAAGTTCTGCCCTGCCTCTGCATGACCCCTTCTCCAGCCAGATCCTGTTCTAACTTGCCCTCTTCCACAGCAATCGTTTTTTGAGGCATTGCAGTGCTTAAACTCCTGGTTGCCCAGGCTTCTACACCCACTCGCTTCAGTTTCGTTTTTTTCGCAGTGTGCACTATTTCCATTTGGCATTTGATTGGCATTTGCTGACAGCTTTGCTGTAACGGATCAGCAGAAACAGGTGAGATTTCTGAGGAAAGGTGAGAGACAAGTTAAATTCAAAATAACACCTGTATGGGCAATAAAAACCTTTCGTCTCCCCTCACTGAATACATTTTTTACGATGTTAATGTATCTTCTCTAAAGAGGTGTGAATTTAAAGAAATTTAGTTATTATATGAGTGAGATTTAAAATAGTGTTAATATTACCATTGCTCAAATTGAAAATTCTACAATAGGCTGACTTGACAAATTAATCAAGTTATGTTTAAACATGAGCAAAAATACTTCGGATATACTAATTTTCACTTTCCAAGTCTGCTACGTGTGTGTCAAGTTATTTTACATCAGTGGAATCTGTCAAGAAATCTGCCCAGGGAAGTGGTGGAATCACTGTCTCTGGAAGTGTTTAAAAAACACGTAGATGTGGTGCCTAGGAACATGGTTTAGGGGTGGGTCTGGCAGTGCTGGGTTAATAGTTGGGCTTGATGATTTTAGAGTTCTTTTCCAACCTAAATGATTCCATGATTCTAAGCATTTTGTCCTTATCCTCAGAACTAAAAATGTGCCGGAAGCCATGAGCAGAGACAGGCTGTGAATGGTGAGATGCAGTAAAAAGAGCATGAAACTCTCTGAACTTCAAAGGGCCACAACTCATTGAGAAATAACACAGCAAATGAGACAATATAAATCCAATACAACCATCTGCCTAAGTTAAACCTCCAAATTGAGGCAGATGAAATTCCCCTCTGGATGCTTCAAAGGCATCTTCCTGTGTTTCTAAAAATGTGCCTGTGTTTGAGTGAGTGTTTTGTCCGCAAATCCTGCACATTCCTCTTCTCTAGCTAAGCCCTTAGTCAAACCTTAATACATAGAAATTAATCTTGGGTAGGTGTTATTTGAGATAAGGACTGGACAATATGATTTGAAATAACAACTGGACAATATGATTCCTTTGTATGACACCACAAAAGATTGGTTTAT
Organism: Corvus cornix cornix; assembly: GCF_000738735.6. Taxonomy (NCBI): domain Eukaryota; kingdom Metazoa; phylum Chordata; class Aves; order Passeriformes; family Corvidae; genus Corvus; species Corvus cornix. Next base: position 108,654,483 of record NC_047056.1, on the reverse strand, counting down.
TTAGGAGAAGACAATATTCTTGCTATCTTTGTCAGTTGACAGGTATAAGGAGCAGCTTCAACAATAAAAGTGTTTCAATGCACATTTAAGCGTGGTGGGCAAAGTACAATGAAGGAAACATTGCTATCAAAACATTTAGTGCATAGGACCTTGAGATTAGCAAGAGATTACTATCTTTGTATTTTCAATTCAGCCCTGCTCAACAAATATTTAGCTCACTTCTAAATCAGAACCCAAAATCTAACTTAAATGAAAATAAACACTGCTATCACCTTACATAATGCTGGAGCCTGCCATGGACACAAAATTGCAGTGAATTGTTATTATTAGATATAATAGGAAGAAAAAAGATCAAAATAGCTGCCTTATTTGGTAGCTGTCTGGTCTGCACTTACTATCTTAATATCCTAATGTAAGTCTTAACAGCACACATTTCATACTTCTGGTCTGAACTTGGCACATTTTCATTCTAGTGCAGAAAGACATGCCTTCCTAGATCAGTGGATAAGGACCTGGAAAGTCAGTGTATTGGTCTGTGTATTTACTGGATTAGCAGTTCTGCAGAGTCATCTTAAGAAATGCAGAGAAATTCTTCTAACTTGCTTGGCTTGATGCCTCACTATTCATAAAAACAATTCATGACCCTTTCATCTAAAGGCTTTTGCCTCCTGCCTAAATCTTAAATCAGTCTTGTTGCACATTTAATTCTTAACATGTTCTCTTGAATTTGCCTCAGATTCCTCAAAGTTAACACTGCCTGCACAAGTAACCTCTTTTCTATCTCAGTGTCTGAAAATAACAGAAACACCTTGTCTAAGAGAGGTTTCTCTTGCATATCTGCAGAAATCACTTTAGAGTTTGCCAGCCTGTCTTGTGCTGCCCAGTGTCTCAGTTCCCATGAATCCCAAGGCTTTAGCATTACCATGAGGGAGGAGGTTATTTTTAATCCTTAATGAATCCAGTCGGGTTAGAATTGTTGTAGCGTGTGACTGAACAAAAGCAATGATAATACACAGAGGTTGGGATTGAACTTCCAGAGACTGAAAAGTGTTACTTGTGGCTGTAAGTGATGAAGAAAATCAGGTAACCTATGAGATATGTTTGGACAAGGGTTTTGGCTGTTTAGCTCAATGTGGGCTATCTCACCTCCTGGAGACATCCATCTCTAAGAGTTTTTTAAAAGCTTATATGCCTCGTATAGACTAGACGCCTGCTTTTAGGCAGCTAAGCTTAGCTGGGGTGATCTTCACCCTTAATGAAGCACAATATTTTATTTAACATGGAAACAGGAGTTTCCAGTGAAATATTACAGTTAAATATTTTATTTAACGTGAAACCATCAATCATGGTTTCATCTACTTTTACTAACAGACTAAACACCTCAGGTGCAACAACGGTTGGCACATGTGCAGATGAAGAAAATGAATCATGGAAAGGATGGGTTGAAAGGGATTTTAAAGATAATGTCATGGGCAGGGACACCTTCCACTAGACCGAGGTGCTCCAAGCCCCTTCCAACCTGGCCTTGAAGACTTCCAGGGATGGGGCAGCCACAGCTTCTCTGGGCAACCTGTGCCAGGGCCTCATCACCCTCGTAATGAAGAATTTCTTCCTAATATCTAATCTAAACCTGCTCTCTGTCAATTTAAAGCCCTTATCCTGTCACTCCTTTCCCTCTGTGAAACATCCCTCACCAGACTTCTTGTAACTTGTTTAGGGCTTTAGGTCTCCCCAGATCCTTCTCTTCTCCTGGCTGAAAAATCTTTTACTTTCAGGTAAAGGTTTACTGTTTCAATTCACCAGGACACCTTTTAGGAAAAAACAAAAACATTCTTCTTGAAAGCTACATGCATTTTGTAGGTATTTTTGAATAAATTATATTTCAGTGTAAGTTTATTATAGTTCATTGTGTTCTTGTTTGTAAGGCATGTATTTAATACTTTAATCCCTTTGTGTCTTAACATGCTTAAAATATTGACAAGCTCCATGACCTAGTTCCATTTACAGAATGAAATGCCATAGTTCTAAAGGAGGAATTTGCATAGAAAGTTTTATTTTGCTTCATTTGAGCAACTGAAAATAGGTATGATAAGAAGCAGGACAAATAAGCATGGTAACAGGTGGGTGATTGGTACAAGTACTGAAATTAAGCAGTGAAACATTAACCAAGTAATCTGAAAAGTTCCACGGAATCACTGTCATGTAACTTCATAGTTTCTAGTCCCCAGAGAGGATGAGCAGCTAGAGAAGCTGCATAACTCCAGGTAGCTGGAGATTTCTAGAGATCTGCAGCACCTCTCTGCTCCTGAATATCACAGGAGTTCCAAAACAAACCACTGCTTCAGAAATATCCTTGCTTGAAATCCTAAAAATGGATTAGCTGACATGAGTACTTGAGTACAGGGATGAAGGGATTCTTCTTGAGAATTTGTGGAGATAAGGCAATTAAGTCCAAGCACTCCTGCTTTCACTGGAAATGCAGGGGCTCATTTTAGAGAACCTGCAGGTGAAGGAAAAAGCATAGGATAGCTCAGGTGAGCATTCCTTGCTAGGAGGGTGGTGAGACACTGGAACAGAGAGGTTGTGGACTCACCACTCCTGGAAATGTTCAAGGCCAGGCTGCATGGGGCTCTGAGTAGCCTGGTCTGGTGGGTGGCATTCCTGCACATGGCAGGGGAGGTGGAACAGGATGATCCTTAACATGGCATAGATGATCTTCCAATCCTAACCATTCTATGGTTCTGACATCAAGACTGACCCTTCTATGGAGGTGTCTATATCCATGTGACTACTGGCACTGGACTTGTCTAAGCAACTTCTATCATCTACACGCATCTCAACTCTGTTGCTTAAGCTGGCTAGCACCATCTGAGACATCTATGGGCATTTGTCCCAGTTTGAGACAACCAAGACGTCCCACAGGTCTGCCAGATATGTGGCAAGACACACAGAAGAACGAAACCTGAGTGGTGACTTTGCTCTCCTGCTTTTCAGTGTTGGTGTGTGGGCAGTTCAGAAAAGTCTCCAGGTGAATAAATGTATCTGCTTTCTTTTTATATGTTGTGCTGTACAAGAAAATAAAGTTGCAAAGCTATGATAGATTGCTGAAGAAGCATGCCAATAGCTGGCTTGCTTTCAGCAAAACTCACTTCCTTCCTGGTATTCAATTAAAAAAAGAAAATTGCTGCATTTCAAATGCACTCTATTTTAGAATTTCCTAAGCAGGCTCAGATTCTGTGGCAGTCATGAAATCTGCTTTCCTTATTCAGATATTGCAGTATCTTCTGTTCCACAATAAATTCATTAGGCATTTTTTCCATATCCTGTCCAAGTGTCACTGTGCAGCTGAGCTTTATCTTCCCATTAATCTGGAATTGCTCTTTCATCCGAAACACTTAAGCATGTATAATTTTAAATACTGAAGGAATATTGACTGATTTCACTAGGGTTCTTTATATGTTTTTAATTATGTGTGTGCTGAAAATAGGGAACAATCTAGTTATTTGCCTCCAACGAGACTTTGTTCCACTGATCACCACCCTTTGGGCACAGCCATTCAGACAGTTTTCAATCCACCTCACTGTCTGCTCTCATCCAGCCAATACATCAACCTCTTTTCTGTGATCGTACTACGTTTTACAAATTAAATTAAGTGACTGAATTACAGGAAAAAATGTTTTGTGTATAAAGAGCTGGTCCCATAACCCATCTGGTGAAAATGGTGTATCATCTCATTCCATTAATATCAGTAGAATTACTTCTGAATTTCATGGAGAATACAGTCTTCAAAACTGACCAAGTACTTTAGATATTTGAGTGGGGTGGAGGCCCTAATGTAAAAAATTTGGAAACATTTTGCTAGTGCATCTTGTTTCTTTTATTCATGCAAACCTGTTCTTGATCCAGATTTGTAAAAAATCCAGCAGAGTTTTGCACGTTCATAAATACAATGAGAGGTTGGCATAGAAATTTCATTTCTGCAATCAATTCCTATTAATATTTTCATAAATAAAATGAGACATTATTTCTTTATCAGACAAGCAAAATTTTGAGCTGAACAATGAGCTGAATTTTTTTACTTAACTGGGTGGTTTATTTACTTGGAATCATGAAACTGCCTTTGCTCTCCTGGCTGTTTGATGATTCTCTATTATTTTCTAATACATTTGTAGCATAGTCTCCTTTCAATTCCCCAGCATTTCTTTTTCAGAAATTTCTTTTTTCAAAAGATCTAGCAGCAGTTTGAGGTAAAATCTTTTCTAATTTTCTATTTTAAGCATTAAACAATGTTCCTCAGTTCTTACACATCATTGTAATTCAAGAATCTCAAAGCCTTTAGAAATTGTGTCATCTCAATTTAATTTAAAGGCAAATGAAGACTCAAAGCAATACAGGGACTGGACCCACACTGACCAGCAGGCAAATTGTCAATGGCACTGATATCTGCTATATTTCATAGCACAGGTTTTTTCACTAAGCCTTTCACTTTTTTTTTTTTTAATTCCCAGGGAATAGCAGAAGGTCCCTAAAGACTTCAGTTCCATTGTTATGACATCCTGCTTACCTGTGTTGGTCTCAGGAGGGAAACCTTTACGTTCTGTGCACTTTCCTGCAGCTTGTACGAGGACTGTGGATAATCCAGAGGGAGCATTTTTCAGGGGCAATTTTCAATTCTCAGAGACATTATGGTTCTTATGACAGATGCCACCTAAAAAAGCCTGGCAGGCAGGTGGAAATAGACACAATTCAATATTATGACACCTTAGGTGGCCTTCGAAGACACCCAGCGTCGTGGAAGGATATGGGAGACACCAGCCAGTGCACAGATGGCATTTGTGGCACAAGGCAAGGCCTACAGGAAAGACTTCTCCATCTGGAATTATAGATAGGACATCCTAGGGCATCCTAAGGGACACGAGACACGTTCATGCCACAGCCCCAGTCACTGGGTACCTAAATCTCTCCAGCTCTGCTGACTCCAGCGCAGCTAAAATACCTGTAGGGTCTCTGCACCCCCCCTATGTCAGCAGCTAAATTTAGACACTAAACTTCAAACTGTTTAAAGTTAGTTTAAATTTCAAAGTCAGTCATGTCCGTAAATCATTGCACTTGACATGCCAAGTGCATTTGGAAAAGGCCTGAACGTGACTTCTCTAGAGAGAGGTGTTTCTTTGGTAAATTGTGAAGGAACTAGTTCAACTTTGTGCACATTTCTGGTGGGCTGATATATAGCTTTTCTTTATTTAGCATCACAGTTTTTCTTCCACTTTTAATTGTGCTCCAGATGTTCCTGACAGCTGCTGGAAGACTAGGCCATCTGAGCACTCATCAAGCACACACACAGAAACAGCCAGAGGGGAAAGAGTTCCTCTGCCTGTATGAGGACATGTGCAATATGAGCATCCACGTCTGAGTTAATCACTCCCTTTTCTAGGCCAGCAAAAAGCAGTTCATAGAGAGCCCTTGGCAACCAGATCTAACACTGCAGTTAGTCTTGCTTGGTTTGAGCAGAGGGGTGCTTTAAATGACATCCAGGAATAAGCTCCAGACTAGTTTTTCTCAGTTAATTTTTCTGGTGTTTTCTCATAAATATGCACTTAATGGCCTGTGAGTCATCTGAGCTGTTTTGGAAATTTAAGTTAGAAGGAAGGAGATTAGAAGTACTTGCTTTTCTCTATTATCTATAAAAGAAGCCTAGAAAATCAGCTCAGAATGCAAACATTTAGATTCATTAGATTAGCAGACTCCTACAAGCATTCTTTGGATCAGTGGGTGGACAGACAGTGTTCTGACTCTCTGTGCCTCTACTTAAAACTAATACAATTTGAAAGACTCTGGCCTGTATTTTTCAGTAATATTATGTAAGACAAGAACAATAGCACCAATTTTTAACACCATTCTCAGTTATGCCCTAACTTAGAAATATTGAGACTAAAAGTCATGGAGGAGCTGAATCAATAGCTCTGCATTTCCTGGCACAGTCTCTTGCATTTCAGCCTATCAAGCCCTGTGGCATCAGCTGACTGTGTAAGGAAGCCCACTGTTGTGAGAGGCAGCTGACATCTGTGCTTCTGAACTAATTAGTGGCAATGCCTTAACTGGCCCAGTATGACCACAGACATGCTATTAAATTCTCATTTTATTAAAAAAAAAAAAAAAAGAATGGGTAAATGCAACCAAATTGCTTATTATGGATGATGTACAGCAAGTAACAACTCCTCAGCATGCACAGGAATCACATGGGGAAATATTAGGAGTCTCCCCTAAACGCATTAGACAATCAAGTCCCAATGCCTAGCCCCTGGCACTGTTTAATTTAAAACTCCACATATAGCTGTAAAATACCCCAAGGTTTCATCCTTGAATTATCACTGCAGCTGTAGATAATGTCCCTTATTTTTCAGGAAAACAAGTTTGGTGCACACTTTGTGATAAATCTTTCAGTAATTTCAAAGAAACATTTAGATGTACAGAGAAGAAGTCAGGGACATAGAATATGACTCAGGAAGTACATTTCCCTAGGATCTTCCAAAGAAAAATGTTTCTCTGTAAAGTCATAAGATGCATTTTCTGCAAAGAGTATAATTTCTTTGCAGAATCTGTTATTGAAATAGCCTAAAAATTTGGAGCTTTTGGGTATGCATTCTAGCAGTCTTCATGTTTTAACATTCTGTTTCTAATTTAGCTTTCTTAAAAGGTTTAATTGCAAAGGATAGAACTAAATTAAAGATAGACTTTCAAATGTGTTTTAGCTATGTGAAGTAATTAGACTCACTGAAAACAAATTCCAAAATGGCACAGTGTCTATACTGTTAATTACACTTTGCTCACAAATACAAACTTAATTGTCCATATCAAATGGCATCGTCACGTTTAATTATGTAAAATATTGTAAAATGTACAATAGTGTCACTAATTCATGATATGAACTGAGTATGAGAAATGCCATCTCTGGACCAACTACAAAACATGCACATCTGCTAAAGTCAGCAATGTCATTTTTTAGACATTCATAATGTTCCTTCTCACTGCAGACCAGAGTATTTGAGCATTTGATGGTCACCTAGAAATAAACAGGGCAACTCAAGAACTGCACGTTTGTTACAAGAAGATATCAAAAGAAAGGTTAAAATTCAAACAGTTGCAGTGCAGAGAGAGGTATATGCCCATAACCATCTGTGTTCATGGTTCTGTAAGGGTCAGGACCTGATTAGGAGAAAGGGCAAGATAATTAGGATTTCTTGCATGATTATGGCTTGCACAGCCTGTGTTTTATGGCTCTCAACCTGGTTCTTCCTATGGCAAGGAAGAAGGGATCTATGTGTGGATCTGAATTCACATATGTAGCACATCCTAGAGAAAAGAGCAGCCCAAAAGCTGCTTGGTCCCCCCTGCTCAGTGGCAGCTGAATCAAAGCCTCCAGGCACTCTGGGCCAGGGCCAGCTGACTACTCCCTGTAGAAGCTGCAAGAGATCCCTCAGTCCCAGAGCCCTGTGGTTCCCCTGACCTTGTCCTTGTCCTTACCTGGCAGCAGCAGATACACTCAGAGGGTTTCTGTGCCACTGTCCCCAAAAAAATCTCCCAAAGGAGAATCAGAGGCTGCTGCTCAAGATGCCACATCTGCTGACTGCTGCCTGTTAGCTGTGCTCATGAACCCCTAGGAGCTGCATGCATTTTTATTCAGGAATCTTTAATAAAACAGCCTGGAAGCAGAGAGCAGAGCCTGCCATTTCCCAATCATGCCTCTTGACCAAATTTTCACTTCTTGTTCTCTCTCTGTCCCCATAAATTTTGTGGTCTTGTCTTCACGGTTTCAAGCACTAGGAAGTAGGGAGTTCCTGCAGATGTTTTTAGTTAATAGGTGACTGGTTCAGGCACTTCTAGTTGAAAAAGGAGTTGCTGAGCCTGAAGAACTTCAGACTGAGGAGATCAGATGTCCTCCATTCTAGCTGAAAACAATAAATATCATAATTATTATTTAAAAAGCAGGCTTCTTTCTCTCTTTCCTCTCTGTTCAAATGGAAAATGAGCCAACTTTTCAATATCCAAAAGTAGAATTTGGGTGCATGAATCTACTTTTTGTATAGGTACCTACATCTAAGAGAGAAGGAAGACTTTAAAAACAATATTCTAATAAATATTTCCTGCTTAATATCTTTTACATCAACATAAAAGTGTGACGTGTCTATGTGTTGCCTTCCATTGTACTAGGAATTATTTATATATAAGTTGGCAGTAGAGTCAGTGACTCCATTCCCCTTTTCTGTATTTGGCTTTTACCTGTTTATAAACAAATCTCACACATTCCTTTAATTATTCCCTGTGCCTGCTATGACACTTGGAAGGAAAGGCCTGGACTTAGAAAGGAACTCAAAGAGAAATCAAATCTTGTAACAGCAACAATAATTTGGGAAAAAAATGTGTTTGCAGGACCTCATTTGGTCTGGTCAAGACGGAAAATACCCTCAGCATTTCCTCTCTTTTTATTTTATCTTCCTAAGTAGTTATTATTTATTCCTACCAGAGATATGCTTTCACTGTGCATGGATTAGCACAGACCAGGGACCATCCCTGATGTTGCAAAGTTTGGACATGGCCACTGCTTTTGAAGAGCAGGGAGTTAGAAGGATTAGCCATGTGAGTGAAAATGAACAGTCCCCACTTAATTTACCAGCTATGCTGATGAGTATTTGGCTTGGCTTGTTATTCTTACATTTTAAACTTGTAGAAATCCATAGAATCATGAAAAAATATGATGAAATGGACTCCTGTGTGTTACCTACCTCGTATTTGTTCCAAGGAATATCAGCATTACCTGAACTTTTCCACAGGTCCTGTTATTATTACACAGTGGTATAATATGATGACATTTTTGCAATCCATTCATCATAGGCTTTTCATGCAGGAAGAATTGCACTTGGAAGAAGTTTCACAATGGTGCTGAACTGCTTTTTAATTGCTTCTTTCAGTGTATTTACCTGTAGTCAATTTCTTCCAAGTCATCTTCTCTAGTGAGCCAGCAAATACGTGAATTTTGCAGGGGGTTTTTAATGTGATGAAGCTTTGAAAGAGTGCAAGGGAGAAGGTGGTGATGGCTCGCTGGACCTGGAATCAAGATCATGGTTAATGTAAAGTACAAAAGAAGCACATATTTCCTAACAAAGCTAAGAACAAATCTGGTTAAACATCCACTGTGGTTACATAGTTGGAAAAACAAGTCCCTTCCAGCTTCCCAGATCTGCTGAGGCTGCCTGAGCTTGCAGTAAGAAGTGGTGAGTGGTCACAGTCCTGAAACCTGCTGTGTTTCATTCTGCTGCTGTTGAGATCTGGAGAGAAGAGTAATGTGCTCTTGCAGGCCCTGTAATACACACCCAATCTTCATCAACTCTTTTCACCACAGTTTCAGTCTCAGAATGAGAACTGCCTTGAAAACAACAGATTTTTTTTCTCCTGTAAAAGAAAAAACTCCTTTCCCTCCCTTTTTACTTGGGAATCAAACTTAAAAATCACTCTTATTTTCATCCCAGCCCACCTAGAAAGGCAAATAGTGGCTATTGTTAAAATCTATAACTTAACTGTTAAATTAAAGTGATTTAGAAACCAATTGTTTGGGAATAGAAAAAATCTCAGGGTTCCATTCCAAGAACATTGTCAATAATAGTTGGAATTGAGAACACTGGCTTTGGTGTGCTTTTTATTAGTATAAAGTAATCGAATCGACATGTTCCTATGGAAAGTTTTTATATTGATGAAACTGCACTTTCTCATTTAAAAAATGCCAGGTCTTGTCCTAAGCACATGGAGTGAAGTTTTTGCAGCATTGCAAAATAAAATGATAGATAGGATTATCTCTAAATCGTCTTCAGTAGACAGATGCCAAAGACCAGCACTAGTTCCGGCATTAAAGCTTTTACAACATCCTTCGGCAGCTTCTGCTTTACAGATTCTCATTTGACACATGCATTGCAGTGGGACCAGACTAGCCAAACCCCTCTGTGCTAAGATCTATTTAGCACATGTTCAAAAGACTTTTGCCTGCATCAGCAAGAGTATGGGGGAATGAAACCAAAATAAATGTATTCATAAATCTCCTGGTGTTGAACATATCATTGACGAGCAGGTGCAGAAAAGATCTGACTGTACCACATACACCAGAACATTTCATGTCGGCTCAGCAATATTTCTGTGGTCTTCAGTATTTTCTTCCAGCCAGAACTGGAGTCTCTGTACACTTCTAAAGTGATAGGTAAGTGGAACTGCAGTTCTGATTGGAATTGCAGCTGCCTGTGTCTTTGCAAAGTCCATCCTTTCTTTTCAAGAGACAACCAAATGCTGTGGGCTGGTGGAGCAGCAGCTCCAGCGCCTGTGCTGCAGCACACGGCCTCCAGCAGCAGCCGAAGGGAGCTCATGCCACCGTGTGGTGATGCAGCCTCACCACATCGGCCTCAGTTTTCACCACCGTATGGATGCAACAGAAGATGAATGCACAGTGAAGGAGAATTCTCCAGGTCCTACCGATTTCCCTGCTCCCTCTTATACTTTGGAAGATGTCTGATAGTAAAAGGGGTAATGGCCTCAAGTTATGTCAGGGGAGGTTCAGATTGGGTATTAGGAAAAATTTCTTCACTGTAAAAATGGTAAAACATTGGAACAGGCTCCTCAGGGGAGTCTCCATGCCTGGAAGTATTAAAAAAATGAGTGGATGTTGCACTTCATGATATGGTTTAGAGGGCACACGGGTATTTGGTCGAAGGCTGGACTTGATCTTGGAGGACTTTCCCAGCCTTTATGATTCTATGATTTTATGTCTGAAGAGTTTTAGTGTGTCTGTGGTATTGCTCCACTCGGTCAGAGCTTTTGGAGGCCAGCACCAGCAAAAAGCACACTCGGGCTGAAAGCTGCGGTGCTGCCACGAAGGTGTGACTTGGATTCCTGTGATGCAGAAGAGACTCCTAGAACTGCTACCACCCTCTCTGAGCCTTGCCAGCCTCCTCAGCCTCCCAAGGTGAGCGTGGTTTCTCCATGCTGTGACTTGGCCAGCAGAAGGGACCCAGCTCTATTCACAGGCAAGGCCTTTGGCTTTCTCTCCCCCACTGCCCCTCTGGAGCTGGGCTAATGCACAGAGATGGATCCAGGCAGGAGCACAGAGCTCTGCCCTCTGTATCCTGTGTGAGGTCTCTTGGGCATCACAGAGATGGAAGATTCCAGCTTCACCAACAGAGTTCTGCAGAAAGGCTCTGGACAAAGTGAATCTTGCCAGGTTCAAAGGTTCACTTTGGCTGTGGACAGGGCTGAAGTGACCTGAGCTTACCCATACACACCTGCACCCTCCCTGATCTATGCTTCTCCTGGCTAACTGGGGCCCACACTGGGTCCTTCCCAAAACACCAGAGCAGTGGCATTGCCACGGGAAAAGGGCTGCAGACAGAACCTATACAGAGATGCACAGCACTCCACGGCAGCTTTAAGTGCAATGACCAAGCAAAGCACAGCTCTGAGCATGACCAATGTCACAGTGTAGGATAACTCAGTGACAACCTTTATCCTGAGATCCACAAGCTCTGAGAAGGAGACAAGGACAGATGGCATCACTCATTTGTAAGCTCGACATAAACACAAGATATCAGCTGATCCTGATAATGTTACTGGTTTTCATACTATAGAATTCCCAACATCTAATTTTGGGGTTTGATTATAAAAGTATTTGATTATAAAAGAGCTTCTTAGAAAGGTGAAAATATGTTTTGTACCCTGGAGAACATACAAGGCAGGGAAAGGGCCACAACAGGGTATGGGTGTCACCAAAGGACAGGTGGGAAGGATTTCTGAAGGAAATCATCTTTAAGTTTTTGGAGGTGAAAGAGCCAGAAAAAAACAGAGACTGTCCAGACTTTTCAAAAGGTTAACACATCTTTAGAGGATGACTTTCATGGATGTTTTCTTGCCTGTGACGTTTCCATCATCTCCAGACAGATTGTTTCAAATCTAATCCTTGAGCCACTGCACTACTGATTGCAGACAGCCACAGAGGAAGTAACTGGATCTATTTTATTCTTCTCACAGTTTCCTCTCCCCCTCTCCAGCCTCAAAACCTGCCCTTCCATTTCCCTCCAGCCTATCTCCATGTCCGTCTGATCCTTCAGGTAACAGCACTCACAGGAGGAGATGAAACACCACAATCTAGAAGTGCCAGTATTTCCTTCTTCCCTCTAGATGGAGCCATGGGCTTTCCCTGGATTAATAAAACTTAACTTTGCTCTAAGGTCAAGGCTTTGGTGGAGAGGGATTCAGCCAGCTGCAGGTAGACCTCAGTAGCTACTCTGGCAGAGGCTGTGCTCCTTATGGTGAAGAGACAAGATGGGGACAGAAAACATAGCTTTTTTTTCTTTTTTTTTATTATTTGAGTGCAGTCTGGGTTAGCTGAGTGTCCTTCTCTGTTGTAAGATCTTTGATCTCTTGCCTCCTTTTTTCATTTTATTTTATTTTTTTGGCATACTTTACTGTCCTGAGTGGTCCCTCTCAGTGAAATATAAAGCAAATCATACAAGAACATTAAACTGACCTTTGATACACTGGGAGCAGGATTTATTTGTAGATAATGCTGTCTGGACTAATCAAAGATATTTTATAATCAAATGAAGGGAACAGAAGTGGTTCCTCCTGGCCTGAGGTAGGTATATGAAATAGAACAGTGCTGGCACCACCAGCAAAACTGCATTTCTTTCCAGGTACTGGAACAGGACCCCCCACTTTAAATAGTTCATATGTGAGTTAAATAGTTCATGTGAGTTTCTGCATGGTTGACATCTATAGTAAGGTGAGATGAAAAACATTTAAAACTTCCAAAGCAACTAAATGGCATCTATTTGCACTGAGTACCAGGCACAACACAGGCAAGACACAGACAGAAAAGAATAACATCGTTTTCTTGTGGTAAACCTTGAAGGACACTGTATTCCCAGCACGCAGGAGTTTACAGGAGTGGTAGAGTCATTTTAGCAATGCAAAGATTCATTCTGAGCCAAACAAATACTGGCCTGGAGACGGCTCAGGTGTGGCTCAGAGTCCAGTTTCAGTGGCTGAAGCTTTCTTTGCTGGCCTGAGGAGGATTTCCAGTGAGACCCACAGGCTTCACACTTGAATCCCCTACATTTATCCCTGTGTAGACTTGTTCTGCTTTGACACATTATTACATCCAGAGGAGAAGATGACAGAGAATCAGGTTTGAGATCTGCAGGTTTTTGGGTCTGAGCATCACAGTGAGTAGCAGAGAGCATGAAAAATCTGTTCAGAGCTCCCAGTCAGGCCTGGCATGGTGGCTGCAACAATTCCCACTAAGGGGTGCACTTTGCCACGACAATTATTCCTCTCCCTTCTTTCCATGGGTGCTATGGGGCAATAAAAATTAAGAGATCTTTCCAAGAAACAATTTGCAAGCATAGCATTGCACCGGCAATGTGCAGCTGCAGTTTTAACAGGGAGGCTCAGTCTTCCCTAATCTTTCCTTTTTTTTCCCCTGGGAAATGCATAAATTGCTGTTTTCTATGTCATTCTGCAGCGATGTCATCTGCAATTTTTCTCCTTTATTATACATGGGGGAGTAGGAGGAAATTGCTTGTCACCCAGTGGCGATATGCAGCTTTTATTTACATGGGAAAGCAATAAAATTGATTGTTTCTGAACTGAACATGTCACTTGGCTGGAGTTCAAGGCAAAAGGGCATGTGGGCAACCCTGCCTTCTAATCCAGAGAGGAGGGACTGCTAGGCACTGGTCTGGCCCCTACCTTGGCCAGGCCACTTGCTCACCCGTATTTTAACCACATGAAAACAGGACTCTAACATGAATTGGTTTGATAGAAGTCTTGTGATATTTAATTAGATGGTCTAGTAAAACTCGAGAGAGTCTGAACGGGAGAGTGAAGATATCTTCATCTGATGGGCAAGTATTTAAGCAGAGATATCCACAGATGGCTGATAGAACTCTGCACACAATTGGCTTTAAAACTATGCTAATAAAGCAATGGCAACAAGCACAGAAAAGGGCCATGGATTCAAGAACTGGGAAAAACACCTAACACTTAAGAACTTTGACTGGAACTAGATGATCTATAAGATTCCTTCCAACCCAAACCATTCTGTGACTCTATGAATTTATGCTGTGTAAAATGTTGGGAGAGTGGGAGAACCAACATTTTTATGAGAAAATATCAGAAAACACTGACAAGCTTTCAGAGCTCTTAGGTCATAATAACAACCAGTACATGGAAATAAAGCTTAAACAACCTGCCCTACTGAATCCAGTCTGGGTTAAGAAAGTGCAGTTTCAAAGCAAACAAACAGACACCCAGCTCTCCCTCCCTGAGAAATGCGTTCTGCTGTGGGACACAGTGGGACAAAGAGAAACTCAAGTTATCCAGTAACTCTCCTCAGTGGGGAGTCAATTCTGTTATGTGGTGCTGTGGCAGGAAAGGCTGGTAAAGATCACTAAGGCTGCGCCGTTGGTCACTTCAGTAATCCACTGGAAACTCAGAAAATCAAGTAGAGCCATAGCATTTAAAGGATTTTCCTTCCCGCTCTGTGACTCAATAATGAAAGATCAGAGCTGTTTTACTGACAGGAATGTTAAGTGCTGTGATTTTTGAGTGAGACAAGTCTTGCAGGGCCAGTTAAGATCTCTGTCCACAATCTCTGCCCCAGTCATGTACTTAGATCATGACCACTAAAACAACTCTGTCCTTGGAGACTTCAAAGACCATTTTCACTTCATTCAGCATCTTTTTCTTCAAGTTAGGTATTTATTTGCACAAGTGCATCAGAAAGAACAGGTTGGGTGGTTTTTCTCTGTTGTGATATGAACCCCTCAATGTATTCCCAGGGGTTAATGTTGCTCTGGTAAATGCCATCCCGCTCCCTCTGGCTGTATCCATCACATGCAGTGTGAGGCCAGGCTGGAGCAAGAGCACCCCAGCCCAGCTGCCTGAATAACTACTTTTCAGGCAAATTCACCTTTTCTTGAAGCAGACAAGACCTGACCTGAGTTTGTGTGACTCAGGGCTGGAAAGTGTCTGTGTCCAGTCTCATTTTCTCCATGCCAGTCCCTAGGATGACTCTAGCTCAGGCACACTACTTTGTCCCACAGAGACGTGGTATTAAATATATGTATGCCAAGCATCCCCTGCATTTAACCTCATGGAAAGCATTAAACTCTTTATCCTGGTCACCCTCCCCTCTCCAGCTCACCCAAACTCTGAAAATGTGACTTATTGCAGTCAAGCTCCTCATAAGGATAAAGATGCACTGAGCATCATGCCCTGTTACAACCGCAGCATTCACATTTGTCAGTGGCTGTCAGAAGAATACACAGGCTAGCAAATACCCACCTGAATGTAGCTACTGTATTTGCTGGGGGACTATTTCTTTCTGCAGAACCCATAAAACGTGTGCTGCAGCTGTAGCAGACCTCCTGAGAGGGGAATGGCATCCTAGAGTGTAACTCCAAGCAGCAGCAGCACTACTGGGAAAGAAAGTTCAAAGGCATCCAGCTCTCTCCAGAGGATACAGCTATGTGAGACCCTGCTGGATAGATGACTAGGTACCTGTTTTAGCACCAAAGTGTTACAAAGAGCTTGTTCTGCCTCCAGGCAATAATTTGCTGAAGCACATGAGACACCTTTCCCATTGGCAGGATGAAAAGAAAGCTTTCACCCCCCCTTTTTTTTTTTTTTTTGCAAAACACTACATTATGTCATCTCAAAGAGCTCTATTGTACATGTGGGCCACAGCAAATATGCATGGAAGAGAACTAGAATGACAGCTTGTGGTGCTTGTATAAACACACATTAACCCTGCAGGCCCCAAGTTTCAGTTAGCTCCAAATCCTGGCTTGTACCAGATGCCTTGTGCTGCAATCCATAGGTATTGTGCAGCTTTCTCGTTGTGTTTTCTTAGCATGAAACTGGTGAAGTGCCTTGCCCATTTTTGTTTGCTTTATAGCAAGACTGGGAGGTAGGGAAAAAGTCATGATTTTTCCACTCCCAGACAGATGGTGTGCTGTGCTGGTTTCCCATTTGTATACATTGGTGAATATTTTTAATCTAGATTGAACTTGGAAAGACAGAGCACAAGAAGCAAATTAGATTTTTCCCAGGCTAATTCTTCTCTCATTTCCTCCAATTTTACACCAGTGACATTAACAGGGTTAGCTTTTGATTTACACTGGTACCAGGGAGAGAAAAATGGGCTCTTGAAGAGCTGGCTTTAATTCAAAGCAGCTGGGCAGAAAAAAGGTGGTGTGGGAAAATCCTGTTCTCCAGGAAAATGAGAGCTGACATAGCCATTAGCTGTCCATACAGATACCTGTTTTCATTTGTACTGCTTTAGAGGCATAGCTAGTCATTCTTGCTGGATCTAAACCCCACCATGAATGAGTGGTTTTCTGAAATCAGTAAGTCAGTGGAGAGCCCAAGGCAGGCTGGAAGATGCTTAATCTAACTAATATTCACTAATTTTTAGTCTTACCACTTCTCAATGCCAAGCCTGAATCACTAAACAGGGGAAATTATTATTGAACCACTGAGCTACACAAAATAATGCAGCAGGTGAAAATCATTAAAATCATGGATGTTTTTCTGTATAAACTAGGAAACAGTTTTCCTGTTTTCTATCAGAGCCACAGCCTTCTCAATCTGGTAACTTGCTGAAAATTCCTTTTAGCTCTTAATAAGACCTGGGGGAACAGAGTAATTTGTTCTGTTGATTAACATGCATTAAGTATGGGGACAATATTTCTTTTGCAATAGAAGCTCTGATTTAGCAGATAAGAGCATGATCAAGTAGGTGTTCAACTCTGTTTAAATCTGCACATCAGCTTTATATCATCCTCTTTCTTGGCCACTTTGGATGCTCAATACCTTCAGCTGTGAAATCACTCATTTAGCTGCCTGTATATGGGTCCCAGTGCCTGCCTCTAAGCACTGGATTTTGATATTTGCTGATTTTTTCTTAATCTGCTTGGCATCATTTCACTGCAGTGGTGGTTTCCATGCTTTGGATCTCTGGGTGTCCAGGTGGCTTCTGAGGGGTGTTGTCATGACGCACAGCGCAGACCAACAGCTTTTTATTCCCCCTGGACTGCAGATAATCCACATTTATGCATCTGGGAGCAGGCTCTTCTCTGGAGTGACTGCTATTCCACAGGTTGATCAGACCCATCTATTACACAGGGCACAGAGCATTTCCACAAGCTGCAGAGCAGAGGATTTTCTATTTGGATGTCCCTGCCAGGGAACTGCTGGAGAAGGGTGCAAAGACAGCAACACAGAGGCAGAAAGTGCTGATCTGGCAGGCAGGAAAACACAGAATTGGGAAAAGCTCTTGGGGTTTGCACAAACCCCAGTGTGTGGTCAGCAGGGACCACCTGAGGTCAGCAGTGAATGGAAGGAACCACACTGGTGCATGGTCAAAGCCGTGTCAACAGATATGCTGCCTCCTGTAGCCAAAAGGTTAGACATCTTGGGTAAATTTCCCCTTTTTATTTATTTTGTTGGGGTTTTTTTTTTTTTTTTTTAGTAAAGGAGACATAACACAGTCACTCATGATTAAAGGCTGAGAGAGTTGGTGTTGTTCAGCCTGGAGAAGAGCCTGGGGATATCTTATAGCAACTTTCCTGCACCTCAAGGGGGTCTACAAGAAAGGTGGTGACAATTATTAACAGGGCCTATTGTGATAGGACAAGTGGTAAGGGTTTTAAACTGAAAGAGGAGCAATTTAGATTAGATATAAGTAAGAAGTTTTTTACTTTGAGGATAGTGAAACACTGGCGCAGGTTACCAAGAGAGGTGGTGGATGCCCCATCCCCGGAAACATCCAAGGCCAGGTTGGATGGGGTTTTGAGCAACCTGATCTAGCTGAATATGTCTCTGGTAATTGCAAGGGGATTGGACTAGATGTCCTTTAAAGGTCCCTTCCAACCCAAATTACTCTATGTTTCTGTGACTAGCCTGACATTGCAGACTGGGAAACAGAAATATTGCCCTTTCCCATCTTCCTAGCTCTGATACTCAAATGTGGAAATGAATTTCCCAGGTGGTTTCTTTGGCCATGAGCAAGCCATGTACCATGAGTTGCCTCTTGTGACAGGAATAAGCAAGAGGAGCTCCAGCCATGAACTGTACTATTCAAAGGATTTAGTGAATTTGTGCAGGGTCGCACAGGACATAACTTCTCCAGGGCTTGCAGAGCTTATTGGTCCTGTTTGGTAGCCTGTCACATACCGGCAGAGCACTTTACAGTCCCTCTTGCCTGGTATGTGCCCCAAGCCACCAACAGGCTGCAAGAGGAAGCTGGTCAGAAATGGATGCTGCATGTGGTGTATATATGGGCAAAGAGGGGGTTTTGGACCCCGCTGGAATCCCTGTGAGTCCTTAACACTGAATTTGCCGTGGCAAGAGTGAAGAACAGATGGTTCTAATCATCGTGCAGTCTGTCTTCTGCAGCAGACCCTTTAACAGCTCAGGCAGAAACGCTGGATCTTTCAGGCACCTGAGGGAATTGTCAGACCCCAGATCCAGACCTTATCATTCACCCTGCTCACTTCCTATGTGCTGCAGCCCATTAACACCACGGCTCTCCGAGCTCAGCACGTTCAGCTCCGCAGCGGGATGAGCTGCACAGCCAGTTCCACACCTTCCCCCTCTGCACTGTCATCTGCTGAACACCTCACCTGAAGGATTATGCAATTCAAAAGCCAAAAATAACTTTTTTCCCTGCTCTTTAGGGTTTTATGGTTGGCTGATACAGAGCAAAGCCTGGGACCAAGGGACAGAGTGCTGATTAAACTGAATTTAGGCAACAATTATTCTTTTCCTCTGCAGAAAAGATGCACAGGGAGGGACTGTATTTTCTCACCTTTGTCTGGCTTGTGCTCTCATTCCAAGGAGAGAGGATGTATCAATGCCTCAGCAGACCTCAGGAAACAAGTTGTTATTTCTTTTATTTAAATCACAGTTCATACAGCCCTGGAGTGAATGAGCTGCTACCTGAGGGGTCACGGCCTCCACCCAGCTTTGTGTTTTCAGCTGCTTGGCCAAATGTCTTCTTGCTCCTAAAGTATTTTCAAGGGTTCTCAGAGTGGTATTTTTTAAAAATGATTGTAAAATGTGAACCTCCAGTTCAACAATACTTGCAGAACTGTCTTCTTAGCAGCTCTCAAGCACTAAAGGAGGCATTGTCAGCCGCCAAGGAAATCTCTGACTGGTGACATTCAATAGAAGATGTTTGCTTTTTCAGAACTGAATTGAATCCTCAGCAGAGGGTGGAGCAGCTGACAAGACATTTTTCTCTAGCAAAAATTTCTCATAATTTCCTCTTTTTATTTTCCAGTCCCTTCTGAGATGAAAATGCAGTGCTCTAAATTTCATAATGGGATAGAAATTGCCCAAATTGTTTCCCTTTGAACAGCTTTAAATCTAATACTCTCTGATAGTCTTCACATCAATAACACACTCCTCATTTCACTGACACCTAATCAAAGAAAAATGCAGGAAAGCAAGGGAAACCCTAGCAGAGCAATGAAAGCAAACCCCCCAAATCAAACACATCAGTCAGTAATAATTCAAAATAAAGGCAACATTAAAAAAAAAAACAAAAAAACAAAAAAACAAAAAAAAACAACCCACAGGATTTCAGGACATTTTCCCAAACATGATTGCACCATTTCTTAATACCTGTAATACTTCAGACATGTTCGGGAGGATTTAATAGGAAATTGCCTTCCCAAAGAGCATGCATCCACATGGCATTACAAACAAGGCCCTTGTTTGTAATAAATATCCATCTTAGGACTCCTGGCACATTTAGCTTATTTAAGAGCATCTGAATTCATAAAATCATAGAACATTCTGGGTTGAAAGGGACCTTGAAATGTCATTTAGTCCAACCTCTCCTGCAAAGAGCAGGGACAAGAAATGTGTCTCCAATAGTACTAGTGATTTACTGTGAGTTTGCTCAGATTGCTTCAATAATTGGAAACTGGGAATCACAGACACAGACACCCACAGATGTCCTCAAACCCTGAAACCAAGTCAGAAAAGGACCCTCAAAACAGTGCATTTTTTTTGCATTCCCCAAACTTCCATAGGTGACCCCATGGATGATAGCTTTCAGCTAAGAACTCTTAGCTGGAAACTGCAGTAACAGACCCAAAATGCAGCATGGAAATGCCCCCAAGGATTTTGCACGACTAAAACAGATGAAGCACAAGAGCCAGGTGGGCGTTGGTTTCTTCTTCCAGGTAACAAGGAACAGGACAAGAGGGAATGGCCTCAAGTTGCACCAGGTTTAGATCAGATATTAGGAAAAATTTCTTTGCTGAAAGGCTTGTCAGGTGTTGGATCAGGCTGCCCAGGGAACAGGCTGAGTCACCATCCCTGGAGGTACTTAATAGATATGAGTCACTGAGGGATGTGGTTTAGTGGTGGACTTGGAAGTGCTGGGTTAATGGCTGGACCAGATGACCTTGGAGGCCTTTTCCAGCTTTAATGATTATGTGATTCTCTGCTTGAGTATGCCATAAGCTGACTCTGCAGAGAACCATGGATGCTGCAGGAGACTACCCAAAGCTTGAACCCAAATTCCCAGCAGGGCCATGACTCACAAAGCCAGGGCTGGACTTGTCTAAGTCTGGAGCCTCTGCACTGCCTTTAACCTCTCTTTCCATGCCCTGATTTCAGCCTTAGCTCCAAGAATTGCCACCACCACATTCTACTCCAAAAAGAGAAGAGCAGCAACAACCAGTACAGGAAACCAAGCACTAGCCCAATAACCCCAATGATTCCTCAGCTTGCAGTCAGAATAAAAAGCTTGGCCAAAATCCTTTCCTCCTCTTCACACATAGGCCATTTTTAAAGGTCTAGGAAGGTCATGCTACTAGCTGGATGCTGTAGAAACAAAATGGGGCAGTGAATTGTTTCAGTAATGGAGGATATGCAAATTGCAATGGGCCCAGCTTGCCTTTTGCTTGGGACTACTAACCCTTCAGTTTGTTTTTATTCTAAGCACATGTCCTCTAAGACAGTAGAGAGATCAGCCCTTTCCCAGGGGTTCCATCCATGCCAGAGCCTGGCAGCATTCCTCCTCCAGACCATCAGCCCTCCTACGTGACGTCTTGAGAAACAGCTGCTGTTCCACAGGACAACTCATGACCCTTCCCACATACTTTTGTGCTCTTTGCTAAAAATACCACCACAGTCCCTTTTGACTCACTTGCCCTACGGAGGGAGGAGCCCTGCACAGGCTCCACACTGCAGCTGAGGGAGCTGGCCAGGCTGAGGTGACTTTGATGGCCAGAAGCTCAGGGATGGATGAAGAACCTCCCCTTTGGTTCTTCTACTCCCCTTCCTTCATGCTCCTGCATTGCTTCAATCCACTCCTCCTGGCCCTGTTTGTAACCACGGTGCCAAGTCCTGGGGGGTTTTCTATCTCTGGCATCACATCCCCCTCAAGGAAAACAATTAATGCCAAAAGAAAGTATCCCCTGGACTTGAAAACTTGACTAGAATAGTCTAACCTGGTTCATTTTTTTGAGCTCAGAGGTGAAGGAAAGTGCTGTTGGTATAAGATGTTTGGTAAAATACCAATGCAAGCACACAGGGCCATGGATTTACAGTCTTTTGGAGAACATCTGGGGGTTTCTCAGGCTTCCTTGGTGGGTGCTGGTGTTTGGAAAGTAGCTGGTTACAGGAGACTGGACATGGTACTCACGCATCTGCAAAAATGTGGAAACTTAAAGACAGTATGTGTAGATGAGGACATGTAGGAGGCTGATGCATTTCCACCCCCTGGAGAAGAAAGGGCTGCTGAGTTATCCTTGTCCCCATCCCAGATGGGATAAAGAACAGATCAGCTCCTTACAGGAGCAGAGGGAATTGGGAAAACTTCCGGGAGAGAAAAGCAATACAGCTCAGTGAAGCAGGCTGGGTCCGAGGCCTTGTAAAGAGTGACTCAGCCAGTGCCTCGCAGCTCTGGGTAAGACTCCTTGCCATAAAGAGCTCCTAAGCAGAGGTGCTGAGTGATTGCTTTATTGTTTCTTACAAACCTTGCTGTGAAATCCCTGTAAATATGTTTATGAGCTTGTTGGGGCGGCTTCCCCGCTGCTGGCAGTACTGTAAATAAACATGCGTGCCTTTGATTCCCGGAAGTTCATCTTCTGGACTCCATTACGGGCCCTGGCTCTGCTTCCAGCTCAGATGTGGGGCCCCTCCTGCCCCGGCTCACAAGGAGCACGACATTTCTGCTCTTCAGTGAATAACTGGAAGGATCAGCGCACATGTTTAGCATTACACAACCCCATATGGCAGCCTCACTTGCATCCCCCTCCCTTCTCTCCCCCCCAGCAGAGCTCTGTGAACTTCACCAGCTCCAAAATAGCAGCCTGTGGAAAGGCCACCATGCCTGGGGACAGCTTCCATCCACTGTCCTCCTTTCTCCCACACAGCAAGGACATTTGGATGTGACCCTCTGAGCTGGGGTGGGCAAAGCAAGATTTGGGGGATTCATGTTGCCTGCATCCGAGAGTGATGTCTGCAAGCATGGGGTGCATCTACATTTTAGGGCAGCCTCAAGAAATTCTACGTGTTTTGGCTTTCACCCTGCAGTATGCAGGAGCAATGTGTGCCAAAATTTTGTTGACCAAGGTCAGACAATGAGCCCAGCTGAAAAATCTGCCACCCCAGGCAGTCTGCCCTGTCCTCCTGCACAGCCAAGCTGCCTCTGTGCCATCACACACTTGTGTTCAAAGCAAGCTGAATTTGCTGATGAGTGGCCAAGGTGTCTGTGCAAAGGGGGTTCAGCACAGGGAAGGACAAATCATAGAACCATAGAATGGGTTGGGTTGGAAGGGACCTTAAAGATCACCTCATTCCAATTCCCTTGCCATGGGCCGGGACATCTTCCACTACCCCAGGTTGCTCCAAGCCCCGTCTAACCTGGCCTTGGACACTTCCAGGGATGGGACAGCCACAGCTTCTCTGGGCAACCTGTGCCAATGTCTCACCACCCTCACAGGGAAGGATTTCTTCCTAATATCCAAGGAATCCTCTGCAGCCATCCCAATGCAAGCTGTTCAGCTCTGAGACAAGGGTTCTCCAAATTTCAACCCAAGCCTGAAGACAGATAAATTTTACAGTTGTCAGCTCCCTGCCATTCCAGTGTGTCCATTTGAAGACATGATCCCTGCACACTGGACATACCCATGAACTTCAGTGAAACCTCCCCTTTGCCTTCCAGGCATCCTCCTGTCTCTAACCAAAGCAAGCCTCACTCAGGGCTTCTTCAATATCAAACAATGTGGCACTAAATGTGGATTCCTAATCACAATATTAAAAAAAAAAAACCACAAACAAAACTTAAGCTGAAGAAAACATCTCAGAAATTCACCAGCAGCAAAGGGAGATTTTATCAGTTTCTTTGCTTCCACCCACTCTCCTATTATGGAGTTAAAATATGGGGTTGGTCCAGGAAACAATCTGCATCAAAATAAAAGAACCAGGATATTTGCCCATCAATATAAACTGAACAAGAGACACACCAAACATCACAAAGAATCCCATGAGCAAAGAAACATCTTGTGCACTCAGCAAGCAAAAAGCTCCTATTTTGTGTAATGCCTTGCAGCCCAACTGTGATCCGAAATGTTTGAAGCATAACTTAATAAACTGTGGTAGGCATGAACGGGAGACTAGAGAAATATTTTTTAGCTGGCTTTTGAAGTGAAACAGAACCAGTGCTGCAGGACAGGAGCTCCAGAGGACCAAACACTGAACAGAAGTTTCTTGCAGGGAGAAAAAAAAGGACCTGTTTGTAAGCAGGGACCATGAGATGGTTTAGTGCTACAAGAGGCTGAGGGCAAGCAGGGGTGAAAGGTTTAGGCTGATCTGCACCTGTGTGTTAGCACGGCTGTATCTGAGTGCCTGTGGCACTGGGTTTGTGTACACAGACAAGTGGGGCTTAACCAAACAGCAGAGAGTGACCCTGCAGCTGGGGCACTGGGCCAGGGCTCTGTAGGTTAGCTCAGGTCAGGGCGTATTTCAGCATGTCGTTTTCTATAACACCCAGGCACTGAATTTCCACACATACCAGTGGGAATCAGGTGTTGGTTTGCAAGCAGGCACGTGGGGCTCTGGTTTTCTGAGTCCTCCCAGTTGCTTGGATCCTATGTATTCATAGAATCACAGAATGGTTTGGGTTGGAAGAGACCTTAAAGATCATCTAATTCCCACCCCTCAGGTTACTCGGAGCCCCTTCCAACCCAGCCTTGAACATCTCCAGAAATGGGGCATCTACAACTTCTCTGGGCAATCTGTTCCAGTGCCTCACCACCCTCACAGGGAAGAATTTTCTCCTGATAGTCAATCTAAACCTGATCTGTGTCAGTTTGAAGCCATTTCCCCTTGTCCTGTCACTCCAGGCCCTTGTAAATAGTCTGTCTCCTTCTTTCTTGTCAGCTCCCTTCAGGAAGGCTGCAGTTAGGTCACCTGAAGCCTTTTCTTTTCCAGGCTGAACAATCCCAATTCTCTGAGCCTTTCCTCACAGCAGAGCTGTTTCATCCATCCACTCATCTTCCCTCACAGAGCTGTCCTACCTTTGGACTCGCTCCAATAGGTCCATGTCCTTCCCCAGAGACAGATGCAGCACTGCAGGTGGGGTCTCACCAGAGCAGAGCAAAGGGACAGATTCCCCCCCCTCACCTGCTGCCCACCTGCTTTGGATGCAGCCCAGGACACAGTTGGCTTTCATCTTGTGGCTCTCGCTCCCCTGTCAGTAGGGTAAGAATAAAAGTCCCAGTTCTCCTGCCTGCCCTGGATATTTAGGTTGCTGCTGCAGCTGAATTGAGATTGTCTCCCACTACAGGATCCTGTAAAGTAACAGGATAAACTGAGAGCCCAGGAGTGTTGTGACAGACACCCCCATAGCTGCCAGACCCTCCCTTTGCCCAGGCAGGGAAAAAGCTAATCAGGACACCAGTGTGGCACCAGGAGCAGCTGAATCTCATTTGGACCACCTACGCATGGTGAGGATAAGGGGACTGTCTCCAATTATATTCTGAAAAAAGAGTCAGAAGAAACCTCTGAGCAGATCTCCCTAATTTCTGCCTCTGCAAAAATGTCCATTTTCTGCTTTTTTTTTCCCCTTTTTTTGTTACTCTACATTTTCCATTTGTGCTTTTCAACTAAACCTCAAGCCTAATGAGGCAAGATGAGTGATGAACAGGATTGGTGCTTGATGATTTAGTTTAATGATTTGACTGTGGGGGTCTCAGCCTGGTATCTACAATATAAAAGTTCCCATCAGTTCCCAGCTGTCTGTGAGAACTTCCAGGGAGGAACACAGCGGGAGGGGAGCTCTCAAGTAAACGAAAAAGCTAATGGGGCATTTCTGAGATATGTCTGCAGGGACATCCTGTGGAACCAGCAGGATTTGTCAGTCTGGCAATTTGCAGTGACAATGAACATTTTTCCAAAATAGATACCCAGAATATTTTCCAGATATGCTCATTTCTTGCATCTCTGGCTCAGCCTGCCTCCAAAAACTCCCATTTTTTGGAGAAACTCACATACTACTCTGAACTCTCTGGTGTAGTCCCATCCTTAATTTCAGCTTCCAGTTATCTGCACTTTGCAACTTCAGTGAAAGGGAAATTAAGAGGATTTCCTTCTCCCGGCGTGCAGTTGTCAATTGATCCCAGAAACAATTCAGATTTATTGTTCCCATTTGATGGCTCATGGGAAAGGAATTGGCTCCCCAGCAGTAAGTCAAAGATGGGAAGAGACAGTAGCTTGAGCAGTGTGATGGATGGCCCCAGACAGAAATTCTTTCCTCACTGCTTTGCACGTCAATTGCTGCACCTTAGACCTTAAACTAACATATGGTGAGTGACCTTTGGGTGCTGATCTGGAGCTTCACCTTTCATCTCCCTCCACTATTCAAGTTTTCCTCCCTCTATTCTCATCCAAGCCATTGCAAACGTTCATCTTTTTTTTTTCGCCTACCTTTGCTTTGGCTCAGCCAGGGTCTGAAGATTCAAGACAGGAATCATTCAGTGTAACTACACTCTATGTCATGGAGATAGTCAAGTGAATGATCCAGTGGCCCCTTCTGGCTTGAAAGTCTCTTCAGACTAAATTCATAATAATAATAATGCTAATGCAGACATTTTGCAGATGCTTATTTCAGGACATGGAATGTTTGTGATTCATCTTGTTTAGTGTCCCAGAATATTTCAGTTCCCAAACCAAGCATGGACAACCATGTTTGTTAGTTTATCAGCACTTAATTCAGTTCTAAACAAACTTAGAAATTCTTGTCCATTTTATTTTAGTATGTATTATTCATGCAGGCCCCAGAAATGGGAGTTTTGGACAAGCCCATTGCATTATTTAGCATGTCTGGACGTTTGCTTTTAAATAAATTGTTTACAACACATTAGGCAGTGAGAAAAATTTTTTTTAGTCCTTCTCCCCTAGTCCAGAAGTCTTGAGTGTCAAAAGAAGCCAGATCAGAACTTCCAACCCATATGAAATTTGCCTCGAAAAGTATAAATCTGATAAATCTGATAATCTGATAGCTTCTCCAGCTATGAAAGATATTTGGTCATGATGTTATGCTCTTGCAAATGTTGTCTGTTCCAGAAGATGACCATCCAGAATCAGATCTCAAATAGCCTGGGTTTGAGTGCCCATTCACAGATCAACAGGATTATGTGCCTTCCAGGATTTGTTCTGATTGTGAAAATGAAGCTTGAAGCAAGTTATGAATTCACATGATTCACAGCTCCTTTAAGTTGAGGTGATTCATCCCCTTTCTGCCAAAAACATCTCCAAAAGATCAGGTGCCAGCCATCCTTACAACTGAACACAAAATCAACCCCTAAAGAGAGGGTGGAAGGAGAGAGAGAGAAATGTCCAGTTAATCCAAACACTGCTTTGTCCCTCAATCCAGATGCTTAAAAGATTTAACAAGGGGAGAGCTGCCATGTAGCCTGCACATATGTGCTAGAGAACAGTTAATGTGCCCTAAAGTTTGATAATCTGAATAAAAGTGGATTTGAGAAATTGATTTGGATTAACATTATCTGCTTTTTAGTGAAAAGACTTTGAATGCTCAACAAGGAGCTTAGCCACTATTAACTCACTTAAACACTTTCACAGCTAAATGTGTTCCCAATGCCCCAAGCAGTCGGAGCTTTACCCTTTGGGGATTAAGCTAAAGCTCCTCTGGGGGTTCTTCTACCCTTCTCCTCCATGTCTGCTTATTCTGCAGTCAGCTCCTCATGGTATCACCTCTCTCATTCCTTTCATTGTAAGGGGCCAGAGAAATCAAGACATGGGAATTTCTCCTCATTCATTCCCATCTGGTTACTGTTTCCTCCCCTCATTGTCTGGTGGGAAAAGAGATGATCTGAGTCACACTCAATTTGCCAGGTCACTGAAGAATCCCAGCGATGGAGAGTCACCCAAGCAGCTGCAGCCACAGACTGATGTGAAATCCTTCCAAGGGAAGGGGGTCTGAGTCCAGCTCTCTGTTTAGAGATTACTTGGTAGTAGGAATTAGAGCTTGAACTATACCTGAGCATCCAGAGCAGTTCTGCTGCCTTCTCCTTGCCTCTGGACCTGTCAGGACTCATTCTCTGTCTTAATGAACTAAATGAAATGAGGACATGGGCCTCAAAAGTACCACTCAGCCATCCATACTGTTGGATTATTTGCATCTGGCCTTGGCATGGGTCAAACCTGGGCCAGTCTTGGGGCTCAAGGCACAGGTTAGCACAGGGACCAGTAGGTGATTTGGATGTAGCCATCCTGGATTGGGGATTAGAGGGATTAGTAAAAGCTTAAATGGCACATATTGGCCTCAGAGCCAAAGGCAGCTCCTCCCCCATTTTATTTGCTGCTATGGATGGAGCTACGAAGGTCAGACTAAGGATACAAGAATATCCTTGGGAAGTCAAGGCAGGCAGATTCCCCTCCCTGTTGGACACAAGGAGAGGATCTGCCTGTAAAACTCATTTACTCCATTGGTTGCAGTCCATGTCTGTTGTCTAGGGGTGAGGAACAAGGCTACTTTCTCACAGGTACCTCAGGAAAAGTTAACACTGAGAGCTGAGAAGTCCTCCAAAGGTGAAATTTTTTCTGCCCATTAGATAAAATGAACTATGAAATTCCAGTGCCAGAGCTCATCAGAAATAATCAGTTTTTCCCATAGCTTTTTATTTTTAATAAAGTACTATGATTTTTTTTTAATCTCCACAGGAATGTTCTAGGGTTTTGTTTTGTCTTGTTTTGTTTCTTTCCCAAAGGAGGGGGAAGATCTGTTTTCAGGACTAAAAGCACCTGGAAATAAAATGCATGATTTATACAAGACCTTAAAAAATTTATGCTTAGGCTCTTTGCATTTCTGGAGGCTTACTGGTGAACGCTGGCATTTTGTGTCCAGACGCAACCTATTACAAGGCAGATGTGTAACCTTAAACTGCTTCTCAGCAGACATGCAAGCTGTGCTTTCTCACCCAGACAGTTTTGCCTTAAATCTTTTTTTTTTTTTTTGGCTTTACTGCTTTTTTTTTTTTTTGCAACTTTTATTCGTTGTTTTTAAATTAAAAGGGAAAAAAAAAATCCTCTTTTTTTAAAAGAATTCATAAAAGATGAACCGAAACAAAGTGATGTGAAGAGAACATAGCCTGGGCTTCTCTGGCAGGATTAAGCTGCCCTTAGAACTAAATGGCAAAGTCTTGCTCCAAAAGCTCAAGCAATATGAGATATGGAGAAACCCAAATCTAATTAGAAATGTAGCTTCATTTAGTCTGAATTAATTATGTCACTTACATAGAAACTCCATGTTGCTACTCCAGCCTGGTGATTCAGTGCAACATTTACAAAGTTTTTCTCCCTTTTATTTGCTAAAATATTAATGCAAATGCAACATTTGCCAAAGGCATTGGATTCAGCATCCTGTGGGGTAACATGCTAAAAAACAGCGACGTAAAGGGCATAAGAGCTGCAGGGAGAAGTAGTTTCCTACCCTGAACACTTACTCAGCTCGTCCTCAGGAGGCCCTGGGGCTCTCTCTGAACCAGCTCCCTCCAAAGTTCTCCAGAGCTTCAGGTTTCTCTCACTGACCCTAAGCAAAAGTTCTGAGACACTGCATTGCTTTCCTGTACTTGGATCAGGAACAAACCAGACCTTGAAGTCTCAAGGGCTTGATGGTGCCCAGAAAAGTCCCCGGAGAATAATCTGTTCTGCCCTGGATACCTACCTCAGGATGAGCTGAATCACCTTTCAGAGGTTCTGTTACACTTGCACAAAATATCCTGTAGTGCCTATTGTTCTCCCAAAATATGCACACATGACCACCTCTGTCCAGACCATGGTGCAGGATCAGAGGATGCCACAGGGCAAGGACCGCAGTAATCAACTTCTCCTGGCTCCGAGTCTTTGCAAGATAGTGCCAAGCATCATATGGCATCAAACATAAGTCAGAAAATCAGACAGTCCTCAGAGTATATAAATATTGTTTTGAACAGGGATCCTAGAGCAAGTAAGTGATGAGGAGGCAATGCTGCAGGTGGATACTTTGTTAGAGATCCAGACACCTACTCAGGGCTGTGAATTTGCCTAGATTATAAGTTAGCTGAGAGCTGGGCATTGCAATGCCTAAAACACATTATGGCCACATCTTCTAGACCCTTCACAAGAGGGGAGTGGGAAAAACAGTGAAAAATTTTTCAACACACTGCTCCAAGCCAAAGCTGCATCTGACTGAATAGTTATAGAGTGAGAGTAACTCTCTGGGAAAGTATTTTCCCTGCACCGGCTCAAATTCAAGGTTATTATTCAGAACACTTCACTTCTTTCAGCCTAAACAAAAGCACTGATCACTTTAAGTAGTGCCCACAACTCCTTAGTTCTGTTTTTATGCTTCTGTCTTTACAAGATTTTTTTTTTCCTTAAAGCTCAAGATGAACATTATAAATTGCTTGCTACACACAGGGAAATGCCACTAAGTTGCATACATGGCAAATACAAACAAGAGAGTTTATGAGAAAACTCAGGAAAACAGCCTATTTAACAATGGCCATGCCATGTTTTTCTGCTTGTGATTAACACCGGAGAGCTGACACTGCTTAGCTCAAATGGTGTTTTCAGCACAGATCTGGGAAGGGTCCAAAGCTTCTTTCTGTTAATTTGTCAGAGTGGATTAGTTTTTCAACAGCCCATTACTTGAATGCAGCCTGCCCAGCTCCAGGCTTCATTGTGAGAAGCCAGTGATACCGAGATGACAGCAGTCGTGGGCAGACAGACAGAGCCCAGATGTGGCACAGAGCTGCAGGAACTTTTTGAGGACATCTGGAGATCAGCTTGCTGCTCGTGAGTAAGATTTAAAGGATGTATCTCAGACAGAGCTTACCTACTTCCACCACCAAGCAACCACTTCCCAAACAAATCAGTGCCAGAATCACAGCTGCTGGTTCTTGGAAATTATCTGCCCTTGACTTGCAGCTGGAATGGGACACCCAAAAAGACAATATACGGCACAAATGTTAATCAAACAGTGGATACCAACCCTGAAATATTCCACTAAACAGGCTCCTGTTTAGCACTGACTCTCATTTAACACCAGTAAAACTTCTAATGAGGATCAAGTCCCAGGAACTACAGACAACCAAGGAGAAGCTTGGTCAAATCCAAACTTTTCATCATTGGGATAGTGAAGGACAGAGGTATCAAAACAAATGGTTGCGATGAGCAGGTCTAAGACTTTTTCAGGCAGACTCTGAATTAACCATCTCTGTCCTGCAATGCAGAACTGCAGCACAAAAGGATCAAACTGCTGTCTCTGAGTGACTTTTTATCTCTAGAACAGCACAGAAGAAACTATCTCAATATAGCACAGACCCTGGACAGAAGGTATGGGAAGCTGTGTTTGTCGGTCCAGTACTCTTTATTTCCAGCTAGACAAAGGTCGCTGTAGTAGAGACACTGTTCCCAGTCCACACACATCCACAGGGTGTTAGAAGTGTCCCTGCTTCCTGCCCTGTTTGCAAAGCCACAGGTGAGTCTGTACATTATTATGTATATGAGGTAAATGAGAAAAATAGGTCTGATTCAGGCATAAAAGTGGGTTCCTTTTCAGCAAAACCAGAACATTGTACTTTTTACTCCTGTGAATTCAGTAATTGCAGTGGAGGTTCTGCTGATTTCATTGATGCATTTATTGACCATTTTCTCTTGTACAACCTAAATCAGCATAACTCTACTGAATCCAGTACTTTGATGTGGCACTTACAGACATGGTTTAGTGGTGGAATTGACAGTCCTGGGCTAATGGCTGGACTCAATGATCTTAGACATCTTTTCCAACTGTGTTGGGTTGACCCTGAGTTGATGGACAGTCTTTAAGACCAATTACGCTTCTCACAATTTACATATTTAAACCGCACAGAAAGGCGGGACTTCCCCTTTTGTCGGCGCTCGCTCTGCTGGAAGCGGGGGGGGGCTCCGAGCCTCCCGGCCCCGCTGGGCCGGGCCAGGGCCACTGCCCCTTTCCCCCTTTCCCAACGCTGCGGCGCGGACCCTGGGTCGCTGCAGGGGGACTGTCCCAGAGCCGCAGGCAGCTAAAAACCAGCCATGGACTGCTCACAGCTAAACGCATCCAGCGCGGCTTCTGGGGACAGGTGGGTCCCTCTCCTCTCCATGCGGAGCCGGCGGAGTCAACGGGAGCCAGCAGAGCCTCCTGTCTGCAGCCAGCACACTTCGTGCTGAACTGAAGAGGACACCATGCAGCCAGCAGCACAGAGGGAGCGAGGCTTTCCCCACCGTAAAGCCTGAACAAGAACACCCTTCAACATGGCGGCTTCAGAGTCAGAGAGAAAGAGAAGTGAGTCACGTGGGACGGAGCTGGAAATGGCGACGGGAGAAAAGAGGGCGGTGCCGCGATTCTGGTGCGCAGCTTAAAAGAAACCTTCTTGCATGCCGTGGTAAGAAACTGTAATACCACAAACTGCTTGTCTCTTTAATCTATTTGAAGAACATGGGGGGATGGAGAATCCTCGTGTGGCCTGTGAAGATTGTGAAGAGTGCCTATGCCAGGCTATATAGAAGTAGTAAGAGGCTGTTAGAGACTTGTGGCGAAGAAAAGCCTTTGTGTGCAGGCCAAAATAACTTATCCTTAAAAAGATGAATAACCCCATGTAATGGCCCATGTTTTGTAGTATGAAAGAACTGTGAAATTCTTCATGGGAGAGATGTTCTACACACAGCAGACTGTTTGTTTCCGGGCGGGTCTGCTATTGGTGGCAGTTTGGGAACCACGTGCAACTGAAGGAAAACCCTTTTTTCCTTAAGCATAAGAGAGAGACTTTTCAAGAACTGCAACACTGACTAATATCCCATGTTCTGTTATCCCTTGTGTGAGCTGGGTAAAAGGAGAGAAGTGCTGGAAAGGGGGGGGGGGAATTTACTTTAATTTTGTTTTGTTGTTTTCTCTTTACTTTTAATTCTGTTAGTAATAAAGCTCTTTCATTGTACTGCAACTGTTTAAGGTTTGTGCCTGCTTTGCTTTTCTCCTAATTCTTATCTCACAGAAGGAAAATAAGTAAATAATGAATATTTTGAATCAAAACCACTACATTTAATTGGTGTTTCTGCCCGGTTTCGAACTCAACCCGCTACACCAACATTAATGATCTTATTATTCTCTTGCATCCTGTAACAGATCAGTGTAGAAGCTTCTCTGTAGTTCATTTGCTATTAATTGATGAATTAATAGCATGGGACCTTCTTAACCTCTTATGTATACATTCACAAAACAGATGAAACATCAATCACTAAAAATATTGTGATGGAAAAAAGCAGCATGAAGTGAAATTCAGGCCCTTTGCCATCTGTTCTCCTAGCTGTTCTCTATTCAAAAAGAAAGATCTATAGCACACTCATTGGCTTTACCTGAATAAAGAAGAGCTTGCATAAATCAACACGAATGTTGGGTGGGTTAAGTCTGAAATTCATGAGCAAATGACAATGACAATTGAATGAAAAATAACAATGGAATCATTGGGAAGACTGCAATGTTAAACATGATGGAACAGCTTGCAGACACCAGCAGTGAAGCCTGATTTGGATGTACCTTTTATTTTTTCTGCAAGTGCAGGGTTACATTCTCAAAAGCTGCAGATTCACGTGGCCAAAAACAGCTCCTTATGAACCTCAGGAGTCTTTGAGAGGAGAGTTGTTTTCTGCTGCCCCAAGGGATGCTGAGGTACAGGGTCCTGTTCCACCAGAACTCCCCATCCCAAAGTAACTGTTTCTCTTGAGTTTAGGTAACAAACTCTTAACTCATTAAACTTTTCAGCTTTACAGTGTTGAATACAAAATCCTTAAGCGCAATTATTCAGAAAGGCAAAAAACTTACAAATTCTTTGAGGTGGACTCCCAAAAAGTAAGATTAAGACATTATTGTGGCTGAGTATACAGTGCCCATTGTGGCTGAGTATACAGTGCCCATTTTCTAGAGGAGTGCCTGATCATCAGGATAGAGGACTGAGTATCACTCAGTTTTGTGTGTTTCTTTGTATATATGTGTGCGTGTACATGCCTTTTAATGTGCTTCCAGTTCTCCAGCTGAAGTTTTCCTTTCTGCATGGGATGAGTGCTCCCTGCGACAGAAACCAGGAGTGATCTCAAAAATCTGTCTAAGTTCTGTGAGTGAAATGTGAGAATGAACAGTTATAGCAAGAGCTGAGTTGTGCTCTTCAGACCCCTACAACTTCAATATTAATAAATCACCTCATCCCTCACTCAGAAAAGGAAGAGCAGCAGCAAAGACTGGCTTCTATCTGAGGTGCTGAGCCTTTCAGTGCTACAAAGATTCATATGCACAAAGGCAGGAGTAACTTCTACAGCAGCAATCAAGGTGACGACTTGAGATACAAAAGACCCCAAAAACTTTGCTAATTCTCAGATCTTTCTATTATAAGTCACAGGCTGAAAATTCACAGACGCTCATTATTTTCAGGGCATGGTGAGCAGCTGCACCATGCACTGTGTCGTGTTTATAAAGCATCTTTGACCAATGACTGCTCAAAATACACACCACTATTAAGTTATTTTGCCTCTGCTGTTATGAGGCAGCAAAGGACAATGTGCCCTTTGAAACATAATGAATACACTCATAGAAGTTCAGCAAGGAAATTATGACCATGTTATGAATAAAACCAAAGATGAAATATGACACTAGAACCACATGACATGGAACTGAGGTTGAAAGATTTAAAAATTCACAACCAAGGCAATCTTGTATTTAGAAGTTTGCAACTATAAATCACATTGCAAAGGTCCCTCTTTCAGAGGAGATAGCTGGTTTTGAGACAAATAACTCTAAAGCAATATTCAGAGTCCTGCACTGAGCTAATCAGTGCAAGTCACTTCCATGGACCTTGAGTCCATCAATATTTCACACATTCAAATGGAAGTTCTACTAGCTTTTAGAACTGTTTTGCCCTAAGTAGTTTTATTTTACACAAGAATGCGCCCATGCTTCTGTTATTTCCATAGGATCAGCAATAAATTCAGAACCCTGCTTAGAAATCAAAAATATCACTCTTCCACATCATCAGTATCTCACAATTATCATGAGGGGAATTTGGTTAGAGTCTTTTTGAAACATGTCCAGATTTCCTCTGCTCTGAGCAGTAGATAACGCTTTTCCACCCAAGCACAGTTAGGAAAAACATCTCCTTGATTAAACATATTACAGCCATGTTGCCATAACCTAAGCAGGACCTGTCTTAGGCCATATGGTTGCTCCACTCCACAGACTTTAATGTCTCATTACGTGCTAAGTGTTTCATTACTCTCTGGTATTGAGACATTCCTGTAGCTTGGACATCTAAAGGAGTGTTCTGACCTGAGAGATCTGAGTTTGAGCCTTTTCTTCCATCAGTGGCTGACCAGACTAAGAGCAGAGCTACAACAACCCAGACCCGCCTTCTCCCAGGCAAGTGCCCCATCTCCTGTGTCATTTTGAATGAGCACAATGTCTACACAGTGACAATACTCAGTGCAGCAGATCTCATAGGGCATTTAGAAGCAGAGAATTTCTCCAGTTATTCACAGCATCGAGTCTTAAATATCCAATATTGGCCATAGCTCTACACTCAAAAGAGATGTAAGCACTTCTGAAGGAAGGTAAGAATCATAAATAGGAGATTAAAGATGCACTGATCCACTTCCCACCTACATGCTAAAGTTGCCTGACATTTGTTATCCCTCTGCACACCTGAATTCCCTTTGTCTATATTTTTATATTGGTCTTGTCTGCTGAAATAGGCAGATACCCAAAGGTGGTCAGTCTCTTTGGGTGGTGGCCAAGGACTAGACACAATACAGTTTCATGATAAGATGGCCAAACAAAGCTGCAGAGATGGGGTTTTTTCCCTGCTTTTTCACCGGGCAGAACACACTGCTGTCCTCTCAGTCATGTTGGGAACATACTCTTTGCAGAGCACCCCAACACTCCCATGACCTGGGAAGAGGAAGGAGGAATCATTGCAGCCATGACAGAGTTTGATAGGGAGTTGGCACCCAGCTCCAGAAAACGAAGCCTGAGGGAGAAGTATCTGCAAAGAAATACCTCATTGTTACCCCAGCAGTCATGGAACCAGAGCATGTAACCCTGTTATTAATGGTATCCTTCACTGAGGGACGGAGAGGTGGCTGCCAACCCTCATCCTGGTTTTGTTTTGAATGCCTGATCCAAACAGCCTGAAGGCTTTCACAGAGCTTGGAGGGGGGATACCTCCTCACTAACAATATTCCTCTGCCACACTATCAGTCTCTCTGGGAGAGGAATGGCTGGAGAGGCTTCACCTCTGAGTGGCAGAAGAGAAGGTGTTCCACGCACACCAGCTTTCCCTGTCCTGCCCAACTCCCACAGCCCCAAGATGTGCTTTGGACACAAGATGCCATTTTTTCCTCTCTGAGCTCTGTGACTGATGCCTACAAACTCCAGCAAGCACTGATGGGCCCCGACTCCAGAGAGTTTGTCAGCATGATGCCAGGGAAGTGAACTCAGGACCTTCAGCTTCTCAACTGCTTAAATAAAAGGAAAATCCCCGGTGACTACTTTCACAACAAGTTGGTTTCAATTAATTGGGACAACTAGTACTCAGGGACAGAAGTCTCACCCCATTGGCAGGGACATCAGTTGAAGAGGATATTGATAGCTCAGGATATAGACAGCTCAGAGTATCAATAGCTGAGGATATTGATAGCTCAGGATATAGATAGCTCAGGGTATTGATAGCTCAGGTTATTGATAGCTCAGGGACTGATAGCTCAGGATCTAGATAGCTCAGGGTATTGATAGCTCAGGGTACTGGTAGTTCAGGGTATTGATAGCACTATGCTATTTCTGGGTTGCTCTATCACCAGAGTGTGGGCCAGAGCACACCCTACATTCAGCCATAGTGCATTGCCCATGGGAGACAGTGTCACACATTATACGATTAGGAGGAGCTGTCCAGACCGTCTAATAGTCCTCTTTTGACACATATATCAAGGCCTTCTCTGAATTTCCACCTGATCCAGAAGGAAGAATGTCATTCAGAAACCCCCTACATTGATTAAAAATTTCCTGCCACATAGAAACCATCATATGTTAATTTCTTCCAATCCCTGATTTTTGCTGTTATTAAAAAAGTCTGGTTTTACGTGCAGCCTGACTTTAGCTTCAGCTTCACTACCTCCTGGTGAGTGGCATTAGCTAAGGAGTTTTCAGCAAAACACTTCCTTTCTTAAAAAAAAAATGATATGTGGAAAAGAGCTAGTTGTAATGAGGTTTCTCGATTCATCCCTTCATCCCTGTTAGGCAATTTTTAATTGAAATATTCCAGATTACAAGTCAAGATCTAAGGGGTTTTTTTCTGTCACTATAATAGCTTGATATGAACTAGAAATGGCCCAAATTAAAATGACACATTCAGAAACTATTTACTCCTTCATCCTTTCACTGGAGGAGGTCTGTGTGGGTGTATTAGACATAAACACTGACTGCTCTCACTGCTGCTTTTGCTTTTCAACGGCAATTTGCAGTAAGGAAGTAAATATAATTAGTTCACATTCAAATGGCATTTTTCCATCCTGGAAAACTGAGCATATTTCATAGCCAGTGTATAAATAAGCCTCTGGTAAATCACATCCCACTTGTTGGCCATACAGCTCCAGCCACACCAGGAAGAAATGAGATTTTTCTTTTGTGGAAGGTAGAGAAGACTTATCAGAAAAAGTTTTTATTGCTGAAAGTGGCTCATGTTCTGGAAATAAAGCTTTTAAGGCTTGAGCTTTCATCCAAAAGGAGCAAGTAACCTACTGGAGACTGTGACATGGCCTGTGTTACCAGGCAAAGAAGCCTCCAGGAGGAGGACTGTAGCTGGGAGGGATTTTGGAACACCTGGATGTTGGGGAGAGGGACCCCAGAAGCGGTGCTTAGATTCAAGAGGTTCTCCGTTTCTCAGACCTCTTGTTCCTGACCCTCTCCTCTTCTCTCCTTTCCTCTCCTCATCAATGAGCCAGAGTCCATTCCCTGGTGGATCCCAGCCCTCAGCAAGTGAGCTGGGGAGAGGCTCCTCCTCACCAGCCTCATCCCTTCTTGTGCTGGTGGTGTTTGTCCTCCCTTGGTGCACAAGGGACCAGCACCTCTGGTACTGCAGCCCTGACCATAGATCCAGGCAGAAAAATTGCTGAGATGCTGATATATTAAAGGAAGCATCAGGGGAGTCTCAAAAACACTCCAAAATTGTGAGTGGCAGCTTTCAGGGTCTTGTCAGACAGCTTTCAACCTTCCCTCCCAGGAAAAGCATCCTGTGGAAGTGCTGTCTGGGGACATGAGTAGTCTTCAAGGCACTATCAGTAGCAATCACTTTTTTCTGGTTTTTCAGTTAGTTCTCAGAAGCAAACTTGTCATTGCCAGACCACTTACAGTTCCAGGAGAAAAATTCTGCATTGGTTTTGGATGCAAAGTGACCTGTTCCAACTCACATTGGTTTGCTTGATCCCTCTTGAACTTTTCTCTTAAACTGTCCTTTTAAAAGATGCCAGGAATGCACAGATACATTACTGGTACTGTAATCACTTTCAGAACTTGGACACCCAGGACAGCTGTGGGCTGAAACAGCAACACGCAGAGGTCCAGTTGGGTCTGTTACTTCAGAGCAGCACAGCGCTATTTCCAGAAAAGAAAGAAAATAATACAAAGAACAGTTCTGAAAAACCGTCTCATGCCTCAGAACTCTGCTGTTCATGGGTGGTCTAGAGGCTTCAAAAATGCAGGAGGAAGGAGAACTACTTCTGTCCCTTCTAAACAATCTGTTCATTTAAAACGTCTCCTCATACCAGGAATAAGGAGAGGACCATTCCTCATAAAGGGAATTTCAAAGACTTCTGCAAGAAATGGAATGTAAAAATTACAGCCTTTTCAAAAGCCAAAGGATGTTTTTCCATTATGGCACCACATCCCCAGAAAAGTGCTGTGGGGAGTTTTGGTTTCACTCATGATACAGAGTAACATCAGACTCCAAAGACCAGAAAATAAACAAAGTCAGTGCTCTGACAGAAACTACAAAGAAAGATACCTTTTCACTTAGATGTCCCATTTCAAGACTTTTAAATGACAATTTCCATCACATCATTATAGCTTATATTTCTTCATGAAGTCATAATGAAAAGGGAAAGGTGTTTTCTAATAGCTCAAAGAGAGAAACTTGACTTTTTTACCCATCTGTTGTCACTCTTAATCCTCAGAAAGCTTTTGCTCCAGGAACATAAACTTGTTATGCAGGAGAAATGATTGAAGTTCTCAGGAGGTGCCAAAGGGGCAATGTTTGCATTTGGCAAAGGACACAAAGCCTTGGCAGCAACAGGTTGCCTCCAAGACTGCATTTCCCCTGTTCAAGCTCAGACTCACCATGAGGATTTCCTCTCCTTCTCAGCTACCCAGAACAATGTCCTTCGACAGAAAAAACTATCCAAATACAGGTTTTGATTTTTGCCCTTCCACCACCACCCCTGCCCCTAATCCACACGTTGCTCAACAGAAAAATGGCAGATGAACCATTGAAAGCCAAGGTCCATCCCAGTGCTGTAACCCAGGTTTCTTCAGCAGCTGGTGGAAAACAGGGAGCACAGGTCCCCAGCCACATAAGAAATGTAGAGAAGGAAAAATCAGCCATAGGAATGTGGTCTGCCACAAATTACAGCCCTGGCCATAGATGGGCAATCTAGAGGTGAAATTAGAGGAGGATTCTAAGAGGTTGCTCAGAAAAGGAGTAACATAGGAGGGACTGGGACATGTAAAATTAAAAATGCTTCCAAAGAATGATGGATTGGGCATTTGCGCAGTAGCATACCCCTCTCCACTGATTAGAAGTTCCTCTAGTAGTACAAATGATAAGAAAATATCACATACACTCTGGAGAACTCTCTTTTATAATGAATGTCTTTAAATCAAAAATAAAGAAAAATCCCACAGGAATATTTTTCCAAGCACTTTATTTAGACTATTATTGTCGAATTAAATAAAATAAAACACACTTGGATTTGCTTAGATCTTGGGAGGGATCCTGAGGCTTTAGTTTTACCAATTCATTTTTTCATTAGGGTGGAAGGTGAAAAGACAAGGCAGGTGTAACAAAAAATAAAATCACGTGGTGATTTTATGGAATTAAAAATGCGTCCATATCGGTGAAGGCTCTCAGCCTACAAGGAGCAGCAGAGGTCACTTGGCTTGTTCAGCTTGGAAAAGAGGAGACTGAGAGGAGACCTCATTGCAGTTACAACTTCCTTGTGAGGGGAAGAGGAGGGGCAGGCACTGATCTCTGCTCTGTTGTGACCAGTGACAGGACCCGACAGAATGGTCTGATGCTGTGTCAGGGGAGGTTTAGGTTGATATTACTGAAAAGGTTTTTCACCCAGAAGGGTGGCTGGGCACTGGAACAGGCTCCCCAGGGCATTGGTCACAGCTCCAGCCTGACAGAGTTCAAGAAGTGTTTGGACATCACTCTCGAGCACAGGGTGTGACTCTTGGGGTGTCCTGTGCAGAGCCAGGAGTGGGACTTTGATGATCCTTGAGTCCCTTAAAAGTCAGGGTATTCTATGATTCTGTGATTTAGAAATGTTTTCTGGATGATTCTGACAGTCCTGAGTGGTTTGGGAAGCAGATGTGTCTACAAGCGCACAAGAGCAACGTGAAGCCACCACTGACACATACATGTAGGACAGTCTACTCCCACCCCCCAAATTAGTGTCTACTCCAGCACCAAAAACTCAGACTGTCCCTCATGTCTCTCAGGAACTGGTTCCAGAGGAGCAGGCCAGGGAACCTTGCCATTTTTGACAGGCTGTAGTAGGAGTGGTGGATATCACACATACCTGGCCATGCTCATGGGCCTGACCTCAGTGCCCCAGTACTGTACCAATGGCCTTTGGTCATCAGAGAGTGGCCCCATTCCCTTGGCTCCTGTTGAAGCCTCATTAACAGGGAGCCTTGTTTGGTGATTACAGGTGTGGCAGCAGGAGTCCCCTGCCCCTCATTCCCAACCTGTCAAGGGGTCTGATCAGAGATTCGGTGTGGAGCACATTGGGGCACCTCCTCTCCTTCTGGAGACCTTCCTGAGCTACCCACTGGTGATCAGACAGAGGGAAAACAGAATCAGTGTTGCCATCCATTAAACCCGACTCTGGAGTTTTTCTGTCCATATTTCCAGAAACCTGAACAAGGAATGTATCTTATCCCTCCCTTCAGCAAGCAGAGACCTCCCAAGGGAAATCATGGGCCAGTTGCACTCGAGTTTGCCTTGAGGACAAAGCCATCCATCCTTCTGGAGAGATCCACCTGGGGAACTGACTGGCTCTCATGATATGAGCAGCTGTGCCCCTAGAACACACTTCCCAGAGCATCCATGGCACACACCCCTCCAAGCAGCTCCCATGGTCGTGGTTCAGCACACACACAATTCCCAGTGTCATCGCCCCAGCACCCCATGGGGTGCAATCATCCCAATGGTGACATTACATCACTGTCACTGGAATAGATCCATTCAGTGCCCAGAAACTGAAACCCCCCAAAGCAACTGATTTGCTTAAATATTTGCTTAAATACTACTGAACCACCACATCACTCAGAGTAAGAGAGCACCTTCAGCCCAGGGGTGTAGGAAAGCACACATAATGGTGAGCTGCCCTGTGAGGAACCAAAACTATTTCTGCCTTTTTGATTGGTTGTGTTTAACTAAGAGTCATTGAGACAACCGCAAAAATTAGAGGAAATTACGTGAGGGGGAAAGCTGCACCACCTCTAATGAGTGGGCAAGCAACATGGAGAATTTTTTTATTGGGGTATCTAAGGACACTGGAAACTCAGATCGGATTATTAAAACTGCACTACAATGAAACCTTCATAATGATTCTGAGCAGAAGGATTTCTAGGCCAGGCTAAGATGATTAATTGCTTGTGACACCTCCAGAAACTTGAGACACTCCATGCAGCACAAAAGGAAATTCAGATTCCCTGCAGCACCACAGGCATATGCTGTACATCCTGGCAGTACCATGGCTCAGGGAGCTCACTTTATTTGTGTAGCCCCTGGGGTGCTGGGAAGAATGGCAGGCAAGGGGTTAAGTAGTGGCACCGTGGTTTCTGGAAGGGAAAGGCACACCTCATTAACCAGCTGGAATTCATAGAGGATATGAACACCAGGGTGGACATGGGAAAGGCAGCAAACACCATATTACTAAGATTTTCAGGGTACATTGAACACAGGTCCACCAAGGAGGTCAGTGCCGATGGCCAGATGGTAGCAGGAGGGGAAAAGGGCCCTGAGAAGTCAGGGGCAATGGGGAGAGAGTAGAAGACCAGGGTGGATGTCTGACTGGAGCAGCCTTCCCTGCTGCCACCTGTCCATGCGCAGCCATGACTTCTGTAACAGCCCCATCTGCCCCACCAGATAGGAGGGTGACGAACGTGCAGTCGATGCTTTGAAATCCTGAGCCATCGCTTCCATGTGTTCATCTGCTCCCAGGAGTGCAACCCTCACATTTCCAGCCCATCTCACTCATTTACTAAGCTAACGTGGTACAGCTACATGACTCTGTGGTTACCAATCCAAGTTTCCTGCAGCTTGCAAGTGGTGTGAAAGTGTCCAGCACAGGCACTTCACTGCTCAAGGCTCACTTGCCCCAAGCCTTGAGCCCAGCAGATGGCACGTGACAACTGCAGTGCTGCTCCTTTAAATACAATGTCATGTTTTTCCCCCTATTATCAACTCCAAGTCCAGGACTGCTCAGGTAGGCACAAAAAAATCCAACTGCTCAGCTGTTCAAAATCTGCAGTATGAAGAGG
This sequence comes from Corvus cornix cornix, assembly GCF_000738735.6. Taxonomy (NCBI): domain Eukaryota; kingdom Metazoa; phylum Chordata; class Aves; order Passeriformes; family Corvidae; genus Corvus; species Corvus cornix. The sequence continues at coordinate 108,612,038 of NC_047056.1, read as the reverse complement.
GATGGCTTTTCAGAGCTCTATTTTTATGCAAATTATGTTTGTGCCCTGTGACACAGTTTGCCTTTGAAGTCATAAGCTAAAACCTCTCCATACTCACACATAACAGAATAAAGCATGATAAATCCCGTTACAAAACTCTAGGGTTAAACTGAGGCATAAAGAACAGATTCACATGGAAAATGAACTCAGCATCTCTTTACCAAAAAGGTCAGTGATTAGGAATTTCATTCAGGAAACAGGAAAAATTGATTTCAAGTCCTTTATCTGTCCTGGGGAATTTGAAGAGTGTTATTCTGGAAATAATATTTAACTTTAATGTAAAAAATCAAGCAAACATGGAAGTGAGAGAGAGGAGCTATGCATAATCTCCTACAAGAGGGATTCATGGTAGGCTGGCAGAAAAGCAGTTGTTCTCTGCTCCCTGGCTCTAAGAGTGTTTTAATATTTCACATGACACATTGAGCACAACACCGAAGGTGGAAACCAGACAAGCCCAAACCTCTGTATGCTTAAGATATTCTTTAGTGAGGTAAGAAATACAGATTTGACCCCAGCCCTAGTGAATCCAGCTCTCCCATACTCCAGGTGACTGGTTTTGCTCCATTGCTAGAGCTAAAGGCAAACCATCAACTCCTGCCCCACGAATTTTGACCGTGTTTTATCCCTCAGACAAACTATTCAGCACTTTTGAAACAAATTGAGAAATAGTTACCAAACAACTTCAAGTCTTTTCCTTAGCTCAAAGGATTGCAGTCTTTCTTTATCTTTAGTCAAAGTCTTCTTAGAAATGCAAGTCCCTGAGACAAAATAGGAGCTAGAAGGTACATGAAGGTATTGCTTGTGTTGTGAAGACAATGAGACTACTTGTGTTACATCTTTTTAACTAGGGCAAGGCTGGGATGGGCTTGTCTGCTCCTTTTTATTTCAAACTTCATCTGGAAGATTTACAGAAGCACTAGCAATGCTAAGGGAGGACTGTTCATCCATTTGCAACTCAAGTTTGGTTGTGATTTACATTTGAAGCAGTTATTATAATCCCACAGTTGTATATCAGGTATACTCAGATTTACCACAGTTGTTCTTTCCTCTGGTCAAAAAAAGTCATTTGGGAAAATCATACACATAAATCCATTCATTTATAACATTTTTAAAATGAGTTTTGCAAGCTATCTCCCAGGACACAGCATTCTAAATCTGAAAATATGCTGTCCTTTAATCACCAAGGCTGAGGGACTGTATCATTGTTGGAGAAACACATGGCCAACAGAACTGACCCCACTGACCTCACCCTGTCATTTTGCTCCTCTACACCCTCAGCAGAGCGTGTTCAACATTCCAGCTAAAGCACCTGGCGATGCATCATGGCTTGGGACCTGCCTCCTGCTTTATTTCTACATATTAGAAGCAAAAATTACATCGCAGTTCAATACTGAGCCTTTCCATTAGAATCTTCCCAGGACCAGACCTGGAATCGCTCTGCTGTGCTCAAATTGCCTTCCCAGGTGAAGCCACCTCTCACCAGCCAGCCTGACCTCTGACATTGCCAGTGCCACCAGCTGCAGTTACTCAGCTTTGCTCTCACCCTGCAAGAGCCAGAGGAAGTATTTGTGGGCACTTCTAATGCAGCTTTCCTCATCCAGGGAAAAGCCCCAGTGATACCAAAGAGTGCCAAGAAGACCTCAAATGCCACAGGTCTGTGCCACCATGCAGCTGTTTGGCACAGCACACAATCCCTTATAACATCCTCAGTCATCCTGTGGGCAGGTCCACCCACCTCCATCTCTCCCTTAAGGCTCAGGAAAAGCTCTGGGTAGTCAGAGCTTTTGATCTGTATTTTCCTTGCTGGCATTTTGTAAACCCTCAAGATTCTGGAAATAATATTTCCATGCCTAAATGACAGAGGAGCAGACCCCAAAGCCATGCAGGCTTCAGCAGTGTCTTGATGTGAGAAACACTGAGTTCTATGACTGAGGTGATGTGAAGTAGTGCTTGGGAGGGAGCAGGGTGGCGATATCCTGTTGAAAACTCCAGAGGACAACAAGTGAAGAAGCTACTAAAATATTGCACCTTTTCTTCCATACTTTTTTTTTTTTCTTTAAGTTCATTTAACACTTGCTTCTGGCACAGGCATGATTTGTGTCTCGGGGACAGACCCAAAAATCATGAGATCACTTGGGAGTGGCCCCTTCAGTACCACCCCATTGCTCAGCTCTGCTGCCCACGTGTACCACAGAAGTTGATGGATGGGCTGCAACCAAAAAAACCAAAAAGGTGCTGCCAGTTCCCTGCATGCAGAAAACATCAGCCTTGATTGCTTGCAGAGGTGTGCTACTCTTCCAAAGATTTCCGTCAAGCAACACCTATGCCAAAAGTGAGGATGCAAATTCAAATGTATTGAAGCAAACCAGAGTTTATTTAGCATTTATTACCCATTTTGTTGTCAAATGTGACTTCTTCTGTGTTGGTTTTCCTCTGGTAAACAAAGACTTTTTTTAATTTCATTTTTTTAATAAAATATATAAAACATTGTGCATTGCTATCCATAGGAAAACTGTAGTTTAACAACAACAACAACAAAAAAAGAATAAGGCACATTCCTGTGCAGCATCTTCAAATATATATATATATATATTTAAAACAAAACAAAAAGAAAACCTTTTTCAACCTCTTTGAGGTTGTTAACTTCTCACCAGTCACTGACACATCTCTTATATAACCGTAATTTCACTGTTGGAGATGGGTTGGGTTGTGTTTGACAGGGGCCAGCAGGGAGAACAGACTCAAAAAAAATAATAGGATTTTATCCCTGAGGTGTCAGTAAAAAAACCCTAAATGTTCCCATTGAAAAGGAAGATGAAAAGACAGCCATAAATAACTGAATACACTATGGCAAACATCCAAGCACCGAGATGATTTCACGATGGAAGAATCCCCCTCCCCCCCATCCCCCAGTTCTTAACAAATCCTATTTGCTGTTGGTTTTTAATTAGGTTAAACTCATGGCTTCTGAAGTCACAAGACAGTCGGTCAGGATGCACCTCCCCCTCCCTCCCCAAATCATCTTTCCAGATTTGTCCTTTTGTTCACAATTCTGCCACAGTCTTCAGGAGAGGGAAACCAAAAATTCCTGAATGGAGACCAAATCCTGGACAGCCTCTGCCCAGAGAAGAGAGGAGCACTCACACCATGGCGTGTCCAACGCCATATCCCACATGGGAGGACTGCCATTGTCTCCTCCCTGCCTGCTACTCAGAAATGAAGTTAGCAATCACTTCTTTGAAACCAGAAGGTGTCCGTGAAGAGGGGTGATATCAATATGCCAGGGAGAGAGAGATGGGGAAAACTTCATTGCTGTCCATCCACACCGCTCCAGGTGGCACACCTGACAGGAAAAGGGGAGACACCCACACTGTATTCCTTCCCTCCCTCTCCTCTCTGAGGTGTGGGGCAGCCCCGGGGAGAAGGGCAGGAGTGCTGGAGTCCCCAGGGCTCAGTAGTAGCGGTTGAGGCTCCTGGTCCCGGGAATGTCGGGCTGGCCGTTCATCCAGATCTCGCGGATGATGCGCTCCCGCTCCTCCAGCCGCTGCGCTCGCTCCAGCTCCTCCGCCGAGGTGAACACGTTCATGTTCAAAGTCCTCTCGAACCTGCGGTGCCTGCGGGCAGACAGGTCCGACGTGGTGTCCGAGTCGTCATCGCTGTCGCTGCTGTCGCTGTCACTCTCCCGCTCCCGAGGAGGTTTTTTGGAGGAGGAGCGCTTGCAGTCCGTCCGGCAGGACACCCTCAGCACCAGGGCCAGCAGGGTCAGCACGAGTCCAATGCACACTCCGGACACAAAGTACAGGGCAGCCCGCTCGGGGTTTTCTGCAAGGAGAAAGGAGATGATGGAGGAGAACCACCCTTCAAAGAACAGAACACACACGGCCCCTCCGTGCACACACCAGACACGGTTTGAGTTTCCAGTGGCTGCTTTTACTTCCATGCCCTCCTTTGTCTCCTCCCCCCAGGGCAATCAGCAATTTAAACAGTGGATTTGCTGCCAAGGCATTTGCCCACATGCAGAATGCGGGTTTGCTGCAGTTGTGTCCTGGAGTTGTCTGGAAGGGAAGGGAGCAGCCCACAGAATTAAGTCTAATTCCCACGGGGCTGACACCAGGGCGCTGCACACCCAGTTGCAGGTAAGTGCATATTACTGTCACATCCACTGCCTTCAAACCAGGCATAAAGATGATTACAAAACTTTATATGCCCTGTGCTGTGGCCCAGCTGAAATGGGAGGCTTGGCAGCATGGCAAAAATGCATACTATTTATTCACAGACTTCATTTGCTTATCTAAGGGAAGAGTGCTGGCTTCCTGCCCAGACCACCAAAATATATACCTGTGCTCCACAGGCAGAGCTGGAGTCAGTGCACCAACAGGATGAGTCCTGCATAGCCACATTTCTGAGGTGATATAACAAGATTCCAAAGGATCCACAGTGCCTTTCAAACTAGGTAATCTTGTTTATTTACCACCTTTTTTTTTTTTTTTTGGCTCATGGGACTACTTAGAAGTGTAATTACGATAAATGTTGTTACTGCCATTCCCCTGGGCTGAATCATCTTGGTTTATAGGTACACTAAATGGGTAAAGGTGAACTGAGCAGAAGTGTCAAGGCCAGATCTACTCTGCAGCGTCTGCTGGGTGTCTGGAGCTCAAGGATGGAGTCATTTCCTCAGATGAGTTTTATTCCCTTGAACTCAGTGATGGATCCGTAACACCTTCCACCAGCTGAGACTCTGACATTTTGCCCCAGAAGATCTCTGTAGCTAAAAGGCTTAACTTCCCTGCACAGTGCTTTTAGAAGTGCCCTTTCCAGCTGATCTCCTAAAGCAAAGTTTGTAAAAGGTGAACTGCAAACTATTTGGAGATGTTCAAAATTCACCAGGGAAGACACTGCTGTAATTTCACAGCTGGCTCTAAATTTGAAGTTAGCCATATTCTGAGCAGGAAGTTGGACCTGGTGACCCCCCAGTGGCCTCTTCCAACCTAAATTATTCTCTGAGTCTGTGGTCAGAGTCCAAACACTGCCTTGTGCTGTTCTAGGCAGCATGTAGTTCAGTGCCTGGGGGTGCTCATGGAACTGCTACAGAGATGAAATGCTTTTATGCTCTTCACTTCACTCCCAAATGAATCTCAAAGGTGACTGACAAGCCAAAGTGGAAGAAGATGTCAAGATAGTCTGAGAATTGGCTAATAAAACATTAGACTGATGCAAGAGTGGTTGGTGTGGATGACTTGGTGAAAAATCAGGCTGAACATAGGACAAAGAAAGATGAGGGAAGTGCAGCAGGTAAGTCCAAAAAAAAGAGAGAGGTGGACCATCCTCCTGCAAACTCAGCTGTAACACAGAGAACAAGCAGGACACTAAACTGAATGTGCCAGTGGGCCCATGACACGGGGGTTGGAACTGATGGCCTTTAGATGGTCTTTGAGGTTTCTTCCAACCAAACAATTCTATGAAATGCAGCAGTAGTTGGAAGGTCAAGTGAGACCAAAGCCACAGGCTTTAAACAATGGTATTTTGATAAAAGCGAGACAGCACAATTCCGAAAGTAAAAGAGAAGATACCAGAGCAGGCAAAGAGAATGTGCCAATGGCCCCTGCAGCAGCTTGGCTGAGTGAAATCCTAGCTCCAGTGAAGGCAATGGCTACTCTGAATTCAAGGGTCAGGACTCAAAACTGCAGCCTGCTTTGTGCAGTAGCAAAGCTGCTGCTGCTGCCCATCCAGTCCTAACTGAACAGTAAAGAAGTGGCTTTAAAAACCCCAGGAAAAGCAGAATCACTACATGATAACTCTTCTGCCTCTGATGCCTAAAAACAGAGGCTAGACAAAATTAAGATAATAAAAGCAGGTATATTTATTGAAGGGCCTTTGGGTACACTTTGGGCAGTCAGAGCCCTCAGGGACTACACCCAAAATGGATGCCCGGGTCACAGGTTTTCATACTTTTATAAGTTTGGTCCATTTGCATATCAGGGTTAATCCTCCAATTACAATTTCAGGTAATTACGTCATTTACTCCAAGTTGTTCCCCCCCAACCTACTGTTGTTTACATTTCTCAGGACCTGAGACAGTAAGGTGTCCTTGAATTTCAGGCCTGCAGAGGGATTGTTTTGACTGACCAAGCTGGGAAAACAGTAGCTAACACTCTATGTGGAGTTTTAGAGTTACACGCTAAAGCATTGCAGAATTACAAAAATATGAAAAATATAAAAGCTAAAATCCTAAGGCATCACCTCCGTGTGCAATTTAACTGAGGACAGTAATCACCCAGCTCCTTCTGCAAGAAGCTCTAAGAAGGGCTCTGGGGACAGGCACTGGGTGCAGTCTGCCTTGGCTCTGCCTGGCTGTCCTGAGCACCACGTTCTGCACACACATGGGCTTGATTTGGTTGCATTAGTTCCACTGCTCGCTCCTTTAGAGCAGCTCATAAAAAAACCATAGATGGGAGCCTGAGACACAGACACATGCGGTTTCTCTGTCCCTGATTTTGCCTGTGTCCTGCTTTTCCTTTCTCCTCCACACTCCTTTTTCCATGCTACTGTATCCAGTTCATGAGCAATTTTACCTCGATTGCTACTTAAGCAACCATTTTTCTTCCTCTGCTTGTACTCCTCCATACAGCCCTTCATGCAGTGCAAGGGCTGTAATTGAATCTTTGGGCTCCAGTGGCATTTATGAGCTCCTACAGCTACTCTGTCAACATCTGAGACACGGTCTGGACTTCCTCATGGAGCTGTAACCCTGTGCTCAACTGCAGTCTTGGCATTTATCATACATACAATCCACTTGCACAGCAGCATCTCTTTTTTTTCACAGCAGAAAGAGCAACTTAAGCTAAAAACCACAGGCTCTGCTTTTTCTCGCTTGAAGTAGCCAAGTCACCAATAGCCTAGATTTGGGGCTTTGATGGTTGACTAGTGACTTTGAGAGCCTACCCCACTGCATGTTCTACTTGTAAAGACAAAAAAGAGGCACCCTCTTCAACAAATGGATGCTCAGCACCTTCGAAAAGCTCAAAGGTGGCCCAGATTCATCACACCAACAGTGAAGCTCCTCAAAACACTCATTATACTTGAAAAAAAGTTCTTTAAAAGTATATGGACATCAGTAGCAGGAGTTAGCACAATTTTGGTATGCATTCTTGTCTGTATATCTCTAAAACATAGATTTTGACCACTGAAGCTTTTTCTTCCAATGCTGTGGATGATAGCTCAGAGCTTCCAGCAGGACCCAGTTTCTGTCAATCTCTTTGGCTGGGGTTACCTTTCCCCTTCCTTGTATTTCTCTCTCTGGATTGAAAGCATTGATGAAAATGTCACTGATTCAAGCCTGAATTTAATCCATGCAGACAAAAGATACATGCTCTACACAAGCCTCTACACAAAAGCCACCATTTTCTAGGCACTCAAACTGGCCAAAAAAAATTAGAAACACATTTTATTTTATTTTTCCAACCAAACCAGCAGCAATTACGGGGCTTGTTTCCTGAGAGCTAACAATCTGCTGGGAGCATCAGCCCAGACTGCCATTAATTCCCCAGGAAATGCCCCAGGCCAAGGTTGTTATTGCTATTACAATAAATTGTTTCAATAAATAAAAAACAATGTAGGCATTAACGCTGCTGGCTTCCTGTAATGGCTTCATGCATTCCAAAACCTTAGTGGGGAGGAAAATTTCAGAGGGCCCCCAATAAAAGGTTCAGCATTAAGCATGGCCAGACAAACAGTAGGAGCACTATCTTCTAGGGAATTTACAGTCAGCCCCACAGGCTGCCGAAATCCCCTGATAGAACAGAGGAAGCTCTCCAGGAGCCCCTTATTAAGAAGGCTCAGGCCAAGCAGTCTAAAATTTGGAATGATCTCCCCTGGGTTGTATTTTGGAAGCCCCTTGTTAATAACTTGGCAGCAAAGCTTTGCTTATGGAAGAAGAATAAAACAGGGATTTGTGGAGGTTTCCCTCCAACTGCTTTATCCTGAATGCAATGACAAAACTGGGATAAGTCTCCTGTCCAAAAGGAGGCACTGGAAGAGCTCTGATACATTTTGAATGTTTAATATTTATGTAGGGACGTTTCTGGTCTTGCTAATAGACTGTGACTGCAAAGACAGTTCCAGCTGCCACTGAGGCTGGTGAAGTCTTTCCAAACACTCAGGCAGGTTTTGGAACAGGTCCACGACAGATAACAGGTCCGAGGTTTGTAGGCAGAGATTGCATCTAATTAAAAACCTAATTCTATAAAGAGAATTAACTTTCAAATAAAGGGTGTCTCTGAGTCTTTTGCAAGACTGAACTCTAAATAATATTTATCTGTTTGATCAGCTGCTAATTTCATTCCTCATTGACATTATTCACACCTTTTCCCCAGTTTCTGAAGAAATAGCTTCTGGAAGCTGGGATGAGACTGACACCTAACTGGCTTTGATACCTAACCATGATAGCCGCAAACCAAGACTCTTTTGCTTCCTGCTGTGCTGTGATTTTTACTATTCAGTTGTCCATAGGAAGATTCCCAACTTTTATATGGGACTATCAGTCAAAAAGATGGTGGAAGTGAGCGCAGAGGCTTTTGCTAATACTTGCACTTCTCTGTGCACTGTGAGACTCTGCATGTGTGACTGAGTCTGCAGACACTTCACCTGCAGACTCCCACCCAAAACTGCCATTTTGAGCAAAAAACGTGAACACCATTGAGCACAGAAGGCATTCCACTATTTGTGGATGCTCTCCCCTGGCTAAAAAACACCCCACTGCCAGGAGAGAGGAAAGGCAGCAGAGAGGATCATCCTTTCAAGCCTGCACTTTACCCATGAAATAGCAAAATACCCACAGCTTCATTTTCCTGCAGTGGGTCTGAGGGTATCCACCACCCTCTGCCCCAAGAGAAAAAATATTTTTCTATATTGTCCCTGCCTATTTACAATTTTCTTTTGCAAACTCCTATTCTGAGACAGCTCACCAGCACAGGGAAGCCCTGAATGCAGCACTTTCAGTCTGCAGAGAGTACCTGAGGGACGTTTTCAGTGTCATGGAACAGAGCAGTTCTTGCACTACTGTTTCTCTTTGGCACCAGGGCCATGGTCAGGAGCAGTGGGAAGATGTGTGACACAAAAACAGCCCTCCCTGGCTGCTCAATACCCTGCCTCTCCTGAGCCACTATAATGGATCCTCTATGGACATCAGCTGTGGCTTGAGCTGCCTTCAGGGCCCCAAACTCAGGCAGGCACAAAAAAAATCCAACTGCTCTGCTGTTCAAAATCTGCAGTATGAAGAGGGATGGCTTTGCAGTGCTCTAGTTTTATACAAATTATATTTGTGCCCTGTGACACAGTTTGTCTTTGAAGTCATAAGCTAAAAACTCTCCATATTCACATAAAATAAATAATGACAAATCCATCATTTTCACTAAAAGCAGAGGCTTAATTACATGCAGCAAATAAAGATGGTTTAGGACATATGCTGTTTCAATCCATGGGCTCAGTCATCAATTACTTTTATAAGAAATAACAAACTGGACATACATGTCATGGAGACTAAAACCCATCTAACAGACATGATGAGGAACATGGGAACCAGAAGATCTTTAAGGTCCCTTCCAACCCAAAACATTCTATGATTCCATGATACATTGGAAAGCATAAGCAACCAAGTCCTGAACTCAGCACTGGAAACCAAAGTCATGAGGTCTGAGTTTACCTATTTGGTATCCAGTGGATGTGCAAACAACACAAGGAGACCACATCAAGAGAGGGCAGACAAATCCCACAGCAACAGGACAGTTAAAGTTGTTTGTGCTACAGTAAAATCTGGAAGCTCTGGACAAGGCTGACAGCTTGTGAGGGGGATGAATCAAGAACCTGTGCCCTAAAACCAAGGTAGAGTCAAAGAGCTCTGCTGTGGTCAATGGAAGCAAAGTCCATGGGGTGTTGTCAGCAGCCCTGAATCACAGTCCCAAATATCCTATCATTAATCCTACAACTTTCTCTGCTCATTACTGTTCAGATGGGGAACACAATATTAACAGCATTTGGTTTTATAATAGGGATGGGAAGGTAGGTATTTTCATGTAAAAAAATGGTAGCTATAGGTAAGGGTGGAGAAGTGGGATGGATAGATAGAAGACTCCTTTAAAGCTCGTTTTTCTAACTTTTCCTTGGAGAAACCCATGCAAGAAAACAAATTATCCTACTCAGCTATCTTCTGTGAAGAACACCACTAATTCCATTTAATCTGCCTAACTCTTAGGGGTGGCATGAAAAGATGGATCCTGATGCTACCACTGAATGTGTAGAAGAGCAGAAATTTGTATAACCATTCATGGTCCTTTTAAAAGGACCCTTCACTAAATAATATGCAGAAACACTCTCACTAATCTACTCAGTGGTTCCAAAATGCAAAGCCCAAGTCAGCTACTTCAAATTCAAACACCTGGATTAGCAGCCAGGTGGTATCTCAACAAGAGCAAGAGCATGACACCAAGAATGCACTACTGTTTAATGAATTAGCAAGACCGAATTAGCATACAGACATGAAAAAGTAGCTCACAAATGCTGGAGTTTTAGTTTTAGCCACAATCTCTCTGGGCCACCTGTGCCAGTGTCTCACCATCCTCACAGTAAAGAATTTCTTCCTAATGTCTAATCTAAACCCACTCTCTTTCAGTTTAAAGGCATTCCCCCTGGCTTTGTCACTTTTCTTTCACCTTTTAAAGTGAATTTTTTTAGAAGACATCTCCCCTGTTACTTGAAAGATACACGTGGGTGAAAGATAAAATATGATCCAAGGAAATCTTACTCTAAACTAGATTTAAATATACAATTAAGTAGACTCTCAAGTTACTTCATCTTCACACTTCTACTGAAGATAAGCCAAATTCTCTTAAGCAGTGCAAAGATTTGAGTGCTGCTTATTTTCCAAATTACAGGACAACAAACTTGCCTCCCTAATGAGCCAGGCTTTGATCTCCAGGAAAATGAAGCACTAGGAATAATACCATATGTAAGATTACATTGTATTTAACTCCAGATGAGAGCAAACCCGGTGGAAAGCAGTGCACAATAAACTCTGTTATACACTGTCTGCTAGACCTGCCCCAGTCAGGCCCTTCAAAGGAGAATTCGCTGAGACGAACGAAATACACAAACAGTTCAGAGAGGCAGATTTAGCCCCAGATGACTGTGAAAGGAGGGTATACTGAAAGCTTGCAGGAGCCCAGGGAGATGTGAGGCACCAGACGTACCTGTGATGAAGGCATAGGCTGCCAGGATGTTGCTGAGCAGGGCCATCTCCGTGCTGACGCCCACGGGCTCCATGCTGCTGCTGCTGCTGAGCGCCGGCGGTTGTGTCTCATCCACAGGGAGCAGGAGGGGGGTGTTGTCTACCGGGTAGAAAGTGGCTGACCTCCCTTTCTTCTTCTCTGCTTTGACACAGAAAGGGAATGAGGGATGAGGAACGTAGAACGTGACCCAGCCCTACCCTGCCTTATCCCCACCAGGTCAGCATCTGTGTTCAGAAATCTGGAGCTGCTCGACAGGGAGACACCCAAATTTGCCCCTTTTTGGGGGGTAACTAAACCTTCTCAAGCAGCTTCAGCTGAGCATATACCCCATCTGCATCCAGGCATCATCGTCTCTCACCCATCTCCTGCTCTTTCATGTCACCACTTAGACACGCCCACCTATGCTACAGCAAATGTATAATCAGGTTTCTTTTCTCTTATGTAAATCAAAGGAGCCTTTATCAACAGTGGGTTCAGCTAGGCTTCAAAGGAGGACTGGAAAACACAGGCAGAGCCTGCAACCCTCTGCTGGTGTGGTGCTGTAGTGATCCATCCACACCTGGCAAACAGACATGCTTTCCCTCTAGCCTTCGTGGGGAAGGGCAGACCTGAGTTTATGACTTCCTTCAGAAGCCTGCTTGTATTGTGCTTCACCCAGACACCATTTCCCCTCTAGAGAGGTGAGTGAACATGGGTTAATGATTTGATTTTATTTGTTGAAGACTGGAGCTAAGGAGGCTCAAAGAGACCCTTTCAGACCTTATCAGCTCACTGTTGAGAGCTCCCCACACCTTGATCTGCAGGCAGACACCCCCACTACTCACAAAACAGTAATTGTTTTCAACACAGGAAAAAGTGCACAGGATCCAGCTCCATCATCCATATGAGTTTTTAACTGTAGATTTTCAGGCTCCCTTCCCTGGGTGTCTAGTTCTGGCCAAAAGCAAGAATCACTCTGTAAAATCACAGACTTGCACCTGGATTCCACTTATCTGCAGGTATTAAATTCAGGACACTGCCAGCTCCATCTCCAATGATGCCATCAGTGCCATGCAAGCAAAGCATTCTGTCAGGAGCCATGATGTGAGATGGTCTTTGTTCCTTGGCTGTCTGATCCCTCTCCTTTCCCTGCAAACCCTGATGCCTTAGGTTTTAACCTTTATATTTTTCAAATTCTGTATTGCTTGGTGTGTGACTCTGAAGTTTCTTGTAGCCTGTTAATTTCTGCTCTCTCATGCTAGGTAGACATAACAAAGTCTCTCCGGGCCTGCTCTCCAAGGACACCAAGACTGTCCTAGGTAAAAAAATATAAACCAAAGAGCCTCCAAAGGTGGGGTGAGCTGTGGGGAAAACGGAAGCTTTAATTGGAGAATTAACCCTGCTATGCAAATGAACCAAACCTATAAAAGGGTGAAGAACTTGTGACCTGGGATCCATCTTGGGGTCCATCTTGGCAATAGCCTCTGGCTCCCCAGGGGGTACCTTTGAAGGCAAATAAATACCTCTTTCAATTCTTTACTCCTGTCTAGTCTCTGTTTCTAGGAGGCCTCTCAAGGCATCAGCCCAGCAGCATGAGGCATCACGTTCAGCTTCCTGCTGTGGGCACCAGGAAGCAGCTCAGCCCAGGGAAGCAGGAACAGAAAGTGAGGGGTGTCAAAGAGAACAGGTAATACTGCATGGAGAGGGACAGGGCAGGAATGTGCATGCAGTGATGCCAACTCCTAATCTCCCTCGAGGAGGACCAGAGGGGATGGAGTCCAGGTGTCACTGTGAGGGATCAGCCCCAAGGAATGTGGGCACAGCTGTACCTCTGCCACTGAAGAGCTGCATGGCCTTGGGAAAGCCACATGTTCAAGGCTACCATGGTGTTAATGACTGGCCTTCAGGCAGAGTGTTTAAACAGGATTGCTTGGGTGTCATTTCTCAAATGGTAAAATATCCCAAGAGCCTCTTTCTTCAAGAGAACAGACATCTCTGCAGATCCCTTGTGCAAATGGGACACCAAAGATCCAACAGCACATTCAGCAGGAAATCAATAGCAACATTTCAGATTTTTTTAATTCAGAATTTTTTAAAATTCAGATAACATGCCCCCTAACCTCTCCTTTTTTCTCCCTGTCTGGTAAATCTGCCTGTACAAATGTTTTAATTTTTCCCTACCACTGCTCCAAAGAAATCCACGGAAGCAGGGTAAACATTTAGTTTCTAAAAACTGAACCTAAAATTTGGATATTTCAGAGCATCTCAAGTACCACCATGCATCTAAACTAAGGCAAGAGAATCCTGCTATCAAGGGATGGATAGCAGAGAGTCATTCATCTCTCCCCACAGCAGACACTTAAAGCTTGATGTACTTGCTTATACACAAACATCTAAGACACCACAGGGTCAGGAGGACATGAAGGGATGTAGGGGAAATGCTCACCCTTCTAGAAGCCAGGTGAACACCCCAGGACATCACAAATGACACATTTATATGAGGGTAACTGAATCCTGCCTGAGATGTCTCCTGACTGTTAATGTAAAATCCCTTCACAATCGAGGAAGATGAAGGGCACCACCAGGATATAATCCCATGTGTATTTCATATGTCAGATGGACACCACCTCTGTTAGGTATGGAGCAGCCCTTGTAAACCACTGTGCAACAACAGTGTCTTTAGGAGACAGAGTAAGGGATAAATCCTCTTGAGATGTGAGATGTAAGAAGAATCCTTTTTGGTTTTTTTTCCACTTCTAACTTGTCCAAAGAACAGATGCAATCAAACACGTTTTTAAATGAACACTCATCTGCATACACTAAACTCCAGCAAAGAGCACCACAAAACCACAGAACTGGTTTTATCATTGGCAGGATTGTACAAGCACAGACATGGAAGACAGAAAATGACTGGGCTTATGCAGGAGGGAAAAAACAAACAAACACAATTCCACAAGGGCCATGTGTTGCTACACTGTGTGGTTCCCTGGTCTGCCATTCATTACAGGATCATACCAAAAGATATTCCCTTGCCTCCTTGCTAGCCTTGAAGAATTGTCAATGCCTAGTCAGCTCACTACTACTGGTTTTCTCCTCAGTTCCTTTCCTAGCTGTTCCCAGTCACTTGAATGGTTTCCCTGTAAGTTTACACCAAAGCTGAACAAAATTCTTTCAGCCAGCAGTAAATTTGCCCAACAGCACAGTGTAAGTACAGGAAAGGTTATTCATGATCCCAGGCTGACATTAGCAAATAGATTTAATAAAAGAAATAAAACAGGAAGGGAGATTACAGAAGTATTTTCTTTTGTTATTTTTGAAACTTTCTTCTAGCTTTTAATTTCAAAATTACATCTTTGTTTGAAAAGTGGTGCATATTTTGAAAGTGAATGAATAAACGATGTGAAAACTAAACAAAAGGTGTCATTTGTAGAAGTGAAATGTTTAGATGATTGGAAATGAGTTCAGGATATGTTTCCTTGCATAAAAGAATCTCCAGGATCACAATATTTATTTGGAGCTAACTCAAAACTCTTTTCCTTGACAGTTTTTCAGTAAGGCCTCCAAACTGACAAATCTGTTATTGCCAGTTCTTATTTATTTGTGAATTGACTATCCAAGCTGTGGATTAACTTTGCCAGGAGTGTAGACAGAGACAAGCTCTGCCCATACCCACCCTCGAGCTGAACCTCTGGGAGCACACACTGGAATTTCAGTAGTGTCATAAACCATCTCCTGCATGTTGGGAAACACAAAACCACCAAGGAACCCAACACGTGCTCACTTGTGCTTTTCCTTTATTCATACACCACCCCTGCCTCCTACTCACCTATCCCTAGAGATGGCTAAGATCTGGCTTCATTCATATCTCTTCCCTTTGCATTTTATGAAAAGAGCATCATATTTCAAAGCTCAGTTGAAAACGACTCTGTCCCCTGTGAGGCAGAACTACTGTCTCTGCCCGGGGTTTTTTCTTTTCTTTGCCACTGTATTAGACAGGCCTGAAAAGTATTTCTGTGATGAGTTTGGACATGCATGGCCATGACTGCTCTTCCAAGAAACCCGGTGTTTCTTGAACAGTTCCACAGTTCACTTTAGCCTGTCACTGGTCACGTCTTAAAGCTGTCACAGCCCTTTCTGACTGTGACATGGATGGGATTTAGGAGCAATACAGAAATCCAGAAAAGGGGAGATGGAAAGGAACAGTTACCACAACACCATTAGGTTTGGGTCAACATCACAACAGTCACAGCTACCTGGGAGAGCTCGTTCTATGTTGGAAGGAGAGACATCCAAAAGGAACACACCGTCCCCTATAACATTGGGGTCAAACACTCCCGGCTGCAGTGGAAAATGTGGCTTCTGATATCCTTGGTAACTGGTTGGTCTTGCCTGAGTTTCATGCAGAAGCTTCTTGGGAACTGAAAGAGAGGAGCAAGAAGAGCACAGTTGTTAGAGTGAGTCATTTCAGCTGGTCAGAATGAGCATTGTCACATCAGGCTACGGGCTCAGTTGATATTTAATTATCCCATGTGCAGCCCAAAGACACTCATTTTCCACTATGATGAATGCTCTCCAAATGCCAGCACAGACACATTCAACGAGAGAATGCTGGAAACTATAGAGTGATTAAGATACTGTTTATTTACAATTAAGCCTTGAGACTAGTCTAAAGACCAGATTCAAACATTCTGTTTAGACACTCATCTTAGAAACTGAAATAGAGCCTAGTAAGCCAGGCTTTGGCCTCAGCTCTAGGCTTCAGAGCACTCCAGTTAGACCTCTCTGTTCCTACCATGACAGCAGGCTGGACAGGATGCCCCATAGCAAGGGGGGCTATAGCTATGCCTGAAATCCTGCCTCTCTCCAGGTGTCAAGTTGCTGGCTCAAGACTGAACATCAGAAGTTTCTGTCCACTCCAGATTTACAAAACCAGACTCTAGAGGATACTGTTCATGTGAAATCATAAAGCTTAAATCATCCACCACAAAAATAAAAATCCCTGCTGTAAGAAACCCTCTGCACCATGTGAGATCCAAAATACACTGCTTCCCATTCGGTTTTAGGCTATTAAGATGGGAAAGGCCCATTCTCCATTCCCACCATCCTGAGGAGCATGAAGACTCAGCTAATCCCTACTGCTCTCTGTGTTTTGTCAGCCACAGCACGAGCAATATGCATGTGAAATGATCGATTAATACGTGACAGGTTTTTGGACATCTTTGGTCTCTTCTTTGGACCAAAGCACGGCCTAATAACAGGAGTGTTTTCTCCTCCCTGATGTTCCAAGGCCAGTTCTTCAGCTGTACAACCAGGTAAAGAAATCAAAGCCAGTGTAGCTACCTCAGTGTACACCCACTGAAGGTGAATCCACACAGTAAATTCACTAATTTCCCCTGTAGGGACAAAGAATGGAGTCATCGATGGAGCTGAACCAGTTCTCTGCCTCAGCCACAGCCAACACCTGAGGCTATTTCAGAGCAAAGTGCCTCTCCATACAAAGAGAAGAAACATATATACAGGTCATTTTCTTTAGAAACTAGAGGAATTGAGTGATGAAAGACAAAAATAAATTAAAACTTCCAAAGGAGAAAGATTTATTTTCCCTGTCAGTGACTTTATACTAATGCAAAGCAGATAACCAAGACTTTAGTGTGCTGAAGACACAAGACTGTTGAGCACTAGGCACAAGTTCAGTAGAACCACATGAGCTTCAAGAGAAGATTTCTGGGATGCCCATTTCCCCTTTCTTCAAGTCTAACACCATTTTCCTCTCTCATTCTAAGGAGGCTGCCACCTCCCAGTGCCTCAGTTTCCCCAGGGCCCCATTTGGGATCATGCTATCTCTCATCTCCACCCTTCACAGGGGCGTGAAGAAGCGAAATTAAAAATGCAAAGCACTTTGAGATGCTTGGCAGAAGCTTGAAGGAGGACTTGGAAAGAGGGCAACTCTGGATCAGAAAGGAAATTCCTGCCTGCCCCCTGCAGCTAATCAGCTGCCAGACTGGAACAGGAGATTTAATCACATCCATTAAATTTGCCTGCATCACCCACCACATTACTGGTGAGTGAAGTGATCCAACCACCTTGTTTACATTATGTTCAACTTACTGTCTTTGCTGAGGCAAAGAAAATTGTAACTAGATTTACAGACTGACCCCTGGTATTAGGCTGCCAGGACACCAGCACTGAAGTTCTTGCATTATTAGTGGAGTCATGCTAGGTCAGGAAACAGACAGAAAACCCCACAGCTTCTGAATATCAAAGAGCTGGCACAGCGGTTTCTAGTGAAACCTGAATTGGCAACGGTTAGAAGGCAGCAAAAAAACACATCCCCTGGTAGGAACCAGACAAGAATGAGGGGGATACCTGTGCCAGGGAAATATCAGAAAGTCTGGAGAGGAGGTGGGTAGAACAGATTATCCTGCAAACCACAGCCAGGGAGAACTGCAGTTCTGGGTGCTTTATTTGAGGCACCCAAAGGGACGCAGAGGGCATAGGGCTCAGCACCCTCCAAAAATAAACAGTCCTATTGCTGCATCTCAGACTGAGCACCTGATAGGCATTTAAAGACACAAGATAGTTTTCCCTTACACACTTTTCACCCAAACTGCATCCCAGTAACCTGTCGATAGGCATCCAGTGAAGAAAATGAAGCAAAAGGCTTTCATGTTTCAGACTTCCACTTCTTCACAAACATCTCCTTTACCTCTCAGCATTTGTGACCATCTCCAGAGCACAAGACAGGCTGGGTGGATCTACATCTTTCTTAGAAAAAGTGACACTACCAGACACTTAAACATTTGAGTCAAGTAGGAGAAAGAAACACCATCTTTTCCTAAGCATAACCAGAGAACTGAGATATGGCTTTTCCATCTTGGCATCTGTGCCACCACCACTTGAATGCTACCTACAGGACCAGGGGAAGAATCAGGTAAAGCAAAACATTGCTAAATAAGACAGAAACTGGTCAACACCATCCCAAGGAAGAGTAGAGATTTAGAAGTATTCAAGGAGAAGCACTGATAGAGAGCATTTATTGTCACAGCACCTTATGGAGTAGGGCTGTGCTGTTATCTCTTTGGGATGGCCGAGGAAGTAAGAACACTATCAAGTAGTCATTTGGTGCCTTAAACACAGGTGGCTGTGAGGACAGATTCCGAAAGGCAGGCATGTCCTTGACATCTGTGGTTAGCACACACTTTGGTACTTTCAAAAATCCCAAGAGGTGCTTTTCTTCCCTTCAGCAACTAGATCCCTTTAAAACTCTGGAAGAAACTTAGTACAGCACAGGATGTCTACAGCACATAATCCTGGACTTTTGCATTTCAAGGGATCATTTTTCTCTGTGGACTCCATAAACATCTTGAGGACATTTTGCCAGGAAAGGCCCATCTTTGCAAAGAGTACACAGAGAGATGGCATGCAGCAAGCCTGCTCTTTTTCTAGTTTATACAATGCTCAGCTGATACTCAGCTTTTCTTTGATTTAGAAAGACTGTGAAATGAAAAGCCTTTCTCAAGTGTAAAATACCTCACAATTTCCAGTTAGCTCCTGTGTGGCAGCCAACTCCACAAGAAAGATTAAACATCTGGTTCCTTTGAAATGCCCTCCTTAAATTCTCCAGAGAGGAGTGCATCTGACACAAAGCATGGCATGAGTTGAAGCAAAGTGTCAAAGAAAATTATTTATTATTAAAACCACCAGAAAAAAAAGTACCAAGGATTTTA
Source organism: Corvus cornix cornix (assembly GCF_000738735.6). NCBI lineage: Eukaryota > Metazoa > Chordata > Aves > Passeriformes > Corvidae > Corvus > Corvus cornix. Next base: position 108,593,011 of record NC_047056.1, on the reverse strand, counting down.
GTCTTATCTCAGTATTAAGCACAGAAATCCTGGCAGGGAAGGGTTGGCACTTGTTCTGCTCCATTTAATTGAGCAGAGAAATTAAAGCAACTCAGTCAGCAGAACAAGTGATGGATGTGGACAGGAGGGGAAGGAACAGCTTCAATCAAAGTGCTAGCACATCTCATAGTCAGGAGCCCTGCACCTAAAAATGAACACGAGAAATGAGCTGGGATCATCTGGAATAGAGGAGAGTTGCTCTGGGGACCTCTAGGGACTTGGGCTGTGCATCTGAGAAGCACAGGCAGAGATGTAACTTTTCAGATGGCAAGCCCTGCTCAGCCGCCCACCCTGGGATTCAACTCGGGAATCACCACATGGATTCCATGTCAGCCAGGACTTGATCTGGAGACAAAGTGTCACCATCGCTGTGACATTCCATGAAGGCACCTGCAGAAGTTGGTTCTAGGTTATAAACCTGCAAGGGAGCTTTCGGATCAGCAGGTTCATTCCTCTGCCATTACAGGCTTTAAAGTCTTTATATAATCCCTCTGTGTCTGCTTTAAAAGCAGTCCCAGCTCCCACTGCTCATCTGCCCAAATCAACATCATGCTAGCAATAATTTATACCAGTTCCCAACCCAAGACCTGCATTACCCATTTGCAATGAATTAATGGCACAAATCTTACAACAAAACCTCCCCTCCACTGCCTGGCAGCCTCCCCTCTCTGCAGAAACAGGGGTGAAGGAAAATCAAAGCCAGAGTGTGCTCTCATGGGCAGAGCAGATCCCTCAGAGTCAATATGAGCAGCCAGCAGGACAGTGTGAAAAGGCACATGCTGGTGCTGCTGACAGTATCCTTATTTGTACTTGGTGGAGACGCCTTCTGCTGGAATTTTCGCACAAGCAGTTTCTTGTGTGGCCAGAAAACCCAGGGTTGATGAAAAGAAAAAGTTACTGTGTCTGCAAGCAGCAACATTCCGAATTACAGTGCTAAGAGATGGAAAAGGCCAAACAATACCTCACCTCTGTTCATTAAGGGCAGAGAATCACAGACTGGTTTGGGTTGGAAGGGACCTTAAAGATCATCTCATTCCAACCCCCTGCCATGGGCAGGGACACCTTCCACTATCCCAGGTTGCTCCAAGCCCCATCCAACCTGGTCTTGGACACTTCCAGGGATGGGACAGCCACAACTTTGCTGGGCAATCTCTGCCAAGGCATCACCATCCTCACAGTAAAGAATTTCTTCCTAATATCCAATCTAAACCTACTCTCTTTCAGTTTAAAGCCATTCCTCCTTGGCCTATCATTACATGTCCATGTTCCCCCCCAGGTTCCTTATAGGCCCCCTTCAGGTACTAAGAGACCATAATGAGATAATTTGCTGTGTTTCCTATGTCAATCTATCTAGTTTTAAACACACTTTAAACGGCTGGGGGTTCGACCAATTGCCACAATATATTATTTTCAGAGGAATACTGCTCTTTCTGTGTAGTTATTTTCCAATGTTGCTGAGTGTTTCAGTTTAAGCACATATATTATTCCCCTAATCAAAACATTTGATGCTATAGACCCCAAATGTTATGGATGGGGAATTGGCTCAGGGCCAGAGTTGGGGAAGTGTTTAAATATCAAAACGATTTGCCCAATCTCACAGAGGGAGTCTGTGCTAAAGAAAGGAAACAAGCTCAGCCTTGCACTCAAACCATTCCCCCTCTCTTTGCTAATTTGATCATTTGATGTTTTCTAATGCTGGCTCTGTCCTAAACATGCTTAAAGACTTCCACTCCCAGGAAACAATTATCCCCTGACCTCCATCTTCACTGGATATACACATCAGTCAACTGGAGGGGATCAGTGAAAGCTCAGTGTTAAAAACATAGAGACAAGGGGGTTGTCATTCTCCAGTCACCTGCTCTATATTCTCCTGTGCATTTCCAGCCCATAAGGTTTGCTCCCAAAGCTCAGCATGATTAAAACAGATCTGCAGGGCCTTCAGCAAACCTTCCTGAGCATGCTTGAAGCAGAGCACAATTTGAACAAAAACATTACTCCCTCACCAAGGAAAATTACAACCAAGCCTTTTATATGGGCAGGTTTGGGCCAGGAACTGTTGGTGCTCAACTCTTTTTTAAAATAACAATTAAAAAAAATCCTCCTGTGAGTAAACACACACTACAAACTACTGCAGGCTTTTAGAGGTAGTAGCGCTGAAGGATTTTTGTTTGAGACTTGAAAATGCATGGTATCCAGCCTGAAATGGGATCATTCATGATTCCAAGTTGTTACAAGAAAGCAATTCCTTAGCACACATGTACATGGCTCTTTCAGATTGCAGAATTAAATGTGCTTTTTGTGCACCCTTTGTAAAACCCAAATTCACTAAGCAATCAGTCAACAATACCTATTAAAATAATGAATTTTGGTTGTGCCAGACCACAAAATATCACAGTACAGAGAGCAAGAAGGAAAAATCCTGTGCAGAAGAAGACTCTGCACTGGTTACAACAGTAACACCACTGCGTAGCTGGAAACACGGGGGTGGAAGATACTAATTTGATTCACAGAAGTAAATTGAGGCACAGCCTACCCCCTTGGCTTTATCCCAAGGGTCTCAGATATGGCCAAGGAACAAGTCAAAACCTTTTCCACCTTATCCATGCCCCATCTAGCTCAGGGCCTCACATGGAAAGAGGTTTTGCCTCTTCTCATGACCACATGTGTTGTGTCAGAAATCTAAAGCCTACCTTCAAGTCCTACCCCACCACCAGACATTCTGACAGGGGGGATTTTTGATCAGATATGAATATAATCACCTGACAGGAGATCTTCAGATCCTACAGCTCTCACATGTCTCCATGAGCCATGGAAAAGGCCGAGTGCACTCAACATCAGCTCTGTGCCTTGGCTTCAAAGCCATGTCATACCATCCTATATCATATTTAGAGTGAAGGCACAATACAGTTTAAACAGGAAGTGTAAAGTGTCCCAGAATACAACAGGAGACAAGAAGGGACTTTCTGCAACAGACCATAAGTCTGAAAGTTGGGATTTGATCAACAAACTGCCATGAAAAACCTTCGCTCTCACAAAAAAAAAAAACAAACACCAGGTCAGAGACTTAACAAACGCAAGTGGTCCAGACCTCAGCTTCCATCTCCTTCAGTTATTTTAAAAAGGACATTTTTTCACCTAGCATGGATATAGGCTGCAATCCTGAAACTGAATGCAAAGCCCAAGAGCAGAGGGAGTTCCTCAGCCTGCTGCAGGCATGTTTTCCACACATGGTGGTTCCAAACCACCAATAACAAGGAAGTGACTCATGCCAATTACAGTAAGGCCACTTCCAAGCACCATGCAGAAAGCAAGAGAGACTGTCTGGGAAAAGAGCTCTGTCATAACCAAAGCCACCTACACCTCCCCAAGCCCACAGTCTGAGCCAGGGCCCTCCTTCCCTGCCCCTCCCTCCACACTCTGCCTGAAGCAGGAATCTGTCTGTTCTGCTGGTGATTTGGGGGTGGTGGGAAGTGGTACAAGCTGGGATGTCTAACACAACCCATACAAACTTTCGGATCACTCTGCCAAGACTCCTGAGACAGCCCAGATGCTTTGCCTTTTACTGGATCCCCTGGCAGCAGCCAACTACAGAAATGTAGTGCAGTAAGGATATAAATATAATACAGACAGCCCTTTCTCTTGTTTGCCCTCCACAGAAAAGGACATGCTTATCCTTTCCTCATGCAGCTGCAATCAGAGAAGCAACTTCAGAAGTGGAAGCAATTCCAGTCCAGAAACAAAGCCCGTGGAACACAAATTAGCTCAGTCTCACCGTTCCTCCCAGAGAAATCTCTCGCAGGTAAAAGGTCCAGTGATGTGAGAGGCTTTAGGAGATGAAGGAGATTTAGGAAACACTGCACCTCCAGCTGAGACTCCACAGGGAAGAGACAAACATTCCCTCCCAGGCTCTCCTCCTCCTGCACAGGGCAGCAGAACACTTTTCCCTGGCTCCTCTGATTTCTGCCTGCCCAGAAATGCAATAACCTTCTTAAAAGATACAATTCACCTCATCTGGGAACTCAACCCATGCATGCCCTGTGGGTACCTAAGGAAGAAGTCCTCCTTAAATAAGCTATGTTGCTAAACTCCCTGTATCATCAACAGTGCAAGGTGGGTGCCTTTGAAAGCCTCCAGGGGAGATTCTGTCTACTTAAATTTAGGAGCCTAATTAGGGATAGTTAATGAATCATAATGTTACCTGTGGATTTATTCTCCTGAGTGTATCTGAGTTGAAATCTTATGAACTGCCTGACATCTTTTACTCAGATATTTTTCTTCTATCTTGAACTTTCCAAATCAGAATTTGAAGCTATAAACACCTTAGTTTCTATCCAGTGATGCATATGCTCAATCTATCCACAGGCAGTTTTCCTACTGCTTTCATAGCCATGAAAGTTAGTTGTTCTTCCTTCATCATCTGAAATGTAATAACAGAATATGAAGCATCTATTGCCAGCAACTCATAAATCTCCTGCTTGATGTGGCTTTTGGTCTCCAAAGGGCACAGGGGAAAGCATCACATGCACCAGTCTGCTCCCTACATGTTCTATTTGGAAAGAAAAATGGATCAAAAGGAAGAAAGCCCTGTCAGAGATACCTGCAGATACAAAAAGTTACTTTCATCTGGTAAATTTCTGCCTGCTCCCAAAGTCAGGAGAGTTCTGCATTTTCACAAGATAACGCATCTTGAGGAGGATGAGACTCAAGCTGATTCTTGTCCAAATTCCAGCATGCTCAGCTACATCCAGCCATGGGACCTTTGCCACCCGTAGCTGTAGGACCTCGCTGGAGTATGGCTGTATCTCATCTCCACCAGGCCCAGAAAAATCAGATTTATAAGGAAGTCAGGCTCATTCTGCCAATCTTCCCAATTCCCCCTGTCTGGGCTTCATTTGCCACATACTTCCATTGGTACTTTGCAAACCAGCCGTGGCTTTCTTAGGCATTTAGGGAATACTTGTTTATTGGTGTCTTCAGAGAGACTTACTACAAACTGGAATTTTATGCAATGCTCCAAATATATTCACCTCGCTTTGGATCAAAGTAGAGTTACACTAATTTTCAGACTTTGACATAATTCCTATTTCTTCTCATCATCTTCACCCATTTTAGTCAGACACTTAACACTGCAAGACTTTAGCTCAGTTGGTTAGAGCCTGGTGCTAAAAGTGGCACGGTTGTGGGTTCAGTCCCTGGATGGGCCATTCATTTAAGAGCTGGACTTGGTGATCCTTGTGAGCCCTTTCCAGCTCAGAGTATGGTGATTACTCTTATAATACAGAACTGGTTTGACATTTAGGCTATAGGGCTTGGCAGAAATTCTTTTGTGCAGCTTATCTATTTTTCAGGAAAGTATGTGGCACAATATGTGGCTCCCAGGAGGATGCTGACAGAGCAGTGAGTATTGTGTGTTCAAGTGTGGCTGATCCAGAGCCAGGGCTTTGCTCATGCGAGGAATTGCTCACCAGCAAGGGAGAGTCTCTGTGCTCAGGATGCCAGCACATACCCAAGTGGTTCCAGCCCTGCAAGTTATCAGGAGTCAGCTGAGTCACAGCAACCAATTCTGTAAAACCTGGGCCAAAAGACACTCCCTTAAATTTCAGTGAAAGGTGTACACAAACACTGTCAGGGAAAGTGGCCCTTGGAGGTCATCATTACTGTGTACCCAAAAGCAGTGGCTGGGTGAGCATTATCTATCACTGTGAGACACTTAAATGAGACACAGGGCAAGGTTATCCAAGATAAAGTAGGGAGAAAGGAATAGAGTAAAGGGCCAGAGGTCCTGAAACACTCTAGAGCTGATGGGAAGCCATGCTAGCCTCCACCAAGGACAGGAGAGGAATGGCAGGGAAGCAGAAGCCCAGACAGGAAAGGAAGGTACCAGGGAAAGTAACATCTACAGCTACATTGCACTGCCCAAATATTTTTGAATATAAATATACTCTGATATGAATATATCAGAATAAGAAGCCTCATGCTTGAGCATCTGAGCCAACAACTAGCCTGACATGATCCAATCATTATATTCCAAGAGTTAGGAATATCATTTCTCCTCTGAGACTACTGACCAAGATAGATATTTTGGGGAATTCCTGTGCCTGTCTCTGAAGCAATGTCACCCACCCTGTAGTCCACTGACCACTGATGACCCATGAGACACCAGAAAAGCAATCCAGAAAAAAACCTAATTCAAAGAGAAACCACAACCAGCATATCTCTGGATGTTCCCCCATGTTTTGTCTGTGTCTGCTGGCAGGCACAGCTTGGAGATTCTTCCCATCTGCTCTCCTTGCCTAATTAAAATGTTTGTAATTATGGCAGCAAAACCATGCTCTGTACAAAAATATTTTCTTTATATCCAAGTGCTACTTATCCAAAACTGTGTGCTAGTTCTTTATCAGTTCATCAGCTTTTCCTCTCTGCAATCAAACAGTAGAGAACTAGGCAAGGGGCTAGAAGTTTTTCCCAAAAAGATACCAGTGTCTTGATAGCAGGAGCTGAGGAATGTCATCAGAAAGCAGCTGGCAACCTCTGCCATTAAAGGCAGTGACTTTGTCTGGTCACATGTTTGACTTAGTGTGGCAATTTCCAGAGTCCCATGAGATGCCCAAACTGGAAACCTTGCATATGGAAAGGTTATCAATGGCATTGGAATAAAGATTAGGAGTGAACAAAACTGTGTAAGGCAGCTACAGTGCTAAATGCCCTTCAGTTATACACAGATGAGTGCAGATCAGTATTTACTGAACAAAAACACAGTTTAGTTTGAGACCCAAAACTCAGTGTGGGGATCACTGGCTGCTCAGTGGTTCAGCACTTGGCTTATAGAAGCCAGGCTACACTAACAAACTTGAAATCCAAGGATCTGTGAACAAAGTGGCAAAACTGTTTTCAATATAAATCCTTCCATTCACATGGTCATAACCTGTGAGACATCTTCCTTTGGGACTGATATTTCCTGAGCACAGTGGAAAGTTTGAGGAAAAACCCTATAGATGTTTTTTAATTACGAGAGTATTAAGCCTCCCCTGTTTTTTCAAAGGCAGAACGTCTCTAACACACAGCATCAGCTTTAAATAATCTGGCTTAGAGACTGTGAAAAGTTCTTTGCATGGTTTATGTATTTTATTTTATTTATTTTTCTGGTAGAAAAACATGTAGCATGCATCATCTTGCTTCCATGCATATCCCGAGGGAGCAGTAAGGACTGAAAGGCCAAATCTTACTACAATTGCTACTGTGAGTAACTGTCAGTTTTGTGAAACAGCAAATTATAGTCACTTTCCTGACGCCACATAAAAGCAAATACACACCATGGAAAACAATGCCAGGGGTTTGTTATAGCCCAGCGAGGATGTTCCTGAGCACCTACCCCACGCTCTTATGCAACTTGCCCTGCAGCTACAGTCTGGGAGCACTGGGAAGAAAGTGTGGGAAGAGCAGTGCTGGATTCTTGTGGCAGCTTTCCAGTACTTAATAGTGATTTTTTTTTTTTTTTTTTAAGAGAACACAAGGTTTTTTAAAGCTAAGTGTTTATTTCTATTAGGCTTCATGAAATGTTCAGCAGGGACATTTCATGCGCACCAGTCTGTTCTTTTCCACTCTCCACACGTGTTATTAAGATTCATTTACATGAATATCTCAAATGATACCTGGATTCATGCCACGTAATCGAAGGCATTTTACTGGGATGGGAGGTGGTTAATTTGTCCCTCCATCAGTTATACAGGTAGGCTGACTAATCCCTCAGTTTAACCCCTTCTGTTGAATACCTGCATTAGTGCATGTAAAGTTTTGCAAGACTAAGCTGCGAGCTTGCAAATTATGTATGGATAGACATTCAGGAGTAGAACATTGCTGGGCAAAAAGCTTCTCTAATTTATTCCAAAGTTAACAGAACTGAACAATCCTGAATCAAATCCTACCCACCAATTGGTGCAGAAATTATTCCAGGACTGCTTGGGGCTCCCTTGAGACCCCTCGAACAGGCTGGCAGGTCTCTGAAGATCCTGACCACTCCCAATACTTCAGCCACCCCAACAGAGCCCCAGGGGATCATTCTGGGAAGGTCAGCAATGCTCTTTTTCTGGTGGCCTTTGCTAAGCACAGCCCAGTTTCTGCCTGTTTTCGTAGCAAGGTCCATCCACTGGCATCACTGCCCTTTCAAAATTACAGAGTTCAATCAGTTAAAATGTGTAAATGGAGACACATCTTATCCTGCCATATGTTTGAAAGTGTTTCTTATCACATATTCCAAAGGAAATGCAGGTTGCTAACTCACAGCCAAGGAACTCCATACTGTAGGACCTCTATTTTTAGGCTTCCTTTCTGGGATTCTTAGAAAAAACATGAAGACTTTAACACATACCTTTGCTGCTAGCAACCTGAACCCAGGGCAGAGCCTTTATCTGTCATGCATTCAGTTTAAGGTGCCACTTCTTTCAAGTGGAATATAATGCTCTGTACTGCAGTATTTGTTCCCTCCACTGGATATCTTGAGCCTGCCAAGGCTGATATCTTATCATCAGATAAAAGGATTAATCCAACACAAAGAGGCTATGAACACCTTTTGAACAAGTAAACCTTTAACAAACAAATTTCCTGAATGAGGGGATAGACAGGGGTGGTTTATGAGACCCTGTAAACAGCAGAGAAACTCATAAATACAGTCCTTCAAAGTACTTCTGTCCCATGCTGGGATGACCCCACCTCATACCAAGGGAGCCACTGCCCATCTCTGTAAAGACAAGTGCTGCAGGATTTGCTCAGCTCGCAAATAGGAGCTGCCAAAGGAAAATGAATCCCTATCAATGCAGCTGCACAGGATAAAATCTACCTCACAACCTGCTTGGGTTATAATGACGAGATGTTATTAATTGCAATTCCAATAACCATCCACGTTACTCAAACTCTGAAGTAATTCACCTTAATTGCCTTAACTCTAATAACTGCATGGGATCATAACAGCTAGAGGAGAAAAATAGTGGTTAACTTCTTGACTGCCAGATGCAGACTGCTGATAGGAGATGTATCAAATATTAAAGTATTAAAACTGACCTCAGCTTGGCAGGAGAAGGCTGTGATTCACGCCCATAACTCCTGGGCACAGGGGGGGTACAACAACTAATTGAAAGAAGATCAAAGCATTGGCTGTTTCAGTGGAATAAGATGGAGATTAAACTCATTTACACTCAGGTAAACCTCCTTCCTAACTTTCCCCCAGTTCAGCAAAAACTTCAGCAAGTCCACTGTACAAATCTGTTAGATCACTGCCTTGTTTAGACCTCTACCATTCCATTAAAATCAATGTTACAGTGGAGGGTGACAACTGGATCTCTAGTCTGTCTAGTCTGAGCTTTCCATCTTTGAGTTGTTTCAGACTTCTCTGTTAAAAATAAATAACCTATCTTAAAAATCTGTATTTAAAAAAAAAAATCTTGCATCAAAGCTAATTTTTGTCACCCTTGAGCAAATAATTCACTTCCAATTATTTACCAGGTAATGGAAAGTCTAAGACAAATAGATATCAAAGTGAGGCCCATTGTGAAAGAGGCACACTAATTACAAATGTTGTCTGGAGAAGAAATGGCATCTTTGTGATTGTACAGCAGCTGGTGCAAGGAACTGCCTGCCCAGTTTCCCAACAGCAACACAAGCTCTGGGGGCACCCAAGTACCAGTTTGCAGACAAGTTTCACAGAGCTGGAAACCAAAACCCATCTTCAGGCTGGTCTCCCTACAGCAGGCTGATAAAAGGAGTGAAATGGCCAGGCCATTCTTCAAACCCAGGCATTTAATGGGACATATGAGCAGTAACTCTGATATCCCACCTGTTTCCCAGGCTCTTCCTAGAGGAATCACAGCAGTTTGCACAGCAGGGTCTTGCACCAAGCCTCGTGCAGCTTGTACCACCCTGTAAATCTGCTGTCATAGGACTGAAAGGACAGAGGTGAGACAAAGAGTCAGATGACTCTTCAAATAATCATAAAATTGTTTGGGTTGGAAGGGACCTTTGAAGGTCACCTAATCCAAGCCCCTGCAATGAGCAGGGACATGTACCTGGCCTTGAAGACCCAGCCTACCTGTTTCCCTGCAGGCCAAGCAGGCAGTGAAGTGCTTGGTGATGCTTGTTATGCATGAAGACAATGTCCACCCTCAGATTTTTTATTTCCCCAGATTGTCTTCAAAGGCAGAAAATATTCTTCTTCCTCAGTGGGGTCTTGATGTCATCTGAAGATGTGTTTTGTTAGCTTTTCCTGAAAGGTCAGACTAAATATCCATCAACAGCTATCTGCAGGTAATAAACACCTGGCTAAGGAAGAAGAGGGATGCTGTGATCTGAAAAGGAACCCACACATAGGAGGGATGACTCTACCCCCATCATGCAAAGGGTGCCTGACATTAAAGAAAAGGGTGCCTGAAATCATCACACAGTCACAGAAGCATCAAGATTGGAAGGGACTTTCAAGATCAACTAGTCCAGCCATCAACCCAGCCCCACCATAATCACCCCTAAGATATATCCACATCCAGACACCTCTTGAAAGCTTCCAGAGAGTGATTCCACCACCTCCCTGGGCAACTTACTCCAATATCCAACCACTCTTTCAGTGAATTTTTTTTCTAATATCTAATCTGAACCTCCCCTGGTGCAACTGAAGGCCATTTCTTCTCATCCTTTTACTTGAGACCTGGCAGAATAGACTGGCCCTCACCTGGCTACAACCTCCTTTCAGGGAGTTGTAGTGAGCAGTGAGGTCCACCCTGAGCCTTCAGATGAAACACCCCAGCTCCCTCAGCCACTCCTCACAAGACATTTTCCAGACTCTTCACCAGCTTCATCGCCCTGAACAATGAGGAAACTGGGAAGGGGAATGTGTGTGGTCCTTCCGGTGTTCTGTTTAGACCTGTGAAGATTTTGTGATAGATAAAATAAAGATCATCTGATCCTTGGAACTGTTTACAATGACACAAAGAACATTAACCTGCACTCTTACATGTTCTGGAAGAAGTAAACTGTGGTTGCTGTGATGCAAGAAAATTAAACACGCCATTCACCTGGTACAGTGTGACCTTTGTGTTGTTAAACTCTCTTCACACTCAAAACAAGGTGACTCCATCCAAAATGCCTGCTGGGAACAGCATGCTGTCCCTGCTGACTTCTAAGCCATGTGCAGACCGTGTAACACAAAATGTCATTTCTGCAACTTAGCAGAATGGTCGCTGGATTTCCAGTGTCACAGGATCATAGAATTATGGAATCATAGAATGGTTTGGGCTGAAACAAACCCTAAAGGCCACCTAGTTCCAAGCCCCCTGCCATGGCAGGATGCCATCCATTAGATCAGGTTGCCCAGGGCACCACCAACCAGGCCAAGGTGTCAAGATCTGGGCTTTGGCACTGTTTTGTTCATCAGTACAGATGTGCTCAGTGAAGTCCAGAGGTCAAGCACAAAGATTAAGCAGCTGCCCAAGCTTGGGAGGTCACTGCTGCTCCTCAGGGCTCAGAGCATGTGGGACATCACATCAGAGGTCTGTGGCAGCACAACAGACACGGGACCCAGTGATGACCTGGAGATGTGTCAGGCCAAGCAAAGAGTTGAATTTGCTGCCTGTCCACAGCAAAGAAAGCTGGAATAGCCCTGTGGGACTGTACCCAGACACAGGGCTGTGACACATATTCAGCTCAGGGATGTTATCAGCTGTGTGTTACCCGAATAGACAGCCCTTTAGAAACACTGAATGCTGAAATGCTCCACAGGCAAAGAAGATGGCTGAAAAAAATTGCCTGGACTCCCCTGAACTGTCCCTGCACACGTTCCAGCCATGTCTGTGGCAAAAATACTGATTTATACAGAGGTGCCTGCTCCAACAGCCCACCTGTGCTGCGCCATCTGCCCTCATGGAGCACGACACATCCCTTCAACTTGTCAGAGCTCCATGGAGAGCACCTCTCAGCCTCCTCCAAGGATGAAGGGACTGAACTCAGCCAGCCTGAGCTGAACAGTTATCAAACTACTTTTACCAAACTACTTTATTAGCACAGCGTAGAGCTGCTACTGCCCAGAAGCAGGAAGGAAATGCATTACCATATCTTTTCCTAATGTCCTCTTGTCCTGTTAAACACAAGAAACACAAAGGTTGTATCAGAGAGTCCAGCAGGCTCATGTGATTGCGAAAGGATTTCATGCCAGGCACCTCATCCATCAAGGACACCAGCAGGGTTTAAGGGAGAGATGGTGGGATAAAATAGTCTCCTGGGTCAAATTCAAGCTATAAATGTTGTTCCTTTTTATGTCAAAGGGAAGTCTTTGACTTTTAATCTTTCCATATTTCAGTTAAATGATGCAAATAACAGAGAACCAAAATAGATGATACATGCACAGCTAAATCTCCCCCATGTTCTTGGGTTCCTAAGATTCCTCTTTTAAATACCCCTACAACTACTCTGTAAAGCTATGGTGGAACTTACTCTTAAGCCATACTTGTATCAATCATTTGATTTAATGAGCAAAGATTGCTTCCCATCAGTGCTTTTTTCCTGTGCTAGAACCAACAGTAGAGATAAAAGATAACTTCCTATGCTCATACTCTCAGCCCACAAACATCCCCATCTAGACAAGGCTTCAGAGCCACACAATTGATCATGACTGCATTTTTGCAAAAATGTGTTGTTATAGTCAGATATTAAAAATCCTTTTCCCTCTCAGTTTGACTGAGTGAAAACCAAAGTCCATTTTCTGATGGAGCTTGCTCAAGCCAAAACCTCCAGCTCTTTAAAGAAGAGTGCCCTGACTAAAGAGGGTAGATTTACATTGCATATTAGGAAGAAATTCTTGACTCTGAGGGTGATGAAGCCCTGGAACAGGTTGCCCTGAGAAGCCATTGACACCCTATCCCTGGAAGTGTTCAAGGCCAGTTTGGATGGCGCTTGGAGCAGCCTGGTCTAGTGGAAGTTGTCCCTGCCTATGGCAGGGGGTTGGAATGAGTTGATCTTTAAGGTCTCTTTGAATCCAAACCACTCTATGATTCTGTGATGCTTTGATTTCTTACAGGCATGTTTTGCATTTATTTATTTTCTTGTATTTCTATTGGTATTTATCAGGTGATTTTCAGCACGGAAGACCCTAACTGTACTCTCAGAAAAAAACAACAGAGGAAACAGTCCTGGAGAAATAAGTCCATGTCAGCACTGAGCGTGTGGAGCAGAGATACAGCTCTCGCAAGACAATCACCCACAGACACGACAAACTGCATCTTCCCATTTCCACAACAGCCAGAGATTACAAGCACTGCACCTCTCCTGGGACAGAAACTTTCCACCCAATCTAAGTACAGATACAGTTTACCATGGCTGTGCTCCCAGGCCTGGCTCCAATTCCTCCTAGGAATGATTGTTAATGGAAGTCTTGCCCCAGAACACCTTGAAAAAGAGCTCAATAGGATGTCTTACACTGGCTTCTGCTACTGTTGGCGTATGAGCACAGATGGACACAAACCACCATGAAAGATGGACTGTCAGGAGAGGGATTGAAAGCTGGCTGTGCCATTAGTCCTGACCCAGCCTTCTTCTATCTCCTTTGTTCTGTGCTCCAGCTTTAGCACTAATGGCAGCAAGGAGCTGTAAAAATCCTGCTGATAAATGTGGGCTTTAATCAAACAAAGCACTTTTAATTATTTGATTAGGAATCATTTCATTTTTACAAATATAGGGAAAATTCAAAACAATTGAGGCCTTCTATGTCCATAGGGTGGAAGTGACCACTGTGGAATTTGAACAGAGTTTGCTGAGGTTTCTGACTGCCAGGCCAGCGTGAACCAGAATCCCGGTCTCTTGGGAGGAATGTTTGGATAAAGGAATTGCTCTTTTCCCCAGGTGGACACAACCAGTCAGGCATCAACAGATTAGGATTCAAGCACTATGCAGATGTCAGTCAAAAAATATGCCAAAAAGGTGAAAGATTATGTCTGAGTGACGAATTAAGTGAAATGAATGTGCTACCCCTGTTCCAGCAGTCAGCAGGAAAAGTCACAATTACCAACAACTCTAACAGGAAGGCTTGTTGGGTGTCATGGTTTGAGTGCTGAAAACATAATGAATGTCCCTTCTACCCTGGGACATCATGGCTCTCGTATCCAGATGTGGTTGTTCCAAAGCTAGCTTGTGACAGGGAGGTGATGTGTGAGGCTGATATGGCTGAGACTGTGTGATTTCTGCTGACAACCAGTGCATATCCACCCCAGGCTACAGCCCTGTCAGCTCCACAGCCTTCATTAGTCCCCATTTGCAAGCCAAATGCTGAACGTTACAAACTGTTTAGAGACTGGTCCTGTGTCTCTGCCTGCAACAGACCTGAAGAGTGTAACAAAGGATACGAGCCAGTGACCCAATAAAAACCAAATTAAATTTGATTTGCATATTAGAACAGAATATTCCACTGCCATACATGCATTACCATCAAATCTGACTGAATGTATCCTTTGTCAAGAAGAAAACATTTCCTTTCCTTAGAGACCACTTTGGTCCATAACAGATAATCACCAACTCTTTCTCCACAAAAATGAACCCAACCAAAACATTTCCCAAATACATGGTACATTGAGTCTACAGGCACATTCCCCCCAGCCACCAGGTCTTAGAGGTGCACTGGCTCACACCACAAGCACTGTCAGCTCTCAGAGCAACCACAAAAGACGGGGTTAGAGCTGGCACCCTGTCTGTCTGGGTGCTCCCAGCTGGGTGTCTGGATACCTGGCCAAAGCACCAGGAGCACAGCACGGAGCTTCTGTCATGAGTTTAGAAGAAGGTTTCAAACACTGGATTTCTGGTGTAAGTCACTAATTGCTGCAAGAGTACAGGGTTCAGCTGAGTGACATGCTGTTCTGCCAGGATGGAACTCCAACACATCCTACAGAGCTCAGCTGCATGGTCCTCCCAGCACTGAGCTCCCTGGTGTGCTGGCACTGCTGCTGTAGGTCCTCCTTGCAAACTAAGGAGGCCCAGGGCATTGGTCCAAGCACTAGCAAGTGATCATTTTTACTCTTTAAATGTTCAAACAGTGCTCGACAGCAACTTGGCCCATGCTAGCTAGCACTCTCCCCAGTCACAGCTGGCCGTAGACTGGATCGTTGCCCTCAGGTAGTTGGGATACGTGTTACTGCCTTGTTTTGAAGGAAAAACATCTGAAGTCCTGCTGTGCCACTCCTCCCTAGGAAAAGAGAGGCTTTGCTACATTTTATTTCACAGGACAAGTGCAGTCCCTGTGCTTTGAGCAGTGCCTGTTCATCACCCTTCATTAACACCTAGCACAATGAGTTTTGGTAAGGAATAAGACCCCCAGCACAGATGCTCATACCTTCCCATTTGCGGAAGAGAGAGCAAGCCAGAGTCTGAGCTGATTTAAATTGTCCTGAGAAATCTGGCAGGGACTCCTGTGCTGTAGAGTGAAGCCAGCTGGAACATAAGGCTTTCCACTCCATGCTCTGTGCACCCAGCCAAAAATCACATGTGGGTAGCGTCACCAAAAACCAAACACCTTTTCCTGTCCTGCGTCAAGTTCTGTGTGAAAACAAACGTCCGCCTTCACGGTTGGAAAACCCATATTTCAAGGTAGAGTTTTGTGCTTCAGGAAAAAACATCCCAAAGTGAAAGAGCAGCATTAGCTTTGGCACTGCTGAGGAGAAGTCCACAGAGAGTTCGACGGGCAAATAGTCAGAGGAGAAGCACAGCAAACCCTGGCCCTCTGAACAGCACACTACATGGGTTTAGGCAAGTCACTAGTTCAGCCTGAGGCAACTGCAAATTAGAGCGTCACAAAGAAACAGGGCTGCAAATTACTTTGCTGGGTCATCTGGTCTATGCCTCTAGACCCGTAGCAGGATCCCATCTAGCTTGCTTTTAAAGACCCTCCATGATGCAGACCCCATGATAACCATTCAGATTTTTCCAGAACATCTCTCTTTTCACCTCTATAGCATTTTTCTGAATATGTAGCTTGAAATTCCTTTGCTGCAATTAATGCTCTTCGCCTATAATCCAAGGTGATCAATAGGCAATCCTCCACGTCTCTGCCACAGCCTTTCATGTGTCTGAAAACTGCTAACCTACTCTCTTCCCAGACTTCTAATTTTAGGCTAAATGAGTTCAAATTAGGATCATTTTACCCAAAGGCAAAAACAAGGCTGAGGTCCTTCCTGGAACCACATAAACATAGTTTAAGAGGGTCTCTGCTCCAAAATATTTATCATCAACAGCAAAAATAAAGGAAAGATGAAAGCAAAAGGGACAAAGAAATATTTATTCCTATTTTAAAGGTAGGAACTTGGTACAGAGAGACATGTGTTTAGTCTTTTCAAGAACTCCCATAGCTGCAAAGGAGTTTACAGAGGGCTTAATTCCTAACCAAATTATTGCATTTGAAAATGGGGTTATTTCTGCCTTTACTGAGCTTCTAGATAAACTATTTTGAATTACAACCTGAAGATGTATGAATATTCGTGACAGATCTGGGAAACACAAACCAGATCCTCCAAGTGCCCCTCCAAAGCCCTAATCTCAAAACCATTCTTCCTTGTGGGGGAAGCAAAGATGATTAATGGCATTTCTCAAAGCTCCCCAAAGTTCATATTTTTTCTACAGGAGCTTGAGACAAAATGATCATTACTTGCCTGACACACTTACGTGCAAGGCAAACCCTAACAATGTATACAAGTTGAAAGGATTCTGCATATCAAATTTACTGTACTTGCAAATTTCCTTCAGACAAAACCATTAATAATTGTCTGAATGGTAAAATTTAGGATTTTCTAAAAAGACCTTCTGAGTTTGTATGTGCATTCCTTATTGTCCATCTGCTTCACTGAGCAATCACTCCGCATTTTAATTCATTCTTTTTGACATTAGCACACACATAAATTCCCTGCTTGTTGCAATTTTATGCTTTAGCAGCATTTTACATGCCCTGCACTGCCATGGTTTCAAATTCAAATAACTCACACAGGAGAGGCAAGCATAATTCCAGCATATCCCCAGAATACCAGACAGTTTATGCCAATCCAGATGACTGCAATATTAGAATTTATCAGACCATTAATATATTGTAATAAATGTAAAGTTAATGCCAATGAACCAAAAAAAAAAAAAAAAAGCAAAACAAAAACGAAAACACAAACACAGGGAACAGAATGCCTCTAAATAAATATAAACACTACATAGTTGATTTTGTGGTGGGGTAGGAAGTTGCATATGAGGATGGAGTTAGACAAACAACTTGATGAAAAAATCTGGTCCTAAAAGAACCTCAGGGGAAGCAATAAATCTTGAATTGCTCCGATATGAAACATCCAAATAGGAAACCTGTTGCTGGTCATTAGCCACAGGGCATGCTTGGGTTGATGACCTCAGTCTGCTCATGCCCACACAACTGTGGCAGCAAACCTTCACTCAGCAGAGCAGCAGGGCAGGAGTAGAGTCAAATCCTACCTAAAGGATGGAGTTGCTCACTGAGAGGGTGGTCAGGCATTGGAACAGGCTACCCACGGAGATGGTGAAATCACCATTTCTGGAAGTGTTAAAAAAGGTGTGGATGTGCCACTGAGGGATATGGCTTAGTGGTGAACACAGTGGTGCTGGGTTAACAGATGTCAGAGGTCTCTTCCAATTTTAATAGTTTTATGATTCTTGCAGTCCATTTGCTTTAACTTGAAAAAAGATGAAGACACAAAGATGAGTTTGTCATGTGATTCAAGACCTGAAAAAATGCTTTATGCTGGAAAATGAAAAGAGAGCAATGTTTACTGTATCAACATGGAGTCTGTGAAAGATGCCTTGATGTATGAAGAGAAGGAAACTGCCAGCTTCCAGTGAACAATTCAGTCTAGCAGGAGTCATAGCACACTTCCCAAATTATAGAAACATTGCAGGTCTTAAACAGCCAGGAACACTAATCTTTACTATCACTGCCAGAGGTGTCTTGTCCTTCTTATGGGTTCTCCAGACAAGGTCTAAACCCCAAGATGGGATGTGTTCATTGTACTGAGCTTAGTATAAAGGTACATGGGTAAGATGTAATTAGATTTATATGTATTACATCATGTTGGATGATCCCACAGTCTCTTCTGGCTTTTCAACTCCATGAATGAGCCTATGACCTTTATAAAGCACTGGATGTACTGGAGAAGATCTTTAAATGCATTCATAATGAGTTTCCCATTATGCTAAGGCATGCATCTTTAACTCTGCTTCTAACATCACTTAACCTCATGTTTTTCCAAACATGGCCCATATACTCCCATACTATCAGCTCCTGCAGTACTATTGTTATTTATGTGCACACAGAGGTAGTGTTTCCTGTGATCTCAGCACCATCAGACTCCCTTCTTTTCTGCCAGAATTGTCTGGTCCCTTCCCAGCTCGTCCCCACATACTCATGCAGCCAACAGTCCTCCTGTTCCCCCTAACTGGCGTCCATCTTGCTGTTCCACCCTGCTGTCTCTGAGGAATGCCCCAAATTAGACATCACTTCTTAAACTCTCTGCCTTGCTTTGGGCCAGTCCTTCAGGAGCCATCTTTCTCCTAGTACACTTAGGGATGACTCCTCCTTAGCTTTTAATCCTCTCTTTTCCCACCCCAGACCTCCCAGACAGACAATTTAGGGCATTTTGCACCAGTTGTCCTGTATCCATGTCTATGTGTACAGTGGTAGCTGAAGATGACTGTAGGGTAAAAGGTTTTAGTTCAAAGCTCTTCATTGTGGTTCAAACAGAAACATCTAATTTAAAACCAAAACTAAAGGCTGAGACTTTCAGTATGCAGAGAGAAAGGTTACATAACCATCTCAGCATCTGTCCTGTTTCCCAACATCCTATATGCTACCTGCTGCAAATCCCTGAGCAACCCAATCTGCCCTGTAGCTGATCCAGCTTTGAGCAGGAGGTAGGACCAGAGCCCTTCAGGGCTCCCTCCCAACCTGAATTACCATATGGCAAGTGATCCTATGATCCTATTTCATTGCCTGTTTGTGATGGAATTCTGCCTGCAGCCACTTGCAAGAATCAGGGTTTATTTTACCTGGTTTGGCTCTGGGTATGTTTCTGTTCTCAACACTGTGGATCACATGCTTGGGGGATGAAAAATAAATGAGCAGAAAGGCAGGAAGGTCCACCTGACCAGGAATAGTATTTAAAGTAGGCAACAGACTCTTATGCATAGTCATCTCTCTAAGACGAGCTAATAAGACCCTCTAACCTAAATAAATGCATTTTGCATGTGTTTATTTCATGTTAATGCTCATTTCTCACATTCCTTATTCCTGAAGGCTACTTGAAACCTTCCTGCATTGGCATCTGTCCCATAGAGACAACATGTAAGTCACTGTGTCTCACCCTGCCACCTCTGAAAGTTGTCCCATGGCCCCTCAGACCCAAACCCCTCTTTTTTCTCTGCCCAGTTGTTTCCCTTCCCTCTCGAAAAGCCAATGGTTAATGGCAATCACATGTGCATGAGGTGTCACCTCCCCCCCACCCCCCCAGGACAGGCCTGCCTGGGATTTATCACCCGCCACTTCCTGGCACATGAGGCAGCCCAACATCTGGTTGTCACTAGTGCCCCATTTTGGCTCGTTTCATTTTCTGAGAGCACTGAGAACCAGCAATGAGAGAAGGGGCAAACCACACCCCACTGCGCTGGGACAGGGCTTGAGTCTTCCCAAAAGCAAGTGGGGAGCAACTTTCAGCAATGTGCATCTACAAAACACAGTCTGTTTAATTCCCGTTTACAGCTTATATGACCAGACTCCCCTCTATGTCCTGCTGACACTCAAGATGAGGTTTGCAAAGCACTCAGAAATGGCTTGTTAAGGAAAACTTATTTTTATCCTCTTCACCTTTAAAAATTTGAGGAGCTTTCCCAGTCTGCTTTCACAGCATGCAGATGGCTTGAGAAATAACAACTTACATGGCAGAGGGTTAGATCAGCATGCCCATTCTCACTGCCCAACTCAGACATCCTAATTATCATGAAATCTAAATTCAAGATGATGATGAGCAATTCAGAGAATTGCCAGAGGCTCAGAGCTTGGCTCATAACATCGTTAACAGAGAAAAATAATCACTGATTCTATGCTGGAAACGTGTAACAAGCAGACCTCATAATTGCCAATCAATCAAAAGTGTGAAAAAATCAACCCTTAATCAACATCATGGAGCTGGTAAACCTTGACAGTGGACCAGTTCCTGTTGGAGCAGCTAAGGACATTTCGGAAAGTTTTTTAATAGACAATGATCAAAGTGAGGACTTAAGAGAGACCTGCCTGTGAACTTTCAGAAGTATCATCTGGAAAAAAAAAATATCCCAATACACTTCTACCCTGTTCCATGATGTCATTCCCATGGTAGTTCAAACTCCTCATTAGAGGTGCTGGTGTGACAGAGCAGGTGCTAGTACATAGGTCCATTTCGGGACCATTATTACACAAAGTCAGAAGAAAAGAAGTTTCATCCCTAGTCCGGAGACCTGAAATGGCCTCTCAAGGCAAGAAGTGACAGACAATGCTGACAGCTCCAGAGCAACAAATGACAGCCTGGGAACAGCAGGCCAGTGACTGAGGTTACTACTAATGCACCTGAACTCCAAAAAGAAACCATTCTTCTGATGCAATGTTTCCCACTGAGGTATCCTTTATAGCTCAGGGTGAGTTATTCTCCCTTTCACATTTTGGCTTTGAATGCTTTCCCAGACCATCTTCCTGACCTAGGAGAGACACTTCAGAACAACAAGCCTGAAATATAAGCAACAGAACAAGAGGCAATGAGCAGAAACTGATGCCCAGGAAGTTCCACATGGATATGAAGAAATTCTGTCCTGTGCAGTGATCAAGCACTGAAACAGGTTGCCCACAGAGTGTGTGGAGTCTCCCTTATTGGAGATACTCCAGACCTGTCTGGAAAATCTTGTGCCCTGTGCTCTGGGTAATTCTGCTTGAGCAGATGACCCACTGAGGTCCCTTCCAACCTGATCCATTCTGTGATTCCATGAAATCTACAAAAGAGAGTTGCAAAGAAATCTGATGTATAAAACAAACAGAAAACCTCTCAAGGTATGTTAACAGGAGTCCAGATCATAGAATCACGTAATGGTTTGGGTTGGAAGGGACCTTAAAGATCACTAAATCCAACCCCCCAGAAATGGGGATTGAGGTCAGGTTGCTCAAAGCCCCATCCAACCTTACCTTGAACAGTTCCAGTGATGGGGCATCCACATCTTCTCTGGGCAACTAGTTCCAGTGTATCACCACCCTCTTTTTTTTTTCCTTATACCTAATCTCATCTACCATCTTTCAGCTTAAAACCATTTCTCCTTGTCCTGTCCACAGGTCTTGGCAAAAACTCTCTCTCTGTTTTTCAGGCTGCAAGCTCACACTGCTGGCTCACATCCAATTTTCATCTCCAAGTCCTTGTCCACAGGGCTGCTCTCAATTCCTTCTTCCTCCAGTCAGTATTGGTACTGGAGATTGCCCAGGTGCAGGACCTGGCACTTGGTCTTGTTGAACTTGATGGAGACTGCCAAGGTCCCTGTGGGTGAGACCTGTTCCCTCAAGCTCATCAGCTGCATTGCTCATCTTAGTGTCAAACCAGGCACAATATCCAATATCTTTGGTGTGGGAGTATGTGGTGACCAGGGGATTTTAGCACCAATAAATGCTTCTGCTAATCAGTATTTGCATCATTCAATGTCCTGAATATTAGCTCCTCTAACAGAAGGGATAGAAGCCTAGGTTGAGACTAAGCATACAGAAATGTCTTGCTTCATCTTTGTCTTGATGTTTTAATGTTGATAATTCCATGTGTTCTGGCCTGATATCAAGCTTTCACCCAATGTCAGTCTAAAATTTAAAAGATTAGTTTAAACTAGAATGGAATCCCCTATGTCACTAACAGGTGGAGACAATTCACCTTCCCAAGGGAATTCAGCCCATCCTGCAATAGGTGCTACTGATTCTTGGACTGGCCTGTTCTTTGAAGTCACCTACCCTTCTCCATCACCTTGAAAAGTAAGTGCTCACCAAAACACTTAAGCCAATTAAGAGCCTGCTGTTGCAAAAAAGGGGAGGTTTTAGTTTCCCTCACCTCTGTCCTGCTTTTCTCTCCTTCTGACCCTGAATCCCTTTTATTTCCCTACTTCTAGTTATCCCCACACCCACACTTGATCTCTTTCCCTGCCCAGTCAAAAGCAAGCTGGTTTTATTTGCAAATCCAAGCAGTCACTTTTTTGCCTTTTTAATTTTCTGCCATTTTAGTGAATCGAATGAGCCAATTTAGCAAACAGTTGGCAGGAGCAATCAGCCAGGTTTGTCCTGCTTTTGTGTTCAAGAGTTTGTAATTAGCTCAAGTCATGAAGCACATGTGTAAGCATCCTCATACACTCAGCTGCTCACAGAAAAAAGTTAGTGAGTCAAAAATCTAAACAACAATATTGCCTTTCTCCTCTCCACACCATAAATTAGGTATTAATGAAAAAAACTATTTTGAAGACTAACCCATGGCTCACAAAGTGCTAAGCCTAAATCACAAAAGACCCTTTGTCCAAACAAATTCAGGCACATGTGAATGGTCATGAAATTCACCTATGTGCAAGTATTAACATCTGGACTTAAAAACAAATCTGGCGGAAGTACAAGGGGAAGGAAACCTTGCAAATAAATGAAAACGTGTATTGAAGTATTTTATACCTTTTCTTATAATGGAAGGGTTCTGCAGCCACTATGTCTCTGCTTATAAATAAGACAGGTCAAGGCTCATTCTCTGACCCTCAGGGCAACAGGCACAGCACAGATTGTGTCCATATGGTTAAACTTTCTCCCTTGCACCCTCTCACATGGTATGGCTTCATTCTTATTGCTCACTGGGAAGAGCCATGCTGGCTCCCAAACCATGTGTGGATGAGGGTTATGTAGCAGGGGGAAAAGCCAGAACAAAGAGCACAGAAACAATTAAACCATTTGGATGATACTTGAGCCCAGACCTTGGACCTTGCTGGTATGGATGCAGCCAGTGAGAGCAGTCAGAAACACAGGCAAAAAGCCTGCATCTGAGTACTTAATATAAATAGCTTGATCAGAGGTGAGCTAAAGTCGGATCTGTGATGCAAACAACATAGAAAGAAAATTAAGTTTTACCCATCTCCCAGTGAATGTAGTTGCACTATGAAAAAATCCCAGCAGCAAATTCCTACTGAGCACCTGTTTATATGCAGTATCATAGAATTGTAGAATCATAGAATGGTTTGGGTTGGAAGGGACCTTAAAGATCATCTCATTCCAATCCCCTTTCCATAGGCAGAGATGCCATTCACTAGACCAGGTCGCTCAGGACCCCATCAAACCCGGCCCTGAACAATTCCAGGGATGAGGCACTCACAGCTTCTCTGGGTATCCTGTCCCAGTGTCCCACCATGTTATGAGTACAGAATTTCTTCCTGACATCTAATCTAAACCTGCCCTCTTTCAGTTTAAAACCATTATCCCTTGTCCTGTCACTGTCTGCCTGTATAGAAAGTCCATTTCTCTCCTTTTTATAAACCCCCTTAAGGTACTGGAAGGATGCAATGAGTTTTCCCCAAAGCATTCTCATCTCCAGGATGAACAACTCCACCTCTCAGTCAGTCTTTGTAGGGACGGTGCTGCTCAGATCACCTTTGTGTCCCTTCTCTGGACCCACTCCAACAGGTCCACCTCCTTCTTGTGCTGAGGACCCCAGACCTGGATGCAGTACTCCAGGGTGGGACTTATCATATATTCTTCCTGGCTGGATCTTATTTATTATTGTTGGTAAGATTCCTATGTTTTAATCTAGAAAAATGTCTTCACAAGCCAGCACTTGCCAATTCTGCAAATAAAAACTATTTTCCAGGTGAAGGCTGGCTGCTGACTTCCAATCGTGCAGCTCTTCAGAAAGGTGTGAGAACACCAACACTCATTCTAGACAGTATTTCCCTGTCTTGGGAAAGGTGTTTTGGAAAGGGAAAAATTCATACACCTCTAGTAAGAAAGTCAGTGAAATGTTCTGAAAGATGCACTGTTTGCCTTGTAGCATCAAATGCTGTGTGGTCTTGAGAGCTGTGCGGCTGCTCAGAAAATGAAGGGAAAAAAATGAGCAGTAGCCTTCAGTGTGGCCACTGATTGTTCTAGCATTTCATTTATGGTCTGCCTTCACCAGAGGATTAATTTACTGCTAATCTGAACCTTCCTTATGCAGAGATTCCACATCATCAGTGTCCTGGAAAGAACAGTGTCTCTCAGGACCTTCTCATAATCAAACTACAGAAGCACAGTGTGCTCTTAAGGCAGGAACCAAACTAGCTGGAAAAGTGTTTAGTGTGTAGTTATCAAGGATTCATTTTTCACAGTGAAAGGATACATCAAGTGGGGTTTTGCAGAGGTCAGTCCTAGATCCGGTTCTAATGAAAATATTTTCATTTTCCTGAACACAGAGTACCTGGATAATGACCAGGATGCTGGAATATAGATAATGTTTATTACATTTGCAGATGATACCACACTAGGAAGGACTCCAATAAAATGAGAGTGAGACAATTCAAACGTGATCTTGAGAGACTGGAGATACAGGCAAGTCCAAGATACCAAAATCAGCCAGGAACATTCCATGAGGCAGATACAGGATGAAAATCAGCTTTCCGCATAGCAATCCTGCAGATCAGAATGATGAACATCAACCAGGGATGTCAAGTGGCTGATGAACCCCAGACCAGAAGATCTAAACCCTTTGCTTTTGCTCAGCAGTAGTAAGATCTCAGCTAGAGTCCTATGTGTGGTCTGGTGCTCTGGAATGCAAGTGAAACATGGAGCTCCATGAGAGATTCCAGAGGAAAAAGAACAATCACAAATTTTAGGCAGCACTGATACTGTCACTATAACAGCAGGAGACTGAGGAGGAACCTGGGAGACATGAAAACAGGCTTCAAAAATACAGAGGTTGCTAGACAGCAGAAAGAAAGAATCTGTTTTCTGTGCTCATTTGGACATGTGACAAGTCATGGGCTAAGAGAAGATACATCAGGAAAACCTTGGTTAGTCACTAGGAAAACACTTCTAATGGAAAGGAAAGCATGGAAGTGCATTGCCAGAAGAGTCTCCCTGCCTGAATGTCTGTCAGGAGTGGTCAGTGTCTACCCTGCTTGGTGACTAATGAGCTCCTAAAAGGAGCTCTCAGTTGCATGACTCAGGAGTGAGCAGTTTCCTCTCCATGTGAACCAGAAGATGCTGACAAAGCCCACCTGCATCAGCAGCTTTAAATTGCCTGCTGGTCATAGACACAGTACTATTGAAATCATGCTTGGTTTCCCAGTTACTTTCCCCAGATCTCCAGAGCCTTCTAGACTCAATCCACACTAATTCAGTCACAGTTGTTTGCTCGAACATCAAATCCCCTTACCTGGATGTGACAGCTGAGTTTTGGTCACCTCAGTTCTAGGTGGCAGTGCTAAGGTCTGTAATAAGTCACTGAGGCATCATGTACCCAGCTGACCAGGAGCTCTTCCCAAAGCATGATCTGGATGGGAGCTTCCACAATGCGGTGTTTCTAAAATCATCACCAAAGTGTTGCAGAGAGCCAAAGCCTGAAATAACCGAGTGTTCAGCGAGTGACCAGCAGTGACCTGATTCTGGCAGCCAGCAGTGTTGTTCTAGCAGAGGATGTTGCTTGACACCTAACCCAAATAAATGCATCATCCTGGCAAAGCAAAGAGAAAAAGAAGAGAAGCAGACAAGGTTGCCTTTCTCTGCAGACACTACAACAGACAGAGGAGAACTCCAGAGCTGTGACCACTGGCATGAAGGATTTTGTTGGTGTTACCACATCAGCCCTAGCAAAGACAAAACCATAAGGTTGGGCTCTGCCTGGTTTTTCTTTGCCCTCATTTTATTTCTCACCCTGGGAGTACCACTGGAGGTAGGATTCATGACACAGCAATCAGGCACACGAATTTCACTTCAGGGAGTAGGTACACTAACAAAATGAGTCACAAAAAAAATACTGATTTCCTGCCCAGGTACCTCACTAAATTCCTTCACACCTAGACTTCCTTTGACATCTAAGGCTGGCATCCTCTGCATGTGCCTGGGAATGCCACTGGCTCAGCTAAGCACTCCTGAAGGACTCATCTTCTCCAGCAGGATCTTGTCACAGCCATAGCCCAGGCTTCAGAGCAAAGCCCAGCAGTCACAGCCACAGCCCAGGCTTCAGAGCAAAATCCAGCAGTCACAGCCACTCTCCATCAAACAAGTGCACACCAAAGCCACCTTCTGCAACATTGTCAGTGGAGCTCAGGGGACAAGAGCTGCACTTACAAACCTCAGCTCAGCCTCAGGAGGGCTTGATAATTTCCACATCGTGAAGGGACAGAGAGGCTTGCTGAAGGAGTTGCCTTCTCCTCCTGGGGAAGTTCAGCCCTGCATAGCCCTGAGCCCAGAAGACACAGGGCAGAGCCTTGCTGTGAAGCTTCTTCACCGCATGGGTGGATTTGATTTTGGCAACCCCAGTGAGGAAGGGCTGTTTCTCTGACAGCAGCCATGATGGTCCATACTGCTGCTCTTCTCTCCGGAGCATCTGTAAGGAGAGCCTGGCCCTCCCAGTCATCCCGTCTAGGCAAAGAAGATGATGAACTGTTCCTTGTTTCAGACATCAGCCACACAAGGCAGACACCTACTGGGTGCCTCCAGTGGGCCTTAGTCAGGGAGCCATAAAAATTGCTGGCAGCATAGAATTGAGCTCTTGCAGCCTTCCAGATGGGACTGGGAGAATGGGTGTGTGGTCCTGATTCCAGGCTGATGCACACAAATACCTAAGAGCTCATGCAGGTCAGGATTTACACCTCTCCTGGCCTCAGTCCTGCATTCAGCACCTCTGTGGGGCACTGAGGGCTGACATAAAGCTTTTCAGGGACAGCGAGTGGGACCCATACACTGCTCTCACAGGCAGGTACAGCCTTTCCCATTGCAAGCACTACAAGAGGAAATGAGTTAAACCACATCCATGTTCTCTCCAACCTCCTTAGTGAAGGTTACTAGCTGGAGGAGTTTTCATAGCAAGAATCCAACAGCATCCTGAGGAAAGAGGAACTAGAACTCCTACAGTCCCATCATGCTGTCAGGACTGTCTCGTGCTTTCATTAGCCCCCACTACAGTGTTTTTATGGTTTTCTTGCTTTCCTTTCTGCTCTTTTTCATGGTCCCCCAGAGTTTCAATCAAAGTTGCATTTCTCCGCTTCTTGTCCCCCCCAGCCCCTTGCATTCCTGGAAGGAAAACAAGGACAGACGGAGGTGCCTGACTATAAAAAGCTGTTCTTACAATGAAAGCAGTGCTTTCCAATAAAACTTAAGCAGTCTGGCTGCACTGCCTGTGCTCTGCTTCCCTGCTTAAGGGCACATCTGCAAAGATAGAGCAACTTCAGATGGGTGACATAAATAATACAGAATCATTCTTAATAATCAAGGAATGTCAGCGTTGCCAAAAAAGTAGCTGATACACCCATTCCAACTACTGCACACTTATAAATACGTTGATCTCCAGAATCCCCCTTCCCCCAGAGCTGGTGACTGAGCCAATCCCAAGCTTGATTTTTCTTTTAGTTGGGTTGTTTATTGCCAAATTCCAAAACAAAACTAAGCAAAACACACACACAAGTCACTTTTCAGATGTGACTTATGAAGTGTCTCTAAGTAAGCGCATGCATCACACATAAAAACACCCCAGGCTGGGGTTCCAGCTGCACAGGAAAAACAGCAGCAGGAACTCTCACTGCATAATAAACTACCTGAGCAAGCCCTTTGCTTTGCCTCTGAAGGCTTGGGGACAGATCTTCAGGGAGAGGCATAACTGCAGCACTTCATTACCTTCCTTCAAGCTGTGAAATTATGTCTTTTTTGTTTCATTCTGAAAAGCTTCTTTTATACAAAGGCACACACGCACAAGAAAGGCAACTATCAGCTTTCGGTCAGTTCACATTACGCCATTCCTGCATGTCCAAATAGTTTAACACCCCTAACTTTTAGCCTTTACTCTTCTTTACTCTGTCATAGAAGAGAAAGGCTGCCTAATTTTATTCTAAAGGAGGAGAAGCACATTAATTTCCAGCCCATCTTTGGTTAACAACAGTGCTGTGTACTCTGTCCCAAAGCACTGTCCACTTTCACAGCAATTGGCAGAGCAGAGGCTCTTGTATCACTCTTGTAAACTTAGTATGTAAGTCACTGAGCTGCAAAACAGGGTTTTCAGCAAGGACAGAGGTCATTTGCATACTCTGAGCGGCTAAATTGAGCGAAACATTTTGAGCCCCATTACACACTCTGTGGTAGTGCCTGGTCCAACAAAGGTGTTGTGGCAGGGTGTTGGGGACCTGCAGCCCCTGCTCAGCCCTGTGCAGAGCTCAAAATTGCACCTCCAGAGGTCCATGCTCTGTGCTTCACCCTGACTCCTGCTCTCCTCCCCAGGCCTGTGGAAGTTCAGATATTTTTAGCCATTTGCCATGAGTGAAGGAATGTCTTTTCCAAAGTTACCTCACTCCTAAGGGCAGCTCTGCCAAGACAAACAGGTCCTAAGTGTGATTACTCCAACCGCAGCCAGGGGAGAGAGCTCACACCACAGTAATGTGTATGCTCGAATCCTAAGTACTTGGAATTATTACTATTTATGGTGCATGAAATTACATTCCTCGCTTCCTCACCTGGCCACACAGATAGGAGGGGGATGGAATTTCAGATCCTTCCTGCCCTTACATAGCTAAGCACTTTTGAAAGCTCTGAGCACTTGTGAAAGGAGCAGCCCTGAGAACCTCAAGACTGATGAACGGTGGGACTTATCATGGGATGCTCTCTGGACTGGGGCCTTTTCAGGAATACATGCCAAAAGGAAGGCCAGAGGCCAATAGCAACTCAGTTTCTCACCTGGGGAAATCTGTTCTACCCCAGGCTTGTTTTGTTAATCACACGCTCACCTCCATATGCCTTTACTCTCATCTCATTAGGGCCATCCCATGAGCATACAGCAATTAACATCCCCCAGAGCAAAGGGACCAAGAGCTCAGTGAATAACATCTACAGAAAACTATTGTGCCTCAAACACCAACTAATTAATTCTCAAAAACACCATCGATGTTTTAAAACCAGCATAGCATTTACCTCTCACAAGTGTGAAAGCTGAACTGTGGAACTTACTTGACTTGCCCATGGCCACCGAGGCAAATCCGTGTCAGAGGAAACCAAAGCCAGCAAAGCTGCTGCCCGGCTCTGCCCCACACTGCCTGTGTGATCCTAGGTCTGAGGCACCATATGATGGGAGAACAGGACCTCTCTGCTTCTGAGGGCTGTCAATAAACACCTTCAAGGTGTTCAGACACAATTTTACCTGCAGATACCACATAATGATGGCCACTGCTTGGAGTTCTGAGCTTAAGCACTCCAGCGGTGCCAGGTGGGGAGAATTAGATATTAAAAAATTCAGCAATCTACCACTTACCTATTTTTAAAAATTTATCATCCTCCTCCCAGAAATATAAGAACAGCTAGTTGAGTGCACAGATGGAACTTTTCTCATGTTATCCACCACTAGCAGGAGGTGCCCGATCCATAGGGAACCAGTAAACAAATAGGGTTAAGATGGGGGAAATATTGATATGCAGTCCCTCCCTGCTTTATCCATTTTGGACACTGCCTCAGAATCACTGAGCAGCCTTTGGCCACAGCCTCAGAGCTGCTCTGCACTGCCCAGGCTGTTGCCCAGGCTGGCTTTTCATTAACAAAAATTGTAATACAGGTGATGACAGGCAAAGAGACAACAACATCCATTCCCTCTCAGGGACACGAGTTCCTCATGGTGGGTCTCCTGCACAGCATTTATCATCCTCCCAGCAGTGACAAACTCAGGACCAACAACAATAACAACAACAACCAACAGGCTTAATCCTTTCCAGGGAGTTCTTGTCTGGAAAATCCTCCTTATGAAAGACAGATGTGAACCTGCCAGTCCAGTCAGATGCAGAAAGCCCTGGTAAATGCAGGAATGAACATTCTCGAACACAGAATTGGCAAGGAATAACGGGGAGATTCAAACAGTGAAAGATGTAAATCATTTCAATATGACAGGCTGGATTTGAGAACAATTTCAGGCCATGGACATAGAAATCAAAGACCATCATCTCTGGTAATCCCAAAGGAAAACAATCCTTTCCTTTCCCCAGAAGGTAAAGTTAGAAGTGAAGGTGAAGCAAATTGAGACTGAGGAAGGGAATGATCCCTATCCAACAAGGCACATTGCAATAATCAAAGCACACATGTTAGCGGAGATGTAATTTAAAGCAGAGATCAAATTCTACAAAGCAAGACACAAAAAAAAAAAAAAAAAGAAAGAAAAGTAATAGTAAAGCAATTCTATGAGCAACAGGAAACCTCAGCACTGACAGGGCTTTGCTGAGCACTACACAAACCATACAGCATAAGCTGCACCTGAGAGGACCTTTCCTATTGCACAAGTATTCAGACCCCCTGCCAGACTGTGAATGTGATTTTGCTCTGCTTTTCATCAGCCAGGATCAAGATCCAGCATCTAATGAAAGCTCTAAGTCTCTCTAACCAGCAGGAATAAGAAAGATGCCAGCTGAATTTCCTGGATTAAGACAAAACAACAGGAAAGCTTGGGAGGTCTGAGTCTTACCTTGGACTCCTGGCAGCAAAGTGTGACAGCACCACGTCTGCTTCCCACATCAAAGAAAATGCCCAAGCCCACTTTAAGGGTGATGTGAACAGCACCTTTCCAAACTAAAAAATCACTACTGTTCAGAAATACAGAGCACCCAGATAAAACCAGTGAGACGACAAGTGGCAGTCCATTGCTGGACATCACAGTACAGCCACACCAACTCCCCGAGTTACTCACCCAGAGGGGAAACTCCCCACTCTCAGAAATGCATGTTCAGGTGGTAACCTGAAAAGCCTGAAAAATGCACCAGGATGGAGAACCCCAGTCCCAAAACAATGGTCTCTTCACCCACCAAATGTCCTACCCTTGCTTACCAACTCTGCAAGGACAGGAGATACTGGTTGTATTAATTCTCAGCCTCCATGTCTTGTCCCTTTTTTATCCAATTTGAAATCAATGTCTCAATTCTCCCCTCAAACAGATTATTAGTTCAATTACTTTCTTGTTTCTTTCATTCATATTAAAGGGTTCCCAAACTTTCTAATCAAAATAATAGCAATTTAGAAAGCTTGATTTGTAGGTGACTAAGGTCCTTTCACACCTCTCCGACCTGAAAATCTACTAGCTTTGACTCTCACAATAACCTTGGGAAATTGGGATCACATTTTAGGGAAGGATACTGTGATTAAGAAAGCACAAAATATGTATAGCCTTGTTTGCTATTCTTCTACCACCTCAAAACCATTTTGGGGTAACGTGGCATTTCTACACTTCCTTTCTTTGTGTCAACTTTCACATCTGGGGACACACAACTTCTCCAGTCTTCCAGTTGTTTTTCTCCCCAGAAGATGTCAAACCTCTTTTGCAAGCTGCAGGGATGTCCTCACAAGTTTCTAATCACAAGTGTTTCTGCTGTGGGTGACTGCAGGTGACAGTTCAAACTGTGCAAGTCCTGTTCCAATGGAAAAGCAAAAAAATGCAGCTGCTGCTGCTTGGAACGAGGCCACTGCCCAGCAGAGCACAACCACCCTGTGCCTTCCTAGGAAAAGCAAGAGGGAGTCATTTGTGCAGCACGTGAAATGTTAGGTAAAGCCAGGAGATTTACAGGTGAAGAAGAGGTGGTGATTCCAGCACCATCAGCTTGGGCACCAGTGCAATACTGACTCCTGCAGTGACCCCCACAGCTCTTCCCAAATGCCCTCTTCCTTCTTTAACCCCAATGAATTCCTCTGCTGAGACAAAAAATCCAGGAACTGGCTTGCTGAAACAATAAGAGGATCTTAGTGCAAATTGCCTTTTTTCAGCCTTTTTTTTTTTCTTTTTCTTTTTTTTTTTAATAGGAGTGCTAAAACACTGGCACAAGTTGCCCAGAGAGGTGGTAGATGCCCCATCCCTGGAAACATTCAAGGTCAGGTTGGATAGGACTCTGAGCAACCTGGTCTAGCTGAAGATGCCCCTGCTCATTGCAGGGAGCTTGGACAGCATGATCTTTAAATTCCCTTTCAATCCAAACTATCCTGTAACTCTGTGAATCTGTTACAAAAGCAATGCCTGTCCTCTCCTGTCCACCCAGGGGTGTCCCACACAGGCTTGTAGGTTGCCATAGTTGAGGGGAAAAACACAAGCAGCTTCACATTGTTTCTTTCTTTTCACAGTTCTTTTTCACCTGCTATCAGTTTCCCATATTTATCACTGTGAAATCAAGTTATATATTTGAAAATATATATCAACTGTCTGACATTTGAAAATCTATTTACAGTGCTTTTCTTCCCATTACCCTGTTTACTTTACAACTTTGATTTTATTGAAATGCCATTTTGGAATATTGATTTCACTTGAATTGCAAATAGAAATGGGCTTTCTTGGAGAAAATTAAATATATATTTCATATGCAACAGACAGGAAAATCTCTCTGAGTCACTCTTGCATAGAGAAGTAATTGGCCTATTTAAGAGGGTTGTGTAATGTTGTGTAGCTCAGGACACTGAGGGCTAAATGTTGATGTGCTGGGAAGATCGGACATTTAAAACCTTCTCACAGTCCAGCACCATCAGACCCATTTATTCAGTTTGTGTTTCCACTTTTCATAGTCCTGACGAGTAAAATCTCTGCAGCAAAACTTGGCATTTGACTCCTTCTGTTCTCTACTCTCTCTACCACCAGCTCTGCATTTCTCTCTATAAAGCTTTTAGTGAAAGGTGGGTGAGCGGGACTGGGGAAGGTACATGACGTTGGCTCCTTCTGTACATAAACATTTTGCCAGTAACACTTTGTCCATGAGACGTTGTGAAAAATGACACAGCTGACAGGGCTATGCAAACAGAGCAACTCATGCTGGGGCCAGGAACCCCATTTGCTGCTTAGTCTATCCTTCTAAGCAATAAACTACAGGGGGAAAAGAAAAAAAAGCCAAAAAACAAACCTTTTGTCAGAGACTAGGTTTGTCTTTACTGGGAAAATGTATTAATAGAGTTTGGTTGATAGACTTGCAAATCAAGTTAAGTAAAGCAACCCCTGTATTAGAGGAGGAAGAAAAAAGGTGTGATTACAAAGGATGAACAGCCACTAGAGATGGATCTACCTTTCTACCAGAGAGAACCCCTAAAATCCTCTGTGATGTAGTCCAAGTGCCTTCCCATCCCAAATGGAGGCTTATTGTGAGCTAAACCCTGCATACCAATCCTTGCCCTACCACAGGGGAAAGCGTCCATGCATTCAAAGAAGGAGCTTTGCAAGCCCTTATGGGGCTTCACATACGGAGCATTCCCATGCAGACGTTTGCTTAGAAAAAACCACAAACATTCATGAGAACTATTGCAGAAAGCATCAGACCTTGAAAACCTAAAGGGAAGAATTTCGGACTCAGGGAAGTCTTCTACATCAAAGGAAATGGGACAACCGGAAATATGGAAGCAACCCAAACTTGCCACAAAGTGTCTCTGCAACTTGGTACAAAACTGACAGACATCCGTATTCCCTCGTGCTCCTCCCGTGCTTAACAACAAAATAAATCAATAGCTGCAGTTATCTGTGTCCTGAAAGAACAGGCACATCCTGTGGCAAGTGCCCCAGGGTGTCAGGACTGAAACTGGACCCCGGAGAGCCCAAATGGGCACAGCCTCACGCCTTGGGCTGCAGAACAAGCAGTCCCTTTCAGTCCTACAAGCAGAGCGGATCCGTGGGGCGCAGGGCTGCGGAGCCAGAGCGGCTTCAGCGGAGCCAGCCTGCTCACGGGCAGCTCAGCAGCGCTCCCTCACAGCAGCAGGGGCGGGTCCCAGGGGGTGGGACGGCATGTGCTAGGATAGCATATCCCTGCAGCACCTCATGGGCTTACAGCTGGCCCCTACAGCAGGTGGGCTGGAGCTAACGCCTCCAGCCGAGTCTCCAGCTCAATGTCTTGTTAATGCAAATCCCTCCATGACGCTCCTAACTCGTCCTGGCAGGTGCCATTTGCTGCTCACGAGAGAGGCAACAGGAGCTTCTGGGTAGGAGGGTCCTCCTAGATACAAAACTTGATAACAAGTGATGTCTGACTCCAAAGAATATGTATTACCTATGAGCCAAACACCAAGAGGAGAATTCTGAAATTTTTGAAGCACTTATTAATCATAGAATCATTAAGGTTGGAAAAGACCTCTAAGATCATCGAGTGCAACCACTAACCCAGCACTGCCAAGCCCACCACTAAACCAGTCCCTAAGTGACACATCTACAAACTTTTGAACACTGCCAGGGAGTGATTCCATCACTTCCCTGGGCAGTCTGTTCCAATGCCTGACCACAACTTTAGTGAAGAAACTTTCCCTAATATTCAATCTAAACCTTATCTGGTGCAACCTGAGGCCATTTCCTCATTACGTGGGAGAAGAGACTGACTCCCACCTGTCTACAACCTCCTTTCAGGCAGGTAAAGTCACCACTGAACTTACCAACAGATACCAGAAAGACATGTAAGATAACTTCCCTCTTTACTATAGTAAACAATGTCCATTAGCCAAAGTGGCCTTTCAAGTGACAGACAGGATGTACACATTAATTTTAATGTATACAATAGGAAGATCAGGGAACAGGTTGCCTGCATTGTAGATACTTGCCTTGACAATGCTGTCATTGCACTGCTTGCATTGCCTCCTAGTCCATCTGCAGGAAACCTTCAAATTCGAAAAGTTATTAAATCGAGAAATGATAAATTATCTACAACGAAAAGGGAGAAAAAGTAGCTCCTTTAATCTCCCAATAAAGAAGCAAAGGAAATTGCATCATTCCCAGATGGAAGACCAGTGTGGCTGGCCAGGCAGACAGAGGGATCACTGCGTTGGCATCAGTGACGCTGCTTCCACAGACACAGACAGACAGACAGTTCCAGAGAAAAGGGCTAAAGGGAATGCCTAGATCCAGCTCCCTCCTGGCCATCTAAGAGTCTTGACACAATCTTTGTATCTGGTTACTCTTTCTCATATACAGCACATCAAATCCCCGGCCCTAATGCATGGGGGAAATGAACTTTGCTGCTCAGACACATTTCTGATGCGGTTCTCAAACAATGTGGGAAAGACAAGTTGTAATTCCCTTTGGCCAAGTGCAAAACCCACCAACTACGAAGTGAAGCTGAGCTGAAAAACTACACTTGTCTTAATTTTTAGAGGAATGTAAAAAGAAATGAGAAACAGATTTTGACTGAGTATTTTTGTTAGTACTGCAATTTTTTAAATTTTTTTTTTTCTGATGCATTATCTCGTCAGTAGCAACCGAGTTTATTTTCTGGCCTCCTTCCACAAGCTCTCTGGGTGAGATAGTGGTATTTGTTTTAACGTAATAAATATAGTTGTTAACCAAAAAGAGGCAGATGTTTATCCCCAGAATGTTCCCCACACGTTCTCAGCCCCCATTCACTGAGATTATTTCTTGTCTAAATTAAGTGCATTTAAAAACCTGTCTGAATTAACTACTCCAGAGGGCAACAAATAACTGTTCCTTAGTGGAGAATGATATCCTGTAGTCTTCGTTCCTTCTGGTCATGCCCCTCACTGTTTACACCTCCCCAGAGCAGAGTAACTGTTGACAAATTAGAAAAGCACCATTTCAGACTTGGTTTCAGAATCACAGAATGAGTCAGGCTGAAAGGGACCACAGAGATTCATCTCCCAACCTCCCTGCTCAGGCAGGGTCACCCCATAGCACATGGCACAGGATTGTGTCCAGATGGGTCTGGAATATCTCCAGTGAGGGAAACTTCACACCCTCTCTGGACAATCTGTTCCAATGGTTGGTTACTGCACAGTAAAGAAGTTCTTCCTCACATTCAGGTGAAACTTCCTAGGCATCGGCTTCTGCTTCTTGTCCTACTGCTTGTCACCACCAAGGAGAACTTGGCTCCATCCTCTGACACCCTCTCTTCATATATGGACTTATAAGTCTTCCCTTCTTAGTGCCAGTTAGGAGGTTTTTCTGTGGATCTGCCCCTCTGAAGACTTAATGTATGGAGACCCTTACACCATTAGCCTTAACCCAGCTGTAGTTACTCTCCAAAAATAGAAGGAAAGGAATAGCAGAAATCTGCAGGAAGCCAGGTTCACAGCTGACTAAATGAAGGCAGATCAATGTACCATTGCCTGAGACCAAGCTCACAGCCAGTTTTTACAGAGCCACCGAGAAGCAGCAACTATTGCTTGTCTGAGCCCTTCAAAGCCCTGATATTCCATCTGTTTCTGCTCCATCAGACATCCAAACTGCAGCTTTGTGCTCACTGGGGACCATCCTACAGCTCTGACAGCTGAGGTGTTGCTGCTCACTGATACAAGATCCAGTTTAGGGAACGGTTCTTCACCTTGCCTAAACTGGCCATTCCTAAGGATCCGATAGAAAGCTGGGTGCAAGATCAAAGACAAATATATATCTAACCCCAGAGAAGCAGAAGAGACATCAACAGCACTGACAGGGAGCTCCAGATTTCTGCAGGGACTTCAGCATCTACATATCAGCCTGAATGACTCGGCCAGGCAGAAGTTGACTCAAAACCACAGAAGGGGGGAAAATCATTTAAATATAGAGGCAGGCACATTTATCAGCTAAAGGAAAAACCTCCCTCTCCACTGGGGTTTGCCTTGGTAAACACAGAAGACACAAGTCAACCAGATCGCCCGGCCAACCCCTCACCCCACACCCAGCCAACACTCAGAGCCAGTCCCCTCTGCTCACTCCAGCAGGACGCTCTGCAGCTCCCCTCCTCTGAAGTTTGCTTACATTACTGCCTCTCTTTGTTGACATTGGCATCTTTCTCAAGCCTTTGCATAACTATTTTTTCTTGGATATACTTAATCTATCTTATTTTTATCCCATCTGTGAGAAAAAGCAGCTGCAGCGCAAACCAAACCGCTTTGGCAGTTCCACCAGCCCCGCAGATCCCATGACCCCCTTGCCAGGCTGCTGTAACGTTTGCTGTTTATCTGGTGCTGCTCTTGGGCACTCACCCATGTCCTATCCCAAACGCAGCAGGAATGTGCAAGTCCTCCTAAAGGCCTCTTTCAAGGTGAATTAACCGAGCCTCATGCATACAATATTGCCGAGTGTGGACTTTCAGACTTTTCTTTTTCCATATAAAGTTTTAAATGGGTTTAGACTGAAAATCTTCCTGAGGGATCTCACGTGTTCTGCATACACAGGTCCTGCAAATTAAGTTGGATGTACTCCCTGGGAGAATCTACTACAGCTGAGGAGGTTTCCAGCAAGGATACAAGGACCACTAATGTTACATCCTCTGCTTTAAAGGAATACAAGACCAAAAGGAGAAACAGTGACAGCTTTACCCGTGTCAGCTGCTGGCAGAGGTGGAAATACCACTGCCAACAATGAAAAGACATTTTTCATATTTTTTCACAGAAAAAATACCACTTGAAAAGCAGGGGTGGGATGCCTGTTGTAATTGCCATGGGATTTAATCCAAGGTAAATCTGTGGCTGCTGTTATCCAGGAAGATGGACTGAATGGTCTCACTAGTCCTTCTTGAGCTTTTACTTAGGTACCTAAACAGCTGGGTTTGCCTGCTTTGTGAGATGCTGTCCAGAAGGAAGTGAGATGGTGGCCAGTGATGGGTGCTACACCCTGGATCATGCTGACTTGCCAAGTGCTGGAAAATTCTCCAGGACGCAAGGAATCATACAACCATTTAAGCTGGAAGAGACCTCCATGATGATCAAGTCCAAACATTAATCCAGCACTGCCAAGGCCGCCACTAAACCAGGTCCCTCAGAGCCACATCATGTCTGCTAAATCTCTTCAGGGATGGTGACCCCACCACTGCCCTGGGCAGCCTGATCCAATGGCTGACAACCCTCTCTGTGAATATATTTTTCTTAATATCCAACTTAACTGCCCCTGGTGCAACTTGAGGCCTTTTCCCCTTGTCCTGTCACTTGTTACCTGGGAGAAGAGATCAAAACCCACCTGCCACCAACCTCCTGTCGGAGAGTTGTAGAGAAGGAGGAGAGTGAGGCTGTTTCTCTCCTTCTGCCACCCGAGGTGCTAAGCTATAGTTTGGAAGCATGAACAATATGTCATTGTCACAATGAGATCTGCAAAACAACTTCAAGCAACTGTTTGTAAATCCATTTGGGTTTCTAAGTCCAAACATTTGTAAATCCATTCCCACCAACTGGGAATACATGAGTCAGTGACTATCTGACAAATCCCCCCAGTTTATACAGGAAGGCATAAAGACATCAACCCTTTAAAATCAATATTTTTAATCAAAATTTCCTGAAGCAAATGAGTAAAACAAAGATTTTATTTAAAAACCTACCTAAGTACTTAACTCTCCCTTCCACTCTCCTCACTTGTCAATGAAGGAGCAGGACACAAAACGGTCCTTTATCAACAAGGACTGACAGGTCAAGTTATACTCTTATATCACCTCACTATCTTATTTTAAAAAATCCATATCCCACCTTGCACAACATTAGAAAATTATTTTCATTTATACATAATTGGGTAAACTTTGAATATTTACCTCTTTATTTTTATTTCCCCCTTTTTTTTCACTAGCCAGCATAGAAATGTACAAGCATGGGTCATCTTCATTTGTTTGCAGAATGCTTCAGACTTAGGGATTAATTAATTCAAAAGAACCAGAGTACATGGAGTTCTTGGGGAGAGGAATATAATTACTGCATTTAAAGTTCTCCTGGAAAAATGTTAAAGTGGCAATTTTTTGGAGTTAATGTCTTTTCCTGCTGGTCATTCTGGCTGGAGGCATCCTCCTGTCTTTAGGATAAAGGAGATGTCTCCTGTGAGATTGGGTGGGGTAGAAGCTGTGGTCCACAGGTGAAGCAGGGAAACACAAAAGACCTGGAGTGCTCATTTTCCTAAGGATTTCACTTAATCAAATTATCACCAAACTGCAAGCCATTTCTAACCACTAATTACCCACTGCCTGGAAACTATTTTGAACA
This sequence comes from Corvus cornix cornix, assembly GCF_000738735.6. Lineage (NCBI taxonomy): Eukaryota > Metazoa > Chordata > Aves > Passeriformes > Corvidae > Corvus > Corvus cornix. The sequence continues at coordinate 108,553,818 of NC_047056.1, read as the reverse complement.
AATGTAAATGTACAAAATCTGGTTGATGATAGCCTTGAAATGTAGATCCTGGGAAGCCTGTGAACTTTAACAACTGTGGAGAAACAAAACCAGAGTTTCTTCTCATAACTTTGATCCTGTTCTAGGGGCAATACACAGGCACACGTAACAGATCTTTCCTTCCTCTCTATTTTCCTGCCACAGATACTCTTTGGAAACAGCATTGCAGTTACTCCACACAGTTTATCCTTCAGAATGTATCAGATGCTATTTAAACAAATGCATGCTAGAACTTTTCTACAGTGCCTCCTGGTAAACTGCAGCCATGAAGAACCTGTGTTCAGACTCAAGGGGCCAAAAAAAGTTGAACTGAAGTCAAACAGAACAATTCAGTCTCATCCTACAGTACCAGACTCTTCATGGTGATATTACAGATTAAACAACTATGAGAAGGAATGAGGGATCACAGGTGTTTCCCCACAAACACTGCAGCCTGCCTTAGGACTGACTTCTCCTTCTCCTTTGAACTGTACAGGAATGACTTGTCACTGTGCATTGTACCACAGCAGTGCCACAGCTGAATCAACCACCCAGGCATGGACGGGGGGGGAAAAACCCCACAGATATCCTCAAGCAGTCCATGGCTCAATGGAAACATGAAGGTAGAACTAATTCCCTTAAAAGCCATGGAGATTTTAAGTTTTCCCATACTAAGTTTTTAATCTGAAGATCCTTATGGCCCTTTGCAGATTGAAATAATGAGTTTGTTTTCTGCAGATCAAAGTTCAAACCCTGATGGAGGTTCACCTTTTCCACGTAGCCATTTAGTCCCTACAGTCTCCATCACAAAATTTCTGCTCAAAATCAAGATCCAAAGCTCAGGAATTCAGTGAGAGGATAGAAGAGATGATGCAGCTCCTCAGCTGCCTACCCTGCAACAGGGTCTTGAAATTATAATTGCCCAGAAATAAAATTTATGCAGATTCAGAAAATAAGCAGGACACGGGCAAGCTGCATCCGTTCATCAGTAAAGCAAAAGCTGATGGAACGGGAGATTTTTTTCCTGAGCTCCTGTTTGGAATCTTCTTCTTCTTCCAGGGTCAACAAAACCTCCAGCTTCAAATTTTTGCATATATGCTTTAAGAATTAGCATGCTGTGAGGTCTCACTGCAGACAGCACATGTTTTCTCAAGCAACATATACAACAAAAAGTCATGGGAGTTTTTTCCACCCTTCCCTCCTTATTAACACAAAGCAATCACTTAGAGCTTTTCAGTTTTCCAGGGCACCACAAGCAAGAAGGAATGAAACCTCTGACAGATGGCTTTGAGGTAGCACCCTCACTTTGCAATTTGATGAGATGACCTTCCTCATGTCATAGATGTTGGGGGGGGAGAGGTCACAGGCTTCCTTGCTGTTCCAGCTGCACTTGGTCTCCCCCTCAGGTCCCGCACATTAGGTCCTAAGAAGCCACTGAGACAGGGTTATAATTTAGGGTGCTTGCGTCAAGCTGTGCTTTTTTGAAATTACTCTAGGATGTCCAGGAGACATGGAAAGACAATGTAAGAAGTTTTGTGTCCACTTCACAAGCTTGCTTCTCTTTAGTAGGTGGTTTTCCTCGTATCTTTGCCTGCATTCCTGTATTTCACAGAAAATACCTTCATTCCTTCCTCCCTAGGTCAAGTTTTCTTTTGCTTATTGCTGTATGCTTTCACTTCATCTCTGAGATGATTCACACTATGTGATCTCTGCCATGAGGGAGAATCAAAGGTCAAGAAAGCTCTAGTGGTGTTTCTGTAGCAGTGAGTTCTGTAGCAACAAACATTGCAGGTTCTGGAACTTTTCTATCTATGCTATTGCACAGCTCTCTCACAAGGTTTGTGCTTGAGTGTTAGAACAGGCTGCCGAGGGAATTGGTGGAATCATCATCCCTGGAAGTATTCAAAAAGTGTGTAGATGTGGTGCTAAGGGACATGGATAAGTGGTGAACACAGTGGTGTTGGGTTAAGGGTTGGACTGAATGAAACTAGAGGCCTTTCACAACCCTAATGTTTCCATGATTCTGTGATTTTAGTCCGAGCCTACTGGTACCCACCGAGGTAAGGCTCAGGAACCTGAATGTGTCAAGTGCATGAACCACTGGAGCACTCAGTGTCTTCAGACACAGGTGCTTCAACCTTCCCAAAATTTCCCTCCAACATCCATTGTGGCCACCAGACATCAGCACTTTGTCCTAAGCACCTGTCTCAGAGGGAGAGATGAAAATTCACAGTTTCTTATCCATCTCCTCACAAAGGTTTGCAACACACACTCACTTCAGAGTAGGGAACCTATTTGTCTCATTCTGGAGTCCACTTGGACTACTGTGACAGCACCATTTACACTTGCTTTAAGGATATTTTATATACTCAGGAGGTGGTGGAAGCAGCTTAATGTGCCTGAGAATTGGTTCCACAAAATCTCCACCTTTCCTTTAACTGCTATTCTCACACAAAATGGGAACAGCAAATGTTTCAGAGAACAAACCGTACCGGTTTAGGGCAAATGGGTGCAGAGGCTTTATCATTGTTGCAGTGCCAGGAAAATGAACAAACTTGCCCCCTGGGTTGAAGCTAAAGGAACAAAATTCTTGAGCCCTGCCTAAAATCACATGGGTCTGTTTGGCTCGTCTGATGTTGTTCCATGGTGATTCACAGGCATTGCTCTGCCTTGCTGTGTGATGCTTGGCAGCCAGCTGCACAGTCAAAGCTGTGCAGAGAGCAAACGAGGGCCCTGATGCATACTTTTTTTTTTTCTTGCAAGCAAGCTCCTGCCTCAGAGACAACTCTAGAAATCTACAGAACAGGCAAAGTCCAGACAGAATCAGCAACTATTTAGTGTTGCTGGAAAATAAAGCCAGATTGCACAGCCTGATAGCCATATGATCCCCTTCTAACATGCATTTCTCCTAGTAACAGCAACAGGCAGTGCCTCACACACTGCTTTGCAAATAATGATTAAGGTCGAGAATACCTCCCCAGCTTGTACCCTGTCCTTTGCACCTGCAAAACCTGAGTTGTGGAAAGTTGACTTGAGGCCACGTTTAATCAAAGCCTTACCTACGTGTCACAAGAGAGAACCTGTAGCCATCCCACCCAGCAGCGTGACCTGGAGCACCTATTTTAAGTGTTGAGGTATCCAGCAGAGTCAGAAGGAGTCAGGAGCACTGAAATTCTGAGTGACTCAGAACCTGTACTGTACATGTAGGGTCCAAGGAGACAGGGTGTCTAGGAAGGGCAATCAGGTGTTGCCTTGTGTGCCCAGTGAGGAGCTGCTGAGAGCCAGCCAGCTGGAAACACCAGGAATGTATCCGAACAGGCACCTGCCTCCTGGCTTGCTCCTCTCAGAAGCTGGCTGATATGGCACAGAAGCCTTTCCTAAATACCAGCTGGAATTTCTCACAAGTGGTGCAGGAGACATTCACCACACAGCATCCTCCTGAAGGAAAGGTGATGCAGACCCATTCAGGGAAGCATAAGCTGAAGGTGGAGGTTGGCTTAAATATGACCACAGTGCCCACGGGGTACTTCTGTCTCTCTGGGAAGGGTTTCTGCTGCCACTGTTGCTGCCCTTACATGAAACTCATGTCTTGAAGCAGTTTGTCAGGAAGCATTAGCATGCCTGGCAGGTTTGCCTAGCCTGGCCTTCTTCAAGTAAGCAAACAGAACGAAGGGAATTCCCAATTTTGCATGTTTAAACAGTAAGACTAAAAGCTATTTAGAATCCTGCTGACCAAATCTCAGATCTTGCAGGCTTGGTGCTGTTCAAGCCTCCTTAGCAGGCTGAAGAGCACCCTTCTGACTTCTGAATTGCAGCAGAGAAAGAAAACACAGAGCTTGTCAAGAAAAAAAAGAAAGGAAGGAGGACTGGCCACGGACAGGTGATCCCTCTCTGCTTCTACCTCCTCCTGCTTGTGAGAAGGGATCTTCCCTACACTTTGGGCACATCTTTATCCCCTCATTCCTGAGCACACCTGACACCACACACTGCTGTGACATTCATGGCATCATTGCTCCCAGGAGAGCTTTTAGTACTTGCTCTGTAATCCAAATCTACTAAATACACATTAATCTAATTGTAACCATTGTATCAGGCAGAGGAAAAGAATTGAGAAACTTCGGCTTACAATGTGCCAACTATTCCAAAAATCAGATCACTGTGGATAATAAACAGTGAGAAACAACAAAACAGGAGTCAGAGGAATTGGAGGCTTTCATGGTCACTGATGTAGTAAATCAGCACTGAAGTTTAACACAGACAAATGTACTGTAAAGTAATATATCTGAGGGAAAGGACTGGGCTTGAAAGCACATATTTAAATGTGACATTCATGCAGTACACTAGCCAGGAAAATGAGGCTGATTTCATTAAAGAAAAATAAATCTCTGAAGACTATACAGTCCATGGATACATTAATAAAAAAGAAGGAAAAAAAAAAAGTAGTCCAAGCATAATTTAGGCTATGTCAGAGGGGAATCACAGTGACCAGTAAAACAAAAGGAGCACAAGATATATTTTATTAAGTTAGTGAAATAAGTCTGGATGGGAAACTCCAGAAGACTATCTTACAGGTAGTGTGTCAAGTACCAGTGAGGATGGTATGTCCACTTCAGCTGCTATCTCTATCCTTAGATAGAGGGTCTGAGGACCAAGAAAAAAACTCAGATTTAATTAGCAAGCTCCCTGTATATATTTAAGATAGCACCTGCATATTTAATTTATGGCAACTTCAGATGTTCTCAGCTTTCCACTGCAACAGCCACTGTGGAAACAACTCCCACTTCAAGGACAAGCAAAAAGAAGAGAGCAGGGATTAGTGGTCTTTCCATTGCCAATGGTCAGCGAAGGAGGAAAACAGAATTATTGTGGTCACAGAGGAAATCAGAGCTCAGATCTGTGGTTTTTTCATAACCACAGAACACCTCGGAGAACTCTCCAAAGTGCAGGTACACAGACATATTTGCTCCAGTGAAAACCAGCTTCTGCTGGTGTGTGAGGGGACAGACTGCTCCGTGCTCGCCAGCTTAAGAGCAAACTAACTCTGGCCAAGGACACTGGAGGAAAACTCCTTTCTGTTAGCCATGGTTCTGCAATGGTGCAAATGGCCTGGGATGCTCTCAGAGACTCATCCCTAGTGAACTGCTGGGAACTTCCATCAGGAAGATGAGGTCCAAACAGCTTGAGCTGTGATTTCTATCAGGTATCTCAGGGTGAACACCACCACACTGACCTTCCTCAGAGGCCAGATTTATTCTCAGCAGAGAAAGAAAACCTCTCACAGTTGCCAGATTAAGCTGATCAAGAACTAACAAGAACTGGAGAAGCAACAGGAGTAGCCTCCTCCGCTCTGCCTCCAGAGAAAAATCTGGCTTTTATTATAAAATTCCAGCCTGGAGCTTCCTCCCACAGGATAGACCAAGGAGGCCCAGACTTGTATGAATTAACCAAAAATAACACTTCCAGGGAGGGAGAGGATGATTGAGGGAATTGCTGATGTGATACAGAGGCCTCTCACCTCCTTCTCACCAGTTCAAGTCCAGAAGTCAAGAGGAAGGAGAGAAAGTCTCTGACTTTGTGAAGTTTGTTGCCTTTAGCTGATTTACTGGGAAGTAAGTGACTGCCACAACCACCATCATGTCAGGCAGCCCCAAGCCAGTGGACAGAAGAACAAAAACTGTCCTTCCCATCTCCACAATAATCCATTTTAAAGAGCTGTGGGTTGCATGTGGCAAGGCTCAGACTGATAGCGAGCTCCAGGCTCCACCAGCAAATATGTTTAAAAATAGCCAAAGCAAACAGGATTCTGTTTGGGGAGGGAGGGAGACAGGCACCTTTTTGGCTGTGTTTGGCCAGCAGTAGTACGGTCTGGTTGATCCTGACCGTTGATCTCCACTATACATCCTCATTGCTATGGCAATGTCCCATAAACAGAGCAGGGATCAGCAGCTCCCTGGAGCAAGGAGGCAGCACTGTCCTCAGGTAGTGGCACTGCATTAGAAGAAAGAAAACATGAAATTTGTGCAGGCAAGCTGAAGACTCACTAGAGCGTGTAAATGTTACCTAAATTTGTGCATCAGCATTTAAATACCACGAGAACAGAAGCTGGATCTAAGCAAGAGCAAAGCAGATGAACACAGAGTGTCTGATTCAGCCCGGGGAGACAGGGAAGCACAAGGAGCTGGGAAGCACCCACAAACTGAGCCAAGGCTACCCCAAATGCTGCTGCTGTTCCCCAGGAGAAGCCTATGAGAAACTAAAGCAGATGGCAGCCAACGTGCTGGTGGGCAGCAGCAGAGAATCCTTGGATGGGCAGCAGCAGAGAATCCTTGGATGGGCAGCAGCAGAGAATCCTTGGCAGGACAGAGAGCACCACACCAAGCACTGAAGCAAGAAAAAGCAGCTCAGAGAAAAGGACCACCAGCACCATGAGAAGCCACCAGTAATGGAAGATCTCTCCTGGAGATCTCAGTGGCCATCATGGGTTTGTGGAGCTGCAGCGGGGTCTGGCTCAGGGATGGGAAATAGCACAGGCCTGCTGTTACAAAGCAGGACTTGTTTGCCCTGCCCTTGTGCAAGGTGAGAAAGGGCGAAGGGAAGCACGTGCTCACCCCACTTTCCTGCAGAGTCTTCACAACCTGTGGCCTCTTAGAATACTGGTTCCCCCACTGCAGTGGAGTGGCCGCCGAGAGAGGCTTTACTCAAGGTAGTACTTTGGTGAGGTAATCTAAGACAACAGGATTAAACTGAAACAGACAATTTATGTTGTGCAACAGGAAATATTTCCAGACAGTAAAGTCTGTTGGGCTCCAGAGCACTTTCCCAAGGTAAGCAGCAGAACTGGAATGGCCATCCCTTGGCTCATCTGTCAAGGCTACGCCAGCGTAGTGTGGTGTGGAGAGCACGCTCACACAAGGAGAGAGACGGGACAGGGACCCTGGGTTTGCTGCTGTTACAGCCGTTCTGTGTAAAAACAGGGACCCAGCATTTGCTTAGACACAGAGCAAGTTTCTATTAACAGAAGAAAAAGCTGAGATCTAGGGCAAGTATGAAAGCCAAAAAAAAGGCCAGAAAGGTCTTGGTGATACTTGAGACCTTTCAGTTCCATCATGATCTCACCCTGAGTGGGTTTCTCTTGTCTTCCTTTCTCCTTTGCAAGTGTCAGAAAAAAGCAGATATTAAGGGACTGATCCTTACGTGCCCTCCACTGCTGTAAATCAATAATAACATCACTGAAATCAGCAGGGTGATCTCAGGTTAAAATGAAGTGGGTTCACACTTAAATCCAAGAAAATTAAGGATGAAATTATGGTCATCTCCCAACATAGCACACGTAGGTAAAGTTTTAGGAAACTGACTCCCAAAACCTGCATTTGAGACAGAGGTTCATCTCTCAACAGCTGTATATATGGGTGGATTTCCAAAGGACTGGAGGTCCTATTCCCCCCTCAAGCACCCAAAGCAGCCCCTGAAGCACAGCTAGCCCTGCAGTCACCTTGCGCAGGCAATGAATCTATCTACCTCAGAGCTGACTTGCCTGTTGAACCCCCAAGAAATTGCCAGCCTGTCCCCCCATTTCCTTTCACATTGCGAAATACAGAGCGCAGCTCCAGGTAAATGCTGTTTCTCAGGCTCCCAAGAGGTGCTAGGAGCAACTCCTGCTACAGTTTCTCCCCTCGCTCTGCTACATGAGCTCATTACTCTCTTGGCTATGTCTCTGCTAGTAAACTAACCCCTGCCAGAGCCCATTCTCAGCCCTGAAGCAAATTGGCACGACCTGACACCTACATATTATTAAACTCTCTTACACTCTGAAACAAGGTGACTACATCCAAACTGCCTTTGGAGTGTCTTGGCCCTTCCTAAACTCCAGCAACACCCCGAAGTTGTCTCAGATCAAGCTGTGTGCGGAAGCACACACCCTGGAGACCAACTCACTGGTACACGTATAAGCCAGCTGTGAGGATATTGAAAGTGAGTACTTTCTGATAAATCCTTCAGTAGCACAACACTCAGAAAGAGTCTGGGAGATTGGAAGACCCAAAAAAGGATTTCCTACTCAACTCGATTAAAAAGAAAAAAAGTGCCTTTCATAGAGGAACTGTGAAACAAACTTTGAGCTTTTACCTAGAAACTGGCCCCAGGCAAAGCTGTCAGTAAATGTCTCCTGGGTCCCTCATTGCCTGTGGCAGCAAGACAAGGGGTGCCAAGGCTGGACAGGGAGCTTGAACTTTCCCCAGCCATGGGAGGCGATGTGCCTTGGCTGGAGGCAGGAGAGAGGGACAGGGTGAGCCAAAGCCCCCTTCCTACATTCCCGTCTTGTAACTCCTTCCACCACTTTCCCATTGGGGAAAGGGGGACAGAGAGGGCTCTACTGCCAAACTAGCATTAAACGAGGGAATTGAGGGAGCAACATGAATCAAACAGTGACTAGAAGGTAAACACACTGTACACAAGGCCTTGGGATCATTTTTCCTAGGGTCAACTCCAAGGCTTTTATTGCTTCACTTATAATTAGCTGGTAAATATTGTACATGTAATTGACCTTTCTAAATGCTGCTGGGTAGCTGGAGGTGTTGGGAGCTAATCCTGCCTGTGAAGACCTGGGGTTGTGCAGCACTGACTTTATCTCCTGGTGTGTAATGCTCTGCAAGCGCTTTTTTCCCTCGCTTACTGACACATTGAGATTTACTGCCCTGTGTCAGTGAGTTCAAGAAAGCCTTTTAACTCTGGAAGCTCCGGGAACCAGCTCCAGCACATGCTTCAGGATTTATGCGTCAGTTTGTTATGCCTTGTTTGTCCAAGAAACAGTCAAGACTGAACGAGTCAGGAATGACAGAAATAGTACATGAAGTCACGGTTGCTCCACTTTAAAGCACAAGCATTTGTGTCTTTTTCCTACCAAATATACGTGCATTCGACGAGCCAATAAGGCAATGGCAGAGGAAAGGCAACACAGGCAGGATTTTACAGATGCCAGCTGAGTTGTGCCCGCTCCTCCAAGAGAGAGTAACACGGATTTCCCCAAGTATCAGCTCTTTCTGCTCAGAAAAGCAATCCCCAGAACTGTACACACTCACAAACCCCGTGAACGCTGCCGCAAGCCAGCCCTGGGAAAAACCTGCGAACACTAAACTGAAGCCGAAAGACAAACACCTAAGAGAAAACGCTGAGCAGCCCCTTCTCCTTCCCTCACCTCCGCTCACTGCCTGCCCGGCTGCTGTACATCCCCGTGCTGCTCTCTCCCGCTGTTAAACAGCCCTTTTTTCCGTCACTCACATCAAGCCACCAGCACAACAGCACCAATGCCAGCCCTCGCAGCTGACCTGTCCTACGGAGTGAGACGCGCACCGGGCTCCCGTCCCCTCCCCGTCCCCTCCCCGTCCCCCCGCAGCCCCTCGCCCACCCAAACACCAGCACCAGCATCCCGCGGCCGCCTCGCTCCCGACCACCTGCACGGACAGGAGCACGGCGGCCAAGTTTGCGAGAGAAGGATGTGTTTGCTCTCACCGCCTCAGGTTCCCAGCAGCCCGGGAAGTACAGCGAGCTGCGTGGAGAGAAGAAAGTTGTTCTGGCGTTCGGCTTCTTGGCGCTCCTGGCAGCGGGCTGGGAGCTGAGCCCGTGGGGGCAGCAGGAGCAGGAATGCGGCGTGACAGGCGGCAGCGTGAGGTGTGCCCAGCACTGTCACATCCTCCCCAAAAGCCGCCGGCCGGGAGGGCGGACGCCCTGCGCGTCTGCGGGAGGGCTGGAGCGCGGAGGGAGCGCGGCAGCGAGTGTCGGGCAGGGCAGCAACAGGAAATGACACAGAAACTTCACCAGGCTCCAATCCAAACTTGGCCCCTGACATGAAAGAGAGGGGAGGCAATTGGGGGCGGAGGGGGCGAAAGAGAAATTTTTCCCCCTCATTAACCAGCGTAAAAATCTGCTGACTGGGAAAAAAAAAAAAAAAATCACTGTGACAAGTTTTATTAAAGCAAGGAATGAAGGGGGGGGTAGGGGGGATTCCCATCAGAGTTTATTTATTTGTGCAGGAGTGGTGCGATGATGTTAGACACTGAGAGTAAAATGCCATTTTCAGCAGTTTCCTGGCTTTTCTGAGCTCTCGAATGCTCCGATGTGTGCCTGAGGGCAGCAGGCAGGAGCGAGGTCCCCCCGCATCCTGTGGCTCTGCCCGGGGTGTCAGGGAGCCGCTCCGAAATGCAGCACTGCCGCAGCTCCCAGAGCAGAGGGGATGGGCCGGGGCTGCTGGGGACCTGTGTCCAGCCTGCAGAGGAGCACACGGCCCCACACACCTCGGGGACAGGGCGAGTGGCAGCCCAGGTACCGGCGAGACGTGACAATGGCAGGAGTCGCAGAAGTAGAAAATCACACTGAGCGTGTAGTCAAACATTTGCTTGGATGGATTAAAGAACTGCCTTTATCGAACAAAGCTGGGTGGATACTTCAAAATCATAGAACCATAAAATCATTAAAGTTGAAAAAGACCTCAAACGCCACCAAGTCCAGCTAACAACACGTTCAGCACTAAACCATATCCCCAGCTACCACATCTACACATTTTCTGAACACTTCCAAAGATGGCAACTCCACCATGTCCCTGAGCAACCTGTTCCAATGCCTGACCAGTCTTCCAGTGAAAAAATTTTTCCTCATACTCAATCCAATGCATTTTCTAATAGCATTATTCCTAATCTATTTGGATTATTTTCCTAATATCTGCTCTAATCTTCCAGCAAGACAAATCCTCTGAACACCTCTCTGCCTGTTGGGTGCAAGGGAACAACATCTATTGAACTTGGTGGCAGTTTTTATAGCATCCTTTAGACCTAATACCTAAAATGTGTCCTCACAAGCAGCCCAGACCTAGCCTGACTTTAGGCTCTCTGCAAATCCCACCTGCCCTTGCAGTAGGCAGTGCCATAAACTCTTTGACAGGACACCACGGGACTTTCTGAGAGGTCCTCATCTTCCTGATTTGGTTCCCACACCACTGCTGAAAGGTGGATGAGATGCCCACGCAATGAGGCCACTGTAGATTGAATAGCAGGTCAAATGGAAACTTTTCACTTCGAAGAAGCTGTATCACTCCTCCTCTACTGAAAGCTGCCCTACCAGATGTAGTAAACTGTAGGGACAGTTGGAACCCAGGTCTAAGCTCCGAATTAACTCTTTCCTTGAAAGAAAATATAAACATAGCTATTCTGCCCACAAATATGAAAGTGGTGAGAGATTTTTTCCTAAAAACTGGGCTTTCTCAAGCTAAAGAAGGCCTTCCTGAGACCTCTCCATTTACCAATCAGTTTAATAGGAATACAATATTCCCACTAAAACAAAAATTTTAAAATATTCCTATTTGATGGGGATATTTTAAGGCCAGCTGAGATCACTCATTTGATAATTTCCATCATCTGGCCTCATCACCTGCATAGCTGAAGCCACAGAATGGTGTCCCAAAACAATACCTGAATCATTACAAATTATGGCACATCATGCAAGGACACATCCCTCCCTGAATCAGAGGCTTTCAGGGAAGCACAATCCACCTCAGATAAGTTATTTCAGTGGCTATCACCCTGTCACGAAGAAGGGCTGCCTTTTTGATCTGCATTTGTCTGGCCTCACTCTCCACCCTCAACCCGGGCCATCACTCATCAGTCTCTCCAGGAAGCTGCAGATCAGGCATGGACAGAGAAGGCTGCAGCCCACCAAAGTACAGCCCATCTGCAGTTTACCCCCAGAACAGCAGGAATATTTCAAGCCCAGGCATAGCTGGGGACCCTCTGATATTTTGGTTGAAAGCACCCAGGCCGTGCAGCTCTGAGTGGAAACTGGAGCCTGCTGCTCCCTCACCATGCAAGCTCAACTTAACAAAACCACAGACAAGTCATCTTGTAACCTTGTCCTGAATAAATAAAAAGAGCTGAGCTTTTTTTAGTCTCTCATGGTAAGGCAGATTTATGGACAAACCACAAACCATGCCTGTCACTCTTTCAAGGTCCATTTCCATTGCATTAAAGTTCTTTCTGAAATGTGCCTACCAGAACTGGATGTTGTATTGCCTCACCTATTTGTAAATTTTTAACAGACTTGGACTCCTGTCCAGTTGCTCCATCAGATGCATCCCTCTCTTTGCTGAGCCTTTGTGAATGCAGTAGCAACCTAACAAGCTGAATTAGGGATTTATTGTTATAGTATCATTTTACTCCAAACTTCAACCTTAAACACAAAACACTTTCAGATCTGGCATTTATACAGTGTTCAACATATGCTTTGATCCAAACAAGGGCTTTGACCTGCCTAATCTTTGGTGTATTTTTTTCGCTCCTGTGAATGACTTGAGCACAATCGTACGGTATCAGCTGTCACTCCCTTAATGAGAGGTTATTTTCAATTAATCAAAGAAATATAAACAGAGCCTTGTATCGAGTTTAAATAAGCTCAGAATAGTTCTGACCTTAAAACAGATGTCTAAAGCTGTGTCTCCTTTCAGATCAGAGCTAGTGCACTGTCAAGAAGAGATCTTGCAGATCTGTTTGCTCAACCAGCTCAAAAAAACAGCTATCAGCTCCAAACCCTGACACAGTCCAGTGTGGCCCATTGAAGTCAGTGAATCGGGCAGCCCATGATGCAGATTAGGGTAACCAGGCCAAAATCAGATTTGTGAGGTCTTTACAGATTAGAGAGAACAGCAGAAGGGAATTAGATAGCACCATATTATTTCAAAGTAAGGCTAGCCCTGTATCAAGCCCAGCACACCATAGGTGCTTCCCTATGGCTCTGATCATGAAGAGGTCATATAATAAAATCAAGAGGAAGAGATTAACTAAACAGGGTCAGGGCTGGGTTTGGTCCCAGGGCCAGCAGGCACAGCCTCATGCACTCTGGGGGCTAAATGCCCTTAACCTCCAAAGGAGAATGGCCCCATCCAGACCACTTGCTGGGAACAATCTCTGGTTCATGCTACAGGTCAAGCTATGCCAGAGACTTGGCACCCGACCCTGGGTTAAACAGGGACCATGATAACATTTAACATCATTAAAGTTTTCCAGTGATGGGGCACTGGTGCTCTTTTATTAACTTAACCAATAAACTAAATATAGCTAATTTCAGAATGACAAGTTACCCAAAAGACCCACAAGACTTTTTCTTCATCCTGAAACCTTGGGTAAATTCAGGCTTGCCCTGTGAGTCTCAGACTCTTCCGCACAGCTTTAACATCCTTATTTCTTGCGCTTCAGACACTGGTTTTTGTAAGATCTCCAAGGTAGGGAACACATCTGTTCCTGGAGCTTGGCCCTTGCTTGTCATTCAAAAAACAAGTGTTTTAATCTCTGGGATGGGATGCATCTGCACTCTGCTTAGCCACCTCACAGGTAGATCTGAGCTAAATATCTGTACTGTCCCTCTCTAGTCAATAGAGACTGGCCCTTGTGGAGGATAATTTGTTTTATCCAAACACAGTTTAACACAGGTGAGATGAATCCTCTCTGGAGCTGCCCCTCCTGCTCCAGGGATTATTAGCCTTGCTAATTACTTCAATCTCTGCACCTAATTTTCTGTGTCTAACAAGGGGGCCAAAAACAGGATATGTGTTTACCTGTCAGAGCAAAACACACATTATTTAATATCTATAAAATAAACATTATAATAGTGTTGTCATGACTTTTGATACGAGAAACAAGTCATCTTGTGCAGCCTCTAAATGAAGTAAACTCTGATTAGGCCATTAAGTTTTCGTGCAGTTACCGCTGGAGCCCAAGACACTGTGTGGCACCAAAGTACATCTCAGCAGGGATCCACTCTGGATTACAAGGTGTCAAGGGAGGGGTAAAGCCACCATGTCTTTTATTAACTCACTATCCTGAGGTTAATAAATGATTTTTCAAGGGGAATTAATCTGAAAGAGCTTCCTGTACTTGTTTTTGTTGTACATATATAGATATATACATATAAATAATGAAATATCTCTGTACTAGGTGCTATTTTCTCTCTCTAAAAATACTCACTATAATCAGTCAGCTTTTTTGAAAGTGTGTTCTGATCATCTGAGCTCATTCACAAATAGCACCTGCAGCAACACCCAGAAGAGGTAGGAGAACACATTTGAGAGTATTCCCTTGGCAACTTGCTTCCTTGAAAATGGACATCACATTTCCATTCCTACCTAAAAATAAGAGTAGAGGAAGGGAAATGTCTTGGACTGGTTTTGCCTGTTTATTTGTGAGGATGTGCAACATGCAACTGTTGAGATTCTGGGGTGATTTGGCTTCTACAGAAAGGGAATTTGTGAGGGTTTTCTTTTACTTGCTTGTCTTTGTCTGTCTTGCTTTTATTTCTTTTTTTTTTTTCAATCCAAATGGCATCATGGTCTCTGATGGAAACCACTGGGACCTGTGGCTGAAGGACCTGCATAACAAACCCTGGATAAGGCTAGAAGAGGGGAACCAATCTTTTTTTATCCTTTTGGCAGATCTATAACTAAAACCACAACATGAACCATGTGCCAAAATACTGGGTTTATTAACTATACTCTCACCTGGGAAAACTATTTCTGTTTGAAAGAGTACCTTAAACTGCTTACAGCAGCAGGATTAAGGTATGGTGAATTCAAACAGAAGGAATAGTCTTTTTTTTTTTTCTTTCATTTCATGCTAGATTGTCTGAATCCCACAAGAAAAAATATAATACCTCAGAGATGTATCCTTTTCTGGCCTTTACAGTTTCATAGAGATCACTGCAGTTTTCATATGGTAACATTGGGTTATCTGCTTTTTAAAAAAAAAATTCATATACCTTTCCATGCATGTCTGCTCCTTCCCATGTTGTTTTCGGTATTTATGAAGCCAGCTACACAAACTTCAGGGGCCAATGGCCTTTAAAAATTAATGAAGATCTGTAACATCTACATCGTATGCATTTTACAAAAGGAGAAAAGCTGGTTTCTTCCTCTCCCCGCTCCCCGCTCCCCCCATCCCCAAACAGATAGGAATTGTTTCTCTCAAGTCTGTCTCTCTCCAGAAAAATCTGACCTACAAATGGCTTTCTCATAACTCAGCAGACTAGTTTAGTCCTCATATGGATTTATCATTAACCACATAAGCACATGTTGTCCATTTTACCCAACCTAATGAATGTGCTATAAATAAAATAACTCTAAAAGCAGGTTTCACCATACTTATCCAAGCTGTTGCTGCAAGTCCTTGTAGCTCCCAAACCCACTTACATTAGAAACATTAATCACTTGATTATAATTCAAAGCATCAGCTCTCTACAGCTGAAACTCCCTAGCACTTGACTTTGGCTAGACCTCTAACCTCAACTTATCACTTTCAGGCGTACTCCACATTTTCTTCTCCAATCTGTCACTAATGTAGGAAAGACGTGGGAAGTCGCTTTCGGAAGGTATTTTTAACCGAGGAGTGTCTCATTAAAAAGAGAGCTTAGTATAGAAACTCTAAAACAAAACCTTTCCCACTTCACTTAGCACAGAAACCTGAAAATACCAGAGGGGTATTTCACCACAACTCATGTCATTTTAAACCAAAGCAACGTAAAGGAAAAGGAGGCTCTTTTGGCAAAGACACTGTTGAGTGTAATTCCTACCTACCCCGCAAATATTTTATATGATCATAGGATTATCTGTAGAGATTTGTATTTTCCATCTTGAATGAAGGAGGCTGAATCAAGCCATCTATTATTCTCACATGCCTGCTCATTCATTAGGAGTGTATTTGTACAGTTTGGGTTGTTTCTACGTATTTCAGCTGACAGCATGGAGATCATATTCCATCTTGACCAAAGGTTTTAGAAGCTGAGAGAAACAAAAGATTAATCATAGGATATTATTTTTAAGCCTCATGTGCCTTAGTCTGGAAATAGAAAGACAAGGATAAAACTCCCAGAAGGACAGCCACAACTAATGAGAGCTTGAGAGGAAATGATCACACATTCTTAGTTCTTCTGATGGATGCCCTTCTAGCCTTGTTAATCAGAACTTTGTGATGTCGATATATCACCAAAGTATGATAACAGATGAAGGTGAGTTTGGATGTAAAATGATCCATGGTGAAGGATTACAATAAAGGAGGAAAAGGAGGGGGAGCCAAGTACAGTTTTATAAACTGCATCCTCAGCTTGTGAGGACTTGTAGATAATAAATGTCATTCCTTTTCCACATTATCTAGGAGATTAAGAATGTTTCTTGATGTATAACTGCTGGGAAGCCTCTGTAGCACCTTCTCCAGTTACAAGGAGGTTTATATTACAACAATTGCTTTAATTTTCCATCAATTATCATTTCATTTACAAAGAGGAACTTAGAAGTACCTTTCTTCCTTTGACCTCTTTTTGAGGAAGTAGGCTCCAGAGGCTGGAAAGGAGAATCCATGCAAGACACTGATGGTTTTGATCTTGCAAGGTTTGGCAGATCCTGCTTTGAGATTCCTGCAAGTTTTCTAGTATGACCTTATCCTGCTTGAATGATCCTATGGCACAGGGGTGTCGGCAAGGTCTCCATGCCTCCAGTCACTCTAGATACAGTCATTGGTTTCTATATTCAGCAAAAACCACCCAGCCATCAATCCACATGTGTCACAGTTTGCGGTTTTCAAGGAAAGCATTTCCCAGAGCACTTAAGAAACAAATAAATGCATTTGAGATGCTATTACTGATGAATCAGTTCCATTCCCTGCTTTCTACCAGTGGTTTTTATGCTGCAGAATACAGCCCCAGCCATCTGAAGCAAACCAAAGTCATGCTTATATACAGCAAATTCAAAATAAAACGTTACTAAAATGAGGCAGTTTGCCAATAAGGATGGAATTAAAGCCAGAGGTGTAACAGACACCTAAGAAAGAAAGAACAGAAGTGCACCGAATGCCTTTGAGGATGCAACCAACTGAAATACAAATTTGGGTGCTTCCCTGTACCTTTTATTAGGTTTGTGCCATAATATGGAGAGATCTCCGAGCTGATGCCCTACCAAGCTTCGCTAAGTCATGCTGCAGGACTGCACTTGGTAGGGAAATGCATCATCTTAGTCCAAATGCAGTGAAGTTATGCCAGGGACATCGCCTGTTAAACTGATGGACCCTATCCAGAGGCACATCAGCTTGGATGTTCCGTGGGTGTCGGTCTTACTCCATGTGGAGCCAGCCCAAACACGTCCATACTGTACTGTATTCTGTATTCTCTAGGAATATAAATTGGGGATATAGTTGAGTTTCATGGCACTTCTCAGAGCTTTCCTGGCTGGGATGACTGCTGAGGTGTCTCTGGCACCATCTGCCCAAACACTCCCAATTCCAGGTTGCAGCAACTCACAGGGAGGTAGAGCAACTGGGCAGTCGAAGGGACAGCCTTTGAAGTGATTAGATATTTCTGAAGAAAATAAGGCAAATTTATCCCTGTGATGCCTACTTTGTACTCCATGGAATAGTAGGGACAGCGTTTCTGTTATCTCTGTTCTGCATGTAGCTGTTTAATGGGAAGTACTGAAAACACACATGAATGGACATTAAATTACAGAATTTCCCTCCAGGCTTTCTAAGCCATCATGAGCGTGAACAGGAGACAAGTACATCTGAACATAAATTCTAAGCTGATATGTGTCATTTTACCCATATAGAAAGTGGAGTGAAGGGAGAAAACCAGGAACAAAAGACAATGAGAAAAGAAAAGAAAGGGGGGAAAAGCCCTATAAGTAAGCTTTAGCATCTGAGAAAAACTAAGCAGAATACCTGGCGCCCTGTGTTGCAATCTGAGGTCTGCTGTGAATGGATGCATAAGTCTGTGGCATGGAAATGAGTCAGAACTGCTGTCCCAGGGAACACACTCCACTGGAGCAGTCTAACTCCTCTCAGGGGGGTATGTTGGACTTACAGACCTGATTCTTGCCAGATGTCTGGCCATGGACAGCTGATCACCAGCAGATTATTTTAAGATAGACTTCCACTGAGACACATCACTTCCACCCCAAGAGCACCTAATTCTTAAAATTCAAAGGCTTGAGTGCTTGAAATCAGCAAAGGAATATCCTTAAATTACGGTTTCATGCCGCAAAGCCTCTGCTCTTGAAATATAGAGGCAGCTCAAAGAAATAAAGGGGTATCCAGGCCCTCATACCATTGCTCTTGAATGAAGTATGGTATGGATTTCTAGCCCTGGATTTAGGCCTGGAAGCACATCTGGAGGGCGTCTACTCCTTGCATGTGTTAGACTTGTGCTACATTAAAGAAATCATGACTTCAACAAATATCATAAATGATTAATAAAATTCCTGGCCTGAAACAAAATATTGTTGTTTATTATGTTACATTGAGACTGACTCCTGCAGAGATGGTGACACCAAAGCCATAAAGCATCCAGGCAGAGCCTTGAACTGCCATAGCAGTGTTCCTGTGAAGGCAACTGATTGAAACTCCACCATCTTGAGCTAAGGCATCAAATCTTCCCAATCCACATGGTCAGTCTGCATTTGGCACAAGAGCTAAAAAATGACACCTATCAAGCAGGAGTCACCTCACTGCAATATTCATGATTATCTGCAGGAGAGGATGAATTGCAGCACAAGAAAAGGAGGAGTCTTGGGCAACAGAGAGCAAGAGAAAAGAACAAACAGCCCTTCTCAGCAAGCTCACCTGGCACAGGAGTTGGAGATAAAATACTACCAGCTTCCAGTGCCAGTGATATGACCAGGAAGAAACCTTCTCCTTCCTGGCAAGGTATTTGTTAACTTGAAGAGCTCGAAAAACCTTTAAAATTGGAGGTGGAGCCACCTCTGGTCACAGGAACAGCCCTGTCTCCAGCAGCAGCACTGCTGCTAGGGAGCATTACATAAACAAGTTCATGTCAGGTCACAATCAGAAGACAGGCAGAGGCAGAAACACTCCAGCAGGCATTATTTTTCCTCAGCACAGCCAAAAGCAGGCAAATTTTAAAGACCAGTAAAATACCACTGTATCTGTAGACATCCTTTAGTAATAGCAGGATGAATTTTCAGTCACTTTGTACCACTGATACCAACACCATCTTTGCTGAACTAAGCTGATGAAAGTGACATAAATTTCCAATGAACAATTATTTAAATCAAGGCACAAAACTCACTGGGAAACCTGAAAAATTCTCCATGTTCTTGATTCCAAAGATCTGTTCCCAAAGCCAAATTCATCCAGTAAATACTTATCTATGAGTGTGTCCCGTGTGCTATAGAAGAAAACGCGGGATCAAGGATCCTGTTCTTGAAAATTAAAAACATAGTAACACACAGAGGAATGATTAAACCCTTCATCTCTCTTGCATTGCACTGCTGATGCTTTCTCATTTTTTATAGAGGTTATAGAGCAGAGAGAAACTGAGAATCCCGTGAAAGTGCAGACTGTGGCTCAAGAGGCTCAGCAAGGAGAGTATTTTCTCCCCACGGGGCAGGAACAGGGGTTCCCAAACCAGGATGAATCCTGAGTCCTGGACTGGAAATGATCAGAGACCTGGAAGTGCAAAGGAAAACTGTACTGTGGTTCCAAAAAGGATTTCACAAAGAGGAAACTTTGGGAATTGCTGATCTTACGGGGTTTAGTTAGATGCTTATAGTCAAGTCATGTGAAGTTTTAATTGTTTTCAATATCTCAAAGTTGCATTTCTACCCTTAGGAATGTGATGAATTTGAGCAAGGGGCTTATCATGTAAGCAAGCTGTCAGAAATAAAAATAAAATTAAATTAAAAAACAGGACAAATAAAACCTTTCTGATCTCCCTGAAGCCTATAAATTTTGCCCCAACTTATTATCAGATAGCAAACCCCTCTCAGTAACTCCGGTGTGCATCAAAACTGGCCATTGCAAAGAAGCACAGTCACGTTCTGTGAGAAATACAAAAAATGTCTCTATTTATAACACAGCTCTTCTTGGGTTTTAGCCATTAATCATTGGCCCATCTACCCAGAACTCAGGTTTGCCAACACGTTCCAGACTCTGAGCTAAGATTCCTGAATCAAATATTCCCCCTTCCTAATCTGTGCCACTGTAACATTTCAACCTGAAATCCCCTGTGCCTCAGAGAGGGAATCTTTCTTTCCAATAGGCAGTAGCACAGCTGACAGGGAATGCGGATGCTAAGCTCCCATTCACTGCTATTTTTGAGTAATGTCTGTCATGTCAGGCTGGAGAGACAGATACAACAATGGGACAGATATGGGCACAGAGATATTTGATACAAGAAGCTCATCTGTCTGAGAACAGATTTGCACAGCAAATCTCTCCTCCATTGTCTATTCCAGTTTCCTGAAGAAGTCTGGAATTTTGTGCCTGCATCTTTGTTGTCTGCACTCAGAATATCTCCAAGACATAGTCAAGGACCAGAAGAAGACAATGGTTAGCAACTATGACTCTCTGGATCAATGGGAACAGAAAAAAGGATCTCATCAAAATGGTGGAACAAATTCCTTTAGGAACAGCAGGCTGCTTCAAATCCCATCACTAAAGCTATGTGGTTCAATTCTTTTGCATCTGCTATGAGAAATAAAAGTGCAGCTACTGCTGTAAAAAAAAAAAAAAGTTTCTATAAATATATTACCAGCCAAAGGAGGGTCAAGGAAAATCTCCATCCTTTACTGAAAGCAGAGGAAAACATTAAGAATGAGTAAAAAGCAGAGGTACTTGCAAGGAGGTTGCAGTGAGCTGGGGATGAATCTCTTCTCCCAGGTAACAAGTGATAGGACAAGAGGAGATGGCTTCAAGTTGCACCAGTGGAGTTTAGATTAGATACTAGGAAAACTGCCTTCACCAAAAGGGTTATCAAGCACTGGAAGAGGCTGCCCAGGGCAGTGCTGGAGTCTCCATCCCTGGAGATACTTAAATGATGTGTAGATGTGGCTTTGAGGGATATATTTTAGTGGTGAGCTTGGCAGTGCTGGGTTAATGGTTGGACTTAATGATCTGAAAGGTCTTTTCCAACCTTAATGATGCTGTGATTCTGAAATATGTAAGAGGATACGCATTTCACAAAAGTCAAACTGCCTTAAAACCCTAAGAAAATAGTGTGCTGCACTTCAAACACTCTTCCCCAGAGGAGAGGTTATAAAAACAATAGTTGAAATATGTATGATCATTTTGTGTAATGCACTACCGGAAGATGTTCCAATGCTCATCTGATAGGTGCAGGAAAAGAACGGAAAATAACATAGCTGGGTTCAGACCAGGTCAAGTGATCTTCCCAAAGATTCCTCCTGTCTCTTTTCTCTGTATGCAAACAGCTACTCAGAAGGGAGTATGATACAATAATAAAAACCAACAGACACATTTAGAATAATATTAAATATTAAAAGCCCTTAGTGAAATCCAGTGGCTTCTTGTTATATATGCCCCCAACCCACTGCAACACAATGCTTTCCTGAAACTTCGGGAAGATTTTAGGAGGAGGTAAATAAGTGATGCTCTCCATACACCACACACATTAAAAAGGGGTAGTTAGAGCTATCATCATGGGCTTGTCAGATGCACATCAATCATGGGCAAAATCGCAGAACATCTGTGACAGGGTTCAACAAATAAATAATTAATATACATCAACAACGTGTAATGGAACAGGAGTCTTATTAATTAATCCAGTCTCGCCTTTTGATGAGCCTACAAACAAGATTGATAAAAGTAAGAGTGTTGAGGTAATGGGCTTTTGAAGAGCACCAAATTTGAATTACTGAGTAATATGCTTGGCTGGTTTAAAATAAACATAGTACAGTGTAGATTAATTGGAGACCAGCTGATACCTTTCCAAATTAAATAGTGAATGGCAAATGTTCACTCAGCAAGTGAATTTTCAGCCCCTTATAGATGCTGGCTTACCAGTTGCTATTTAATACTTTTATTGTTGACATGGAAGAAAAGGTTAAACTATTATTAAGTAAGTTTGTGGAATTTTGGGAGGTACATGGAATATGGAGGACAATAAAGCAAAACAATCCAGAGAGGAATTCAGTAAACTGCACACAAGCCAACAGCATGAATTTCAGTAAAGTCCTGAATGTAAGATTAAACTGTGGAGAACTTGCTTCTCAGGCATGAGAAAGGAGGCCAGAAGCAAACTGGAAAAAGCCTAGAAAGTGATAGAATCTAAGTGGTTTAACACAGACATCTTCAGCAGCATAATGCATGTACTAGAGATGTAAAATCAAGTAGAAGAAGCAAAGAAATTATATAACAAGCCAACCTGGCATTGGCTGCTGGTATTCAGAGCCTATTTTAGAAGCTGCAGGAACTAAAAAGGAACTAAAAATAATTGAGGGAAAAGACACAAGAATGAATAAAGAATTGGGAAACCTCATTCTGGAGAAAGACATGAGAAGAATTACCTCTTTAATTTTACAAAGTAAAGGCTGAGAGGTTTCTTAATCACAGACTGTAAGTATTTAAAGAGAGAAGTGGAATTAGCTAATAAAGTTTCTTCAACCTTAAAAGATCTCATAGTGGCCAATAGGTAGAAGTTAAATCTAGACATTCAGAAGAGAAATAAATCTAGTTTCTTTGACAATTTTGCATGGGTTGTGGGATACTTACAGTCACTGGGAATCTTCAAACCAACTCTTTTAAAGTTTCACTCCAGTTCAAACAGCAATTAATTTAGGGAGGTCTTATGGCCTCTTGGCCTCAGTAACTTATCATTTAAGTGACAGGACTTCAAATGCTTCTGTGGGAGGCTATTTTACAACCTAATAAATGTCATCTTTGGGAAAAGTTTCATGGCATTCTGCATTTGTCTTTAATACACTACTAATGGACCACACTGAGTAACTGAATCCCTTATTTTCTGTTCTCATCAAAGCACAATTAAAATAATGATCTTTCAGCAGATAATAACACTTTTTCTAATACTTGTAAAGAATAATCAGAGAATGAATCAAGCAATTAATTCTTAGTTCTCAGTCATTCCTCCCACTCAAGAGCCAAACCAATGTTCAATTAAGCACAGGAATATGTGAGCAATGTTTCCTTCAGCCAAGCACCGGAGAAGAAGAGGGAAATTTGGCATTTGTGACCGTCAGACTGCCACAGTTTGCAGTATCTGTACCCAAACCAGAAGAGTATGCAGAGAAAATGCAGATTCTTCCAGGGGCTGAAATAAATGTGCTCCTGTGGTTCACACTCAGTCCTTCTCTCCATCTTCACTTGCTTTTTGGCTGTGGTTTTTCCCTTTGGTCGTGCTTTAATTTGCTTCATAATCTCAATCTTGCTACTCAGTGTCTAAGCACAAAATCATAAAGCATAGAATGGTTTGGGTTGAAAGAGACCTTAAAGATCCTCTCATTCCAGTCCCCTGCCATGGGCAGGAGCACCTTCCACCAGACCCGGTTGCTCCGAGTCCCATGGCCTTGAACATTTCCAGGGATGGGGCATCCACAGCTGCTGTGGCCAGCCCGTGCCAGGATGGGCCAGGGGCTCACCACCCTCGCAGTAAAGAACTGTTTTTCTGATACCTGGCCTAAAAAAGCAGCACCTGAGGGGGCACCTGGAGTTGAACCAGGGACCTGTTGATCTGCAGTCAAATGCTCTACCACTGAGCTACACCCCCTGCCTGGACAACTGTGCTGAGTAAAGAAACTCATTAGGACATTCCCTGCCCCAGGGAGTTCACAACATGGAATATGAACCAGCCTTGCAGAACTGGTCCAGCACAGACAACCTCACTGTATTTTTTCCTGAGCCTTGCAGAAGACACACACGGGGGTGTAGGACTCCTGGGGCAGCACAGCAATGTCTTATGAAGGAATAACAACTGAACCTTACAGATAGTGCTGGACAGTGCCAACCAATGCATTGCAAAATGATGAAAAAAGTGCTCTGCATTCCCTTTAACTCCCTCCCTGCACCTCTTTCCAGGTATGGAACAGGGTTACCTGTCCAGCTCCTTTGCCCAGATGTGCACAGCGGGGCCAGCTGCATTGTCCATCCCTTTTCCCAGCCAGCACCATGCCCTTCTCCCCTCACCAGGGCAGGTGAACACTCACAATCCAAGTCAAGAGATAACTGTGACCCAGTGCCTCCAGGGACTGAATCTCCATCTCAAAGCAATGATGATATTCCCCAAACGACAGTCCTGACGTTCAGCTTTCATTGAGTAAATCCCAGGCCTCTGGAAACAGGCTGGACAACAGTAAATTTAGTAAGGAAACAGAAATCCTACGGCTCCCTGTTGCTTCCCCAGCCCTCTGTCTGAAATACTTAGTAGTATCAAGATGCTTGCTAGGATCACAATACATGTTCAAATACCAGGACAAGGAAACAGCATGTCCATGGGGTCAGCCAGGAGGCGCTGGGATGGAGAATCCAGTGTGGGCAAAGTCAGACAAACATTAGATAAATAAGTGGGAGAAGCTGAATCCTAATGGAAACTAAGAGAATGTGTTTGCTCTAAATGGTGAACCACATGGACTGAGATTTCCAAGCAAAGCATCTACAGACAGGTGCATTCACTGGGACTCTGGGTAAGGTCCCCAGACTGAACTTTTTGGCATAATCATTTGCTGTGATTTTGATTTATCCGAAGTTTGCCAGATCAAAATTTGTTAGTACTAGTGCTTTGGAAAGCATGATCTCTCCCAGGATGAGCACCATCCCAAAATGAGCTGTCATAGCCAATCCTCCTTCCAAACCATTAATAAGGATCTTAAACAAAAACAGTCTAACATTGTTCCCTTCTGTTCCCTGAGGTATCTCCCACCAAGTGCTGGCATTTATTCATCATTATGTGTTTCTGGAGCCTCCAGCCTGTTTTCAGTCTGCTTTATAGTCTTCATCTCCAGTCAATCTAAATTAATTTTTCAGCTCAGTCTTCGTGAAACAATATATTAATTGCCTCAGTACATGAATAGGCATCCTATTTACACAGATTAAATGACCATATTCTTTTCATCTACTTGGCCTGCAGTTGGATCAAACAAAGTGATTAAGTTTCGTCTGGATTTCCTTCCTACAAATCTATGTGTGTGTCATCCATGTTCATTTTCAATGGTGAAGTCAACATATGTAGAGGGGCTGCATACTTCCTACATGCCACTAAAGGAATCAAATTAATAAATAACGTGTGCTCTAAGTCACACAGAAAACTCAGTACACTCTTCTTCACCAGGGATGAGGTTTGTTTTAACTGCTTACAGATTTGCTTTGTTTAGTCCTTTCCCCAGTATTCCATGACGACAAAATTCACCCCTTCCTTTTTCCACCATTTCCATCCATTTTGGCAATTCTCCTGAGGGTTAGCTAATATACATATGGCTGCATGTGAATGCATGGCACAGCAAATTCTTCTTCCTTCCTTATTTAGACTCCTTTACTAGACATGGAAGCCAAATTTATTGGATAGTTACTAACTCTTTTAATGATTGCTGTTCATTTGTAAAGATCAATATAATATATTTGCCTCTGTCCTCTGGTTCTCATTTGATTCTTCTGGTTTTCAGAGACAACTATGTGAGCCAGCTCCTTGACTAATTGCAAGACAAACATAGCAGGCAGATCTGGTTTCCCAAGTTTCATTTCTAAGATTTTCTTGTTTCCCATGTCCCTAAAATTCATCTCACAGAGGTTGTATTCTGCCCCATTCCTGATGTATTCAGTTAATGTTAGTGTCAGGAGATAGCACAGAGATTCAGTAAATCCAGCAGTACTGACTTCAAGTTCTCATTCTGTGGGGCCTCCTAATGCTGTTAGACAGTTTGAGGGCTAAAATGGGATGAAAGGAGACAAGGCGAGGTAAATATGTCACTTCCACTCACGGCGCTCTATGGATGTTTCCCAACTCGGTGAAAGTCAGCTAACCCACAGGAAGGGCAGTAAGGTATATTGGCATGAGAAAAAGTTAGTGCCTACAGACACCCTTTGCACAGATCAGAATTCTTTTTCCACCATGCATATGGGGTCACCCCAGTACAAGAATAGGATTCTGGATCAACATCATGTCTGAATTGTCAACTTTTTGTAATTTAAAGCAGGGGAGTAACACGGTCATGAAGAAAGAACTCTTTATTTCTTTGCGTCATTCCACTAAACATAAATATGAATTTCCATTAGCAGTCATGAAATAGCTGTTTCAACAGAGTTCTGGAAGTTTGGAAACACACACACCCCAAAAAACAACCAAACATCTGAGCAGGAAAATGATGTAAATTGGAGAAAATGAAGTGTCCTGTTCATGGGCCCTACCCTTTCAAAACACAAACATTTCCAAAAATTAATGAAGAGAGAAGGTTGTTCCAGCTGCTGTGTGACTCAGACTGGCATAAGTAACTGGCCAGGGCAGTTCTGGGACAGCAAAGTGGGGAGAAGAAAGAGGCCAAATCCTGCCATGGTTCAGAAGATGTGAAACTCTGAAATAAACACCAGACTGTTGAACATCCCTCACTCCCTACTATGTCCCACCAGCTCCACATATCTGCTGCACACACAGGCCAGTGAAGCACAAGCAGCAGCCTATATCAAATACACCAGTCACAACTGTATCTGTGATACTTCTGTCTGAAAACCTCATCACTCACTCGGGTTCTGAAAAGAGATGTGAACAGAGCTGAAGATATGGTGAAGATCTTCAAAATGGCCAGTTTTTTAGGGAGCTTCGGGCTTGGGCTGTGGGTCCTAAGGAAGGATCTCAGAGAGACACAGTTGTGGAGTTCAGCAACGATTGTTTGATGAGTTGAGAAAAGCAAGACAAAAAAGATCAAAATGGACTAAATAAGTCTCTTGGTATCAGCATCTGTGACTCTCTTGCTATCAGCATTGTGACACTGCATTACTTTCTTCTGTTGTCTTGCCTAAGACCTATTGAATTGAGGAACAGCACATCTCAGACAATTTGTTGAAATCACTTCAAGTCTCTGAGTGATGTTAATGATCAGTGACCGAGGATGGAGTGCAGTGAGGTGAATGGCAGATGAATGGCAGATGACAGCATCCACCTTAATGGAGAGCTTGTATCTGAACACTTCCATGGACTCTCAATACACCTCATCACATCCTACTCTTTACCTTACTTACCTTCATCACTCCTCTGCAAAGTACCCTCATATTTCATTTTTTAAACGCAGGGGTGAAGAAAGGAGGGAATAATTGACCTGTCTAAGGTCACCCAGATCTGTCCAAGCCTCCAGGACTGGTTCAGACAGAGACCTCACTCACACTTTCGGAGCTGCAGACAAATCTTATGGGTGCTTGGTCCTTAAGGATGCACTCGGAGCTCTGCTGCTCTGCCCCCCATGACACCAGACACTGCAAAACCTGTCATGAGCTGGCAGAACTGTTAGGGCATAAGTACCAGTGTCAGATTTTGTGAAGGTGCTTCAGGTTTGGTTCATGTGCTGTAGGAGCTGCCAAATTTAAAGAGACTCAAGAAGATTTTTGCAGAAGTATTCACAGAGACAGCCTGTCTCCACACGTCTATCAATAATGCTCAAGTGTCAACACTTCCAGGCTTGGATCTGAAGATGCCTTCACTTGCTATAGGTTTGCTAATGGCCATTATCTGGTTCATAAATGGGGAAAGTCAGGAACACAACAATAAAACAATTCTTCTCCAGTAACTCAGATCAGAGCTGGAATATTAAAAAAAAAAAAAATAAAAAAATAAAAAAAATTGAAATCCTGGCTCAAGTATCCTGTATTATCTACAAAGTGATTGAACTGCTGCTCTCAGAGTTTTCTCTTTCATTCCTTTTCCATCACTCCCACTTCTCTCCCATTGCCAACCACGTCTCGAATTGCCATTTCCCTTCCTGTAGTCTTTTCCACCGTTCTTATCCCAGCAATGATCCCTTCCTCCCAGTTCTGCTGCTTTGCTGCAGGTCTTTCCAAATGCCATTGCATCAGGCCATCTCTGTGGGACCAGAGCCACTTCTCTGGAGGGGAACATGCAGCTGTTGGTGTCTGGAAAGCAGCCAGAGGACCCCACACTCCCCCCAGCTATGCTGCAGCATAAGAGTCAGCAAAGAGCAGTAAGAAGCCTTGGCTGCCTGTTCAATACCTGGAAGCATCCCCTAGTCGCTGGAAAAGGGATCTGAAGGAGGAAGATTGCTCCCCCTGGCCTCAACCAAATGATATTTCATCCAGCGTGAAGGAGATGCTGACAGAAGTGTCCGTGTGTCATCACAGATGAGAGATTTTTGGTGGGTAGAGATGTGCCTCCACCAGTCACATCCACTCCAGCAAGAGGCAGGACACTATCAGAGGCTCCTGCTCGCCCACAGCCAGAGGTGAATGCACAGCATTCCAGACTGCTTGTAATATGGGCTGTCAGGGTGGGCAGAGGGAGGGCACAGGCAGGACAGCCAGCTCCCCTTGTTATGTGTAAGGAATCAGGGTTAGAATTGGCTTTCATTAGGGCATTGCTGCTTTGATTTGAGCACACTGGGGTTTGAAAGTGTACAGTTTTCATGTTAACTTATTTTGGAACTCAGGAGGAAGGGTTGGACTTGCTATTTGGGAGCATCTCACTGATCTGCTCCTTGGGTCTATTAATCCATTGTGTCCTTCTCCAGTGCATCTCTCCCAGGATATACTTCATTAGTTCAACCCAACTACACACAGTTTGCTCTCAGAACACTCAAAGGCCAAATAAAGGGACTAGTATGGCATGCAGCCACGGGAAAGGGGTTTGAGCAGAGCACAGGTACTCTCCAGGCCTGCCTTCCCAAGCAGCGTGTCTCCAAGTGATGGAATGCAATGCTATCAAATATCGTGACAGAAAGCACAAATATATAAAACATGAGGGTGCCTCTTAAAAATAAATGTTGCTCCATGATCTTTTTCCCAGGAGAAGGACGTTTCCAGAGTGCTGGCTCTCTGCGTGTGGTATCACATATTGCACGGTCTGTTCCCTATAAGCTCTCAACATATGCTACGAATCTGCCTCTGCACTACAAGTATTCTAAATCAGATGCTTATGCCTCCTTCTGATCTTTTGCAGTCACACGTATGTACATTGGATTTTGCCACAGGCTATCCATCATTCCTCCCTTTCCAGCATCTGAAACGCATGACCCGCAATTTGGTTTTATGTGTGTTTTACTGCAGTTTCCATATAATCACACAGGAAACTTTAATTCTCACCTTATGAGCCCAAGGCTGCAGTTCTAATCCTTGTCTCTCAGAAGTGTCATGACTGTATGTCTGGTCACCAACACTCTGTATTTCCCACAAATGAAGGAAAAATCAGATTCAATTGCAATCAAAGACTTACCTCTCACAATCAGTTGTTTACATGCATCACTTTTCACCCTCTACCCCAAAGTAATATTTAAAGCCCTTAGGCATTGCCACCCTCTGCCTCTGAGTCTCCTCATTTCGGCTGTGGACTAAGCACTGTGTTGCTGCATGAGGTGGACATTTTCCATCACCACAGGACAGACAGCTCTGCTAAGGCATCCATCACCCTCTAATGACCCAGATTTCCTGCAGGCATCAAGGGAAAGCTGCCTCATCCACTGTAGACCTGTCATGTCTCAAGACTGTGACTTGCCCTCTCATTCCTCCCTCTCCTCCCTTTCTGCTCATTCACCAGGAATTCACCATGCCCATCCCCTTCCCCATCGCAGACTGGAAGCGGCAGACACAGCTGGTTGGCATCACCCATCTTCCAACTGCCTCTTTTTAAGGCCAAAGAAGGAAAAGGGGCTGTAGGTCACCCCAGCCCCCGGCTTACCCCAACCCCTTACCAGCTGTACAAACCCTCTTGCCTCAAGGATTGACATAATTTGGCACAGCACTCACCAGAACAGTGCTGTCTGTACACATGCATGTACAACACCTCACCAAGTGATCCTGATCCCAGAAGGGCTCATGCACCACCCTCTGACATCATGTTGTATGTGCCTCATCCCCTGCAATGACACATCTCTGTTTACAGTCAGAAGGGGGATTCTAGCACTAATTTGTCCTTGTTGGTTGAGTGAAAGAAGATGGAGGATTTTTTAGCTCTCTGGAAAGGGGCTAACTGGGAAGGGGGGACAGGGAAATGGTCTGGCAAGATACCTGCCCTGTGCATGAAACAGATGGCACAGAGGCATCAGAGAAGCCCTGTAAACAACCAGTTAAGCTTTAGTCACAAGCCCTTTCATCTGCTTCAAATATAGGCTCTACCACCTTCCAGCTGGGGCTGGAAAACATCAGGTCTGCTCTGCCTGCAGGGCTTTGTGAGTTTGTATGTTCTGAACTCCTGCCAGGAGTAACTTTGGTGCTGGAGGGATCAATGCTGGGCTCTGTGCAACACATCCATAATGCAGTGACTTATGCATGGAGGAGGGAAGCTGGGGAAATTCCCTCCCACTATAAACTTTTCTTGGCTCTTTGCATTAGTTGTCAGCCCTTGGGAATATATTTTCCCCTATTCCCACTTTTCTGTGGTCTGCATTATCATTTGCTAAATATTAGCGTGTGCTATTTATCATGAGGTCCACAACCCTTGTCCACTCCAGGGAGTTTGCAACTAAGTCACAGCAATAAATTTTCTGATATTCTATGGGCTTTACAGCACTAAGAGGCACACAGATGAAATCATTATCTCAGAGCCTTCAACCCCTAATCTCACAGTGAAACACTCATCACCAAAGGCAGGGAGGATGCACACGAACACAGGTTGTTTATACTCACAGCAGATTCAGACTCAGGCTCCAAGTCTGCTTACTAATAATGATGATTACTTCAGCTCCTCTGGTTTTATAACATGTTTGAAATGCTCAGGGAAACCACATTCTCTGCAACTTTCTTTCAACAGCATGTTTGGTTCATAAGAGCTGCTGGGTTAGCAAAGGAAAGGGTGTGTTTGTGGACTGGGGATCTGTTGTAATAATATCATGGTGGCCAAAATGAGCACCATGGTCTACAATTACTGCTATCCCCCTATGTTTATTGCAGAACAGAGTCACCCAAGACCTGACTCAAAACCTGTTGATTCCACTGAAAGTATTTTGCAGCAGGTCTTAGGAACTGCTTGGACAAGACACCGTCTCTTACTGACTTGCTCTGCCCACTGTGTTCAGCAATAGCTGTTATCTAAGAAGGGATTCGAACCTTGACTAGAAAGGTTTCTTCAATATCTCCATATTTTGGATCCCAAAACCCTTTCAGAGTCATTCTTGGTTAATGACTAGAAATGTTCCAGCTTCTCTTGGCTATAGGATCTGATCCCAAGACCCTTCAAAGCAAACCAGAGTTCAGACTGAACTGGGAATATTTAATGAAGATTTGGAGGGGTAATTAAAGAAATAAATTAAATGCTACTAGAATGTGCATGTCCAAAGGAAACACTGGTCTGAGGAGTCTGTATTTTTCCAAGTTATCAAATTAGCCCAGGTTGGTTTCCACTGCCAATCTAAATAATGATGGATGTGGTCCAATCTCTTTTCCTTCCAAGTAGGCTGAGAAATCATGGACAAGGTCATTAGTATGAGAGAAGAGACATCCTCCTGCTCTGAATGTCCCAGACAGAGGTACATGGAACAGCTGCTCCTCTCTCAGACTTGAGCAGCCAAGTGGCTGTGTCCTGTGCACAGAAGGAACAACTGGCATTAGCTGGTTTTGCTTTGCCAACCTTATGGCAACAAAAACAACAGAAAGAACTGGACAAAAATATTTGAGAACAGCCTAAGAACAAAAAATAGGGCAATTTCCCCTGCAGTGTCAGGGCACAGCCCTCTCCTCTGTTCCTCTCTTGCTCTCTCACTGTGATGGGAGGCAAGTTCAGGGTTCACTGGCCATTCCCTGGCCAATGCCAGACTCACTCTCCAACACACAAGGGCCAGACAGTTTCAATACATCCCCTGTATTTTTTGCAGCCCCATAGCCCTTTCTGGCAGTGAAGCTGTGTTGATCTGGAGCAGGGATGTTTTTTAGCATGTCAGGATCATGAATGCCATAGCCTTTTATCCCAGAAAGACTGAAGAATAAACAAAGAGGGACTGCAAGAATAATGATCAATAAAACTCTTTGATCTGAACTTCAAATCCAGGATATATCTGTATTAATAAACTAAAGGGCTCAAGAACTGGCTTGGAATTGTACACAGGTTGTAACTAATAAAATTTCCAGAGATCTTTTGGTCTGTTCTCCACCCTGGCATGGCCCAGGAGACAGCACAGCCAGGGACTTAGCAGCTTGTTTGAGTATAGAGAGTTCCTCTATTCAGATGTGAGCTATGCCTTGCCACTTTACCTTAGGGCCAGGGAACATTTTTATTGTAGAGTGTAGCCCATGGGTACTCTCTCCAAAACACAGTTACATCTCCAAACTGGCTGCCCAGAATGAGGGATGCCTGGCAGGTCACATCTGCCTCCTTGATGTGTTCAGACTCATCCCCTGCTCCTTCTGCTGCCTGGGAGACAGCAAGTGCACAGAAGATGCTGGGAGCTTCCAGGTGGGGGGACTCACCCTGGCATAGGAATTTCCTACCAGTAGGCACTGAACCAACACCAGCAACTCCCAGGACACCTCCATGGGGCAGGGATAGTGGAGTGGCCAAGCATGGCATGCTGCAAGACTGGCTGATGGTGCTAATGGGTTTGGGGCCAGCTGGAAAAGGCTCTAATTAGGCTGTGTTGGCTTTTGCCAAGATCAGGGCTGGGTAGTTCCTGTAGAGCCTCACAAACCACACAGTCTAGTTGGAAGCTGCATGCACTAAACACTGCTTAGAATGGAGAGCTTCCCTGTGTTACTGGAGGTGTTCACTTCACTGGAGGGGCCTAGTCCCTTCATCAGGTGACACAGGTTGTCCAAGCAAGCAACTCCTTGCAGGCATGGCTGCAGCATGTCCTTCAAACCAGGCAGAACCTCCCCTGCAGAGCTGGGCACACAGCCTGGCTGGGCAGTCAGAAAGCAGGAGGGATGTGGAGGTGCTCGTGGATCTGCTGGTGTCACCCCAGCTACTTCCATGTGGTCAAACACCACACAGAGCTGGTGAAACTGGATCTGCAGGAGCATTCTCCCTGATACAGTGCATAAACACCACCAGGAGCTTTGACAATGGGACAAGTTATCATTCTTGTGTTGGTTCAAGGCATTTCTCGTTGAGAATTGCTATGTTTTCAGTGTTACAAGCTCTAGCCCTAACAGCAGACTCCTGCTTCTGAGTTGGGTAACTTCCACTAAAACAAAGGATAGGGAAAGGTTTTCTTTTTTCACTAAGTGGGAAAAGGAAATGTACTCCAGAAGGACATGGATTCCTTTGATGTCTCAAAATAGAGAAGAGGTTCTTTGCTTTTCTGTGCCATAAGAAGGACATCATTGCCGTGTCCATTTTTGGGATCCGTTGTTTTCAAAGATGGGTAAAAAAAAGAAATAAATAGCAACACGCCTCTCTCCTGCATTCTTGCTGTCCTCCACAGGGACAGCTGCCAGAGCAAGGAAACTATATTAAGACCACTGCATCCCTCAGACAAAGATAAACCCTTCCCAAGGTTTCATCTTTGCACAGTGACAAGAATCTGGGAAGTCAACATGTAACTGTCCACATGGGCATTCTGTGTGCAAGATCCCATTATTGTCAGCACTGGTCCAAGAATAATTCAGCTGGTCAAATACCCATGATCCAGTTAAATATGACTGTTGAGTGCTTTTGAAAGGCCCTAGGCTGAAACATCAAAGACAGATTGTGCAAATATTAGGCAGGATCTATAAATAAACCAAATTGTCTAAAATATCACTTTATGTGTATATATGGGCAACTGAGCCCTACATATCTAGTCAGTACAAAAACAAATTTCCTTGGCTACAGCAAGAGTTGTGGAACCTCTGGGCAACTATATTCAGAATCAGAATCAAAACCTGAGTCCCATCCTGCAAAACTGGGTTCAAACCCACCAAAGGCTAAGAACTCTTCAGAAGATCTGTTATTTACACAAAGCAGATATTATTTAACTATATACTAATTTTCTACTTTTCTGGTAATAATATCTGAAACAGTCAAAGACTAATAAGTTGGGAAAAAAAAGAAATTATTTGAAGCATTTTAGTCAAATTGTAATCAATAGTGTGCTTGAAGTTAATTTAGACGTCACGAGGTTTGAAGACTTAGGAAAGTAATGACAAATATTTATTGAAAATAGAAAATTTTCTAGAAAACATATTCAAGATAAGAACTATCTGGCCTAACTTCAGGTGTCAACACTGCAGATATTCACATGGTGTCCAGTCACCACAGGTTCCTTTAAAAATGAAAGAGAGAAACAAACACTTGTAAGGGGTACCTGAGATACCTATTGAAAATGAGATAAACTGCAACCTAGAAATGCCTTTTTCTTTTCATATACTGACTACAAAGGGAGGCCAACATATCTAGTCCATATGTAGCTGATTATACCGTAGACAGCTACATCTGGTCAGCATTAGAGCATGTTTAATAACATACCTGTTTGCAAATGCATTCCTATTCAGATCAATATGTCTGTGCACTCAGTACTCCAGCCTTCCACTTATACTCCAGGTTGCTAGTCCGAACCTTTAGTCTTGAACTTCAAAGTGGGTTGGACCCAGCTACACTGAGACTTACAACTCACTCAGTAAGGTCCCTCAGGAAAACACAACTCTCCAAGCCAGGATGAGACTCCTGAGACACAGAGATACAGAATTCCCTTCAGGAAGTCTGCAGAGGAGCACTTGCAGAGAAACAGAGGGATCATTACAAGTCCCTCTACATAGGAAAATATTTTTGCCATAACCAAAATGTCAGTGCTGATGGTTAAATACATTTCCTTGAATAAAATCTGCCCAAGACTTCAGGAAACACATTTACAAAGAGCGGTCGTGCCAGAAAGTAAAGCAGTTTGTATGACCTTGGGTTCAAGAGCCCCAGGTATGTAAGGAGCTGGTGAACCTTTTCTCAGTCTAGGACAGCTAAATCGTTTTTTGTACCAGTCTGACTTGAGAGCCCAAAAGCCTGGCTCAGCCATGAGTGTGTCGGCATCCCGGGTGTGGGGCGCAGTTTCTTGGCCAGCTGCAGAGGGAAGGTAAGTCAGTCAGCCAGCCAGATCCATAAAGCAGCAGCTCACACTGTTCTTAGAGGCCTGCCTCCCCATCTGGAAATTAAATGCAAACATATGCATATGCCTAAGTGTTGCTTAAGAGAAAATCACTACCCTGACAACGCTGAATGTGAACAGGAAGGAAAGAAAAACAGAAAGTACAAACCAGTATCTGTGCCTTCCCCATTAAATTTTCTGTACCCTCATATTTAATTAAGCACAACTTAAAGGACAAAGAATTATGAGGTGAGGAAGGAAAGAAAATCCATTTGTTTGTTAGTACAAGCTAAGAAATATCTGACAGAAAATTTACATTACACATGTTCTAACTCAAATTTACTAGGTGGCTCGATCCTCCCAAAAGAGAGCCACAACATGGCACCGACATCCTATACTTCATTCTTCACTGATACCCAAGACATCTGCAGAAGGTTTTGATCTCTAATAGCACAGAGGAGAAAATTTGCCTTTTCTCCCTGTAGGAATCATGTACAGCTTTCACGCAGCAGACCCTTTGATCAATATGCAGCATGTTAAAAAATGTGTGTTAGTATAGAACCCTGAGTTATATCCCTAATGATTTGATTTTTTTCCACTGGAAAAAAAAGTAGACAGGAAGAGAATTTAATATTAGTTATTTTTCATAGTAATAAGAATTAAAACAATAAGAAACAACAAAAAAAATGTAAGATAAATGTGAGACAGTCATTGAATTCATGACTGAGTGAATTATCCTGACAGCAATGGACATGTCAGACAGGAGCTTAACACCTGATCGTTCCGAAGCTTCATGTCAATAAAGTTCAACAGCAACTGTAGGCACTGAAAGCAGAAACTCCTCACATCTGTGTGATCATGTCTGCACTCGATGCATAAACCCAAACCCCATGGGCGGTGGGGAGGCTGCTGCTCTCTCCTGCCAGATGCTGAGCAAACAGCCCCAGGGCATGGGGTCTAACCACACCAGGCAGGAGGAAGCCCAGTGTCTGCCCAAAGAGCTGATGATTGATCAGGGTTAAGCAGAAAACTTCTCTCCATTAGGCCAGTGCCCCTCCCCTGGGCCGTGCTGACTACCGTGCCTGGGGAAGAGATGTAGTAGGGGGTTGCCCTTTTGTAAGCTGTTATTTTCTTTCTAATTCTTCATGGACCATTTTAAAATAGGCATTTCTTGTCCATTCGAAGAGGTATTTTTTTCTTCTAAAGAAAATACTTTGAGAG
This sequence comes from Corvus cornix cornix, assembly GCF_000738735.6. Lineage (NCBI taxonomy): Eukaryota > Metazoa > Chordata > Aves > Passeriformes > Corvidae > Corvus > Corvus cornix. Next base: position 108,517,598 of record NC_047056.1, on the reverse strand, counting down.
CTTCATCAAAGTTTGAAGGGAGTATATATGATCCAGGGACTAAATACTGCAATCCCCTTTTACAGGTTGGTCCTTGATGCATACTCCCTGAGTGCCTGCAAGCTATGAGCATCCAGGCTGGGGCAACTTTTGACCCAAAACAGGTTTGCTGGACTCCAGATGGAGCTGCAGTTTTCTGCCTCTCCCTGAGGCTTTGGCTTGAACCAAAATGGAGTGACACCCATTCAACAAAGAGACCTCCAAGACTCTGCCCTCCCTCCGTTGCTCCTTCCCCTCAAGGCACCGACACCAAGGTCCATCTGCTGGGATTAACCAGCCTCCAGAGTCTTTACATGCAGCTGTGAGATGGCTTTCAAAGATAAGAGGTGGCCCGGGGTGGGCTCATGGGTTAGGAATTTAGTTAAATATCTTTGAAAGGGATCTAGTAGGATTTGCTTCGTTGTTTATATTATGGAGTATCAGTCATCCTTAAGACCCCAGGCCTGTGTGTCAGTAAAGCTGGAAACACAACCAGCCAGCAAAGGATCCTGATGCTGTTCCCCATGATCCTGTTTTCCCCATACAGAAATGCTTCCCTACTCTGACATTCAGAAATTCCTACGTTCTTTGGCTCAGTTCACCTAAATGAGGGATAATAAGTGAAATACTGAGCAGCTGAATACTTGGAACTGAAACTCCAGAGAGTCAGCTTTTCTTCCTTGGGTAATGATGCTGCTCCTGCCTGATGCTGAAACAAACTCATGGCTAATATATGGCAAAGAGATTTTAAGTCTCTGCTGGCCCCCAGAGGGAAAATAATCATAAGCCTGCTCAGTGTTTGTTAAAAGGTACAGGTAATTGAGGAGAAGAGCAACAAAAAGACAATTGAGTGGCTGGGCAGGTTGATTTATGAGGAAAGATTAAAGGAGCTGAACATGAATGGCTTAGCTAAACAGTGACTAAAACAGGACATGAAAAGTAGCCACGGTCAACAGTATTTGAAGTGTCTGTCTGAAGGGGCATTAACTGTTTGGGTGTGGATATTTTGAATAAATGGAGGTCTTGAAAAGGAGGTCGGAAATACAAGTGCCAGATGAATGTTAAAGAAAGTTTCCTGAAGAGCAAGACTTCCACGGCAATCTCCTCCCCACTGTAAGGTGGGGTGCACCCCAGAAGTTCATCTGTGCCGAGCAGACATTACCTAAGGAGCTTCTGGGAGGTGTCTACTCTTAAATGCCTCACTGGCATCCCCATCTCTAAGCACCAGCGCAGAGACAACCAGACACTGTAAAAGCCCACTCCAAAACTTCCATACAAACAGAAGATAAAATATCCATGCCTCAGGCCTCAGAGATCAAGCAGAAATGAAAGAAAATCTCCAAAGTGAGGGGGAAGAGTGATCCTCTGGGATTCTCCCATACTACTGAAGGATGAAATAGGGCGGGGTTTGTTCACAGGTAGTGAGAAGACTCATAAATATCAGCATCTACACCCTACCATTACCTGGCCTCTCCCAAACAAGAACTTGAACTGGAATAAGGGAAATGCTCTTTAGTGATACTAAAGAGACCCGGGTTGGTCATCATTCAGCTGTTATAAAGCACATAACTCACATAAGGCACAGCAGCCTCCTCCCTGCCTAGTCCACACAGGACTAGTGGCTTGACCATGGAGAGCCAGACCTCAGGTTCAAAACAGCAATAAATTAGAAATTAACTCGCCATATCTTACTGCTTTCTTTTCATTTCATATAATCAAAGATTGCACAGGAAATACTGTATGGTGAGAATTCCACCTGGAGAGCAACGCATGTATCTACTCATCTAACAAAGCCAGCACAGAATATACATTGATAAGAGAGTTGATAGTTCTTTGGTTCAGCTGGCATGACACAAACCCCTGTGTAAATGCTGTCTCCACACCCAGAATCAGACTAACACTTTCTCCAAAGTTTGGCTGATCCTGCCTATGTAACATCACTCATAGCAGGAAACACTTCTTAGCAAGTGAGTGCATTGCACAACAATCCTTGCGGAGGCCTGTAGGTGTGGTAACACTCACAGAACCATCAGTGCACTTCCCAGCAACTAAATTACACATTTGGTCATAGAATCATAGAATCATAGGATCATTTAGGTTGGAGAAGACTCTAAGATCATTGAGTTCAACCGTTAAGCCAGACAAGTTCATCAGTAAACTACATCCCTCAAATGTGCTCATGCCCATGTAGCTCTCATCAGTGGTCTATAGACACCCCTGAGTGCCTATTTTATCGATTTTCTATTACAGCAACATCTCACAAACCTCAACTGTACCAAGAGACACCACCACAGAGGTCATGTATATTTGCATCTTTGGTGACTTTCAAAAAATTGCAATTTTTTTCTTCTCTCTGTCCTGGTTGTCTAATTCTCTTTTCATGGTGTGGCAGGGCATATCACCCCTCTCCCCACCACAGGTGGCTGGTGCAGATCAGAGAGATAACCCAGGTGGGCAAGGCCCAGTGGGTATCATCTCCTGGTGCCAAGAGGTCTGCCAGCTTAACAGATGTGGGAAGAGATAAAAAATGTATGTGATCAAAAGGCCTGTTTTTACACTATAAAAGTATCACAGTTTATCACAGAGACAGAAGTCTCTTACAAACTCCTTGGGAAGGTGCAAGACAATTTCTTCCTGAAGCTTGGATGCAACTTCGTGGTTACTTTTCTGGAAATTGAGGGAAAGGATTTCGATGTGTGCCCCTTCAACAATTTGGTGCTAAGAAACATCGGCTCCTAAGTTGTATTATTTCTTCACTAGCAGTAAAATTAATAGGTACCTTTAACCCCACGTGTAGTACTAGCTGTCTCTTTTTGTCTTACTCCTGTGTAGTAATAGTCTGTTTTAAGTCTTATGTCTGTTAGTTTTGTGTCTATTAAATAAATAATTCATTCTATAATAGTCTGAATCCACCATTGTTAAAGAGCTTATGAATGAGAGTGGGTCTTGGGGTGCTGGCCACCTCAATAAAGCGACTGCCTGCTGCCAGAGGCCTGGGCAAAAGGCAGGGACTTATTTAAACCCACATGATCCATTCATAACAATGGTCAGGAACATATTTTCCAAATTTTCATTTTCCAAATCCCAGAGTATTTCCTGTTTGTTTCACATTAATGTGGAGAGAGAGCAGCTAGAAACCAGCAGGGCAGTGGTAGGTGCACAGCAGAGAAATGTGCACGTGCTGGCAGAAAGGCACCAACTGTGAATCCTTCTATAAAGGTTGCAAGGAAATATCATTGTCTTGATATGTTTTTAAAAAGGAAAGGCAAATATATATAAATGCAAATATATCTTAATCGGTCATGGTGTCAAACGCTTCCTTTAAATTTAATCTAACGGGTGTTTCACTGAGCTGTCAGCAATCTTCAGTAGCCTCCAGGCACTAATGAGTGAGCATCAAGGTGTCAATGCTTCTGGCATTAACCTCAATTAGGAGGAGTTAAGGTGAGCACTGAATCAAGGGTCAGCCATTCATTGCTGAGACATTCCTCTGGCTGCAGCCTGCAGTCTCCTGCTTGAAAAGGGCTGGCAGACTGGCTGCCAACCTCCTCACCGGTAAAGAACTCTCATACCTGCCAACATTACTGTTAATTACTATATTTGAAATCTGCACAGGTCTCAACAGGAATGGAGACACAATAGTAACCCCATTTATGAGGCTATTCAATGAAGTTCCCAGGTAAAAAAATAACCTGTGGTATTAAAATTATAAATAGCTAACACTTACTCATGGTCAGAATTTTTATAACATCATTAAGGGCATCGATACGGCAAAGAATAGGAAGTCTGTACTGCAGGGTTAAGCTTGCAGAAAAAAAAATCACCACATAGACAACCCATGTAACTTTAATTCTGCTCCACTTCTCTCTCTCCAGAGCTCCTCAAAGATTTCCTTTAGACATATGACATCCAGATGTCACCTTGCTCAATCATTCTCAGGTAGATCTGCTTTTCTGGGGTGAAATCATGGATGATTCACAAGTGATTTTGAGGCTGTACCCCTCCTATTCAAACATGGAGGTCTCAGAACCACCAGACAAAACCCCCCAGATCCACCCCAGGCCTGAAATCCTTTCTCTAGATGGAAGATTGCTGTTCAGCCTCAAGGACATGTGCATATTTATGCCAGAGGAAATCATTCAGTGAGACAATCTGTTTAGTAACCTTGAAGTTGTGTCAGCCACCATAAAATATTGGTTATATTACAGTTTACTATTATAGTTATTACAGTAGAAACTCCAGGTCCATTATAAAACATTTCCTAAATTTCTAAAATTATAAAATATATGAATAATACCAGAATGAAAAACAAAAGTCCCACCTGCCTCCTTCCCATCACCACTCCACTACGACAGACTGACCACCCTTCCCTGCAGTCTTCTCCTGTGACTTTTAGGCCATAGTCCTTACCAACTAAAACAAAACACAACAAAACAAAATAAAACAAAACAATACAAAACATAGAGATAAAAGGAATAAAGGTCTCAGGTGCACACACCTTATGAACAGTGCAGGTCAGGGGCTGCAGAGCACTTTAGTTATCTCTTTATGGGACATTTTCCATAGCAGAAGGTCTATATGTCTCCCAGAGTTGAGGGACCAGCAGACTTGCAAACCCTGCCTAATTGTAAGGTAGCACTTGTCTTACAGATCATTCTGCTTAGGATCATCATAAAAAGTGTCCTTTGAACTCCCTCTGTGCTTCCTTCAGCCCCGTCTTCCTTCCTCCCCATCCCCAAGGCAATGATTTTTATCTCCAGGCCTCAGTTTCTTCTCTGCAGGAATCAAAGGGTTTTCAAGCCTTTCCCTTGAGGTGACAGCATTACCTGTTCCTCCTCCACCTGAGACGTAGAGCTCTGCTTCCTCAGAATATTTATTTGCCCTAATCTGTGTCAGACACAGGCTCATTCTGCTCTGGTAATGAAGAGTTGCTGTGTCTGAGCCAGCCAGGCAAGGCATGTTTGGAGTCTCCTGGGGTGATTCATATCAAGCGACAGTGAGCTGTACAGTAAGCAAACAGGAGCAGCACAATGACAGCTTTCAATTACCTGATTTACCAAGCTTCATCTTAGAACTAATGAGGCTGTTTGTGTCATGTTTCACATCCCAGTGCAATCACCAATGTTAAACATAAACAGCTCTTTGTCCCTGTAGCATGTCCCTCCTTGGTGCAGGGTGGCAGAGCTGCTATTGCCTGTTATGAGCAGGTACCTCCAAGCCCATTAGTAAAGCACGTGCCCCACTCACTTCAGCACTGGCCAGCAAAAGAGATGGCATCTTGCCTTTACCCTCAGGTAATCCATGAACTCCAACAGATCCATGCCATGTATCCAAATTATGAGTCTTGCTGACTGAGGGGTTTCCTCTTTGCTTCTCTCTGAGATCGAGGAAACTGCACCCACAAAAATTGTTAAGTCATCATCGAAGGTGATAAAATCACGGCCTCAGAAGTCAGAAAATGTCAGCCTTGACCTATCTGGTCACCCATCACAGTGCAGTCTTTAGTTACACTGCCAGTGCTTTTTTAACATGTTCTGTGAAATATTACTAATTCTGAATGCGAGGTCTGAGTTTCTGAAAGGACAACAAGCTCCTTGCTTTTCCTTCACCTGGATGGAAATGGGCAGAAGTCTGGAAGCAGGTTCAACAAGTCCATTTGCTTGCAGAAACTGGTGATGTAACAGATATCACATCACCAATGAAAATCTACTCTGCCCCCTCTCCCATACCACCAGCTGCAGTCCTTGACAGTTTAGAACAAATTTGACCTTGAGAACAAAAGTCCAAAATGAGAACAACCAGACAAACAAAGAAGTCAGCAAATATACTGACCCCATCCTAGCTCCTGGAAACATTTAGGGAATTAATAAAGATGAAATGCAGAAAATGGACCTCAATTCCAATGCAAAACCAATTAATAGGAAAATCCCTCTCCAAACCCAAGTGTAGAGATCGATATAACCTTGAGCTGAGGTGCAAGACACCAAGCTGCTATTTGAGAACTTTTTCAGCAATAACACTCATGGCTAGAGGTAATTCCTTAGGAACTTAAACAAACATCCTGTTCCTCTCTTACTTGGATAAATCTATAACAGTGGGAGATCTGTCAAACAGTGGGAGTGGAAACCAATAAATATAAGTAGAAAACACTGGTATTGTCATTATGTGGCAGTGATAATTTTGACCAAAATAAGCATTTGCATAAGAACCTTGTGGTTGAAAGCACCTCACCAGATTATAGAACTGTGGAATCACAGAATAGTTTGGGTAGGAAGGGACCTTAAAGTTCATCTAATTCCAGCCCTCACCCACCATGGGCAGGGACATCTTCTACTAGAGCAGGTTGCTCAAATCCCCATCCAACCTTGCCTTGAACCCTTCCAGGGACGGGTGGATGTAGATGTAGATATCTGCATTGTAGAGGCTCTACATGTGGATAACAATATATCAGCTAAGCACCAGGAGCCCCTTTACAGTCAGTACAGGAGAACTGTCACTTCAAATACGCAGTTCATCTCTTTCAGGCACTTACTTTGGGATGAGATGATTTGTGCCTCAAAAGCAGCTGCTTCTCCACATTACCTGTAAAAGGAATTTGTCTCAGATGGGAATGTCTACACTATAAATCTCTATGGCTTATATGTCTACACTTGCTCAGATGATTCCCACTTCATGAATTTTTCAATATTTGTAGTCATTACATGAGGACAGGATAGCTTTTTAAAAAATACTCTGTAGCTTGAAGAGAAGCATAGGCTTGATACAAAAATTACTGGATAAACTTCTATTAACTTAGGAAAATAAGAGAAATTATTTGAATAGATGTCCTATCTCTGAACTCAGTGTCCTGACAATGAAAGTAGCCACATGGAATTGTATCATATCATTATTCTGTTCTTTATGTATTTGGTAGGTCAAACCTATGTGGCCATGAATTTCAAATCTACATGTCTGTGAGTTCTGTTTCACAGCATTATACAAGAAGCCCAGTTAAACAAACATTATCAGACATTATACATTCAGTGGAACATCCCTAGAGCTAGATTTCCTACAATCTTTATTTGTTTGTAAACAGCAATTTTATTTCAACTTTTGAAGAAAGAAAGTCTGCATCACACATTCTGCATCTGTCTTTCTCTAGCAAGACCCTGCCTGCATTGCCCTGTTTCAAAGGGGTGTAAAAGGCTTTTGTTTTTTCTTGGAAGTCTGGAATTGCTTCTCTTCTATTTTTTCATATCTTGGAATTGAGTTTTATCGCAACAGAAAGCACTTTTGCAGTGATAAAAATACATTTTCTACATTCATGAATTCATAAATTTTAAGAGCAAAAGGAACCATTACATTCATCCAGCCTGAGGCATTGATAGATTTACTGCACAGGAGCTAATGGACCAGAGCACAGTCCCTTTGAGATGACAGGAGAGAATTTGTGCAGCTTTTTTGCCTCCCTCCTCATCATTGTCATCATGAGGGCAACCACCTCAGAGCTGCCTTGTTTAACACAGACCCTGCCTCTACTCCAACTTGAAAGAACATTTATTTAAACACAACATTTTAGAGAAAGACAGGCTGCTTTCCCAAGCACTCAGAGAAAGCAAAGGTCAGCACACCCCCATCACCCCAGAGCACCTCAGCCACCTCTCCTTGACCCCGTTTGGTCTCCCAGCAGCACCAGACACCCCAAAGCAACAGTAGCTGCTGTCCCTGTGCTCAGGCTTTGTTCTTTACCTGCACAGTTCTCTCGTTGGGATGTGAAGCACTTGGCCCCTGGGACTCAGCTTATTGCCTCATAAAGCAGGATGGCAGGATTATTAATGTGGCAGAACTGCAGGATTTTCCAAGCAATTTATGAGTTACCATGGCAGTTCATTAGCTCTCAGCCCAATGACTCCTTCCTGGTGAGCATGAATCAAGCAGGAGGCATGCACACATCTAAACATACGACAGATATTCACATCAAAAACACATCCAAGGCCATATTTCCTCCATTTTGTTCAGCACGTGTCCAACCGCAGCACTAAAATGTCACCAGTTATCAGGACTGATAACCAACCCACTGAAACACATCTAGACACAAAGGAATTCACAATCCCCATCCTTTTCTTTTATTCTCATCAAGCCATTTCTGATGGATGCCTGCATTTAAAGAGCAGCAGGTCCTTAGCAGAGGGTTTACATTTGCAGCCTCCATGGACTGCACAGGGAGGCAGGTCTGGCACTGGGGAACAGTGGACACTCTGAATGGCTACCTTGACTTTCAGTGCTCAGAATAAGGTTTCACTTTAAACCAAGGAAGGATTTGAGGAAATATTTAACTTTCATGGTAATTATCCATAGGTCTTAAAATAAAGCACACAATTCAACACTTCCTTGAGTCCAAGTGGCATTGTGTGCGTGAAAAAATTCCACAGGTTTTCATGCAGTGCTGAGTTAGGACTTCAGCACAGGCCAAAAAACCAAGTCTAGCAAGCTAGAGAGTAAAGAGATATAGAGAAATAAAGGGAGCCTTTGATGTTAATAACCGGACAATTAAGAAAATGAAAAGATCGTGAGCACAGTAAGTTTTATCAGTAAGTACAAAATCACTATCAAGCTACTCACAAATATTACAGTGTTTTATACCTAAGAAAGACAGAGAGAAAGAGAGATGCTTAGGGGGAAAGGAAACAAGGAGAGAAAGACTTCTAGTAAGTCTTTTTTGCATTCTTTTTCTCAGTTGCATTAATGCTTTTTTATTTTCTTTTCTCCTCTAAGATTTTCAGGGTATTTTAAAGAAAAGGCTGAGCTAAAATTTTTTATCTGCCTCTATTACAGCTGCCACACTCAGAACTGAACCTCACCATGCCTTATGTGCTTCCCAGAATTAACTTGCCTTTTCCTTTTTTGAAAAAGTTATTAATGTATTTATTAGTGCAGTAATGTGACCCACATACTGGAAAATCCCACCTTCCACACCATTCCATTAGCTAAATCTGGCTTGGGGCCAAAATTTCGTATTTCAGCTCCTGCCAAGATTCAGGTTTGGCATGTTTTTTTGTTGGAGGATTTTTCATCTGTTTCCTTGGCTGGGCTAATGGGACCCTAATGCAGTCAAGAGATCTCTATCACACCAGGCTGCCGGGTACTTGTTTGCTTCAATCATCTCATACATACACACGAGCTGGTGGCATTTCCCTCTCAGCTAAGGGATGCCAATAGGTCTTGAACCCACGATGCAGAGGGGTATCATTTGTTAATGAGAACTGCTGACTTGAGACATTCCCACTGGCTGGAGTAATTACAAACAATATTTTAAAAACATACAGCTGTGCAAAAAGTTAGATAACACCTTTATTTAATAACAGATTCATCAGCACAATCGTGTGTGTCTGGCAGGAATTCTCACGTCCAATAAAAAATGGAGGCTAGAGGAAGGAACCTCCAAAAAATATGGCTATGGCTTAAAGAAAGCAAAGCTGTTGCTTCATCCATTCATCTCTTGGAGATCTGGAATAGGGCCCAGCTCCTGTTGTCAGGCTAGAGAAGAACAGTGTGGACATGATGACCTGAGAGACCTTGCAGACGTCCTCCTGCCAGGACTGGGAGATAAGACACCTCACCAGCTCTTCACTAGGCATTGGTCTACACAACCACCAGCCTGTCACAAAGTCCATCTCAGTTTTGATTTCTGCAAACAACTCATGAGCTTTCAGTTAATTTTACCTTTTGTCACCTCATTACTTACTTCCTCAGCAGATTTTTTTTTTCATGAGTTGCTATCAGAAGAAGACATATTGGTCTCTTTCCAGTCCTTCCCATGCTTTAGCCCCAAAAGCAGAGCTCAGCTGCTCTGTCCCCATAGTTACTGAAGTTCTTCACATGTAAAATGTCTGCATGAAGACTCTTCCACCCACATGGCCACATGAATAGCTGTTCTTGCTCTCACCACCTCTTCCAAAGCAGCACAGCAGGTCAGTAACCCTGGTGAAGGACACATGGCAGTTTTTCTCACAGGTAAGACCAGTGACACATGGCAGGACATTTCTGACACAGTCTGGCAGACGGAGAGTGACAGAGAGGAGCAGACTGATGGCACTGCCTGATCTCAGAGAGTGATGGGGTCACTTATTTGAAGCAGCAACAAAAAGGGTTGAAGTGATGCTGAGAGAAGCCCATTTGTACACCCATCACATTTCCCAAGCTATGCCAGGGTCACTGCATCTTTCACTGCTCTCCAGGAAACAGCAGCAAGGGACAACATGTTTCCAAGTGCAAGAAGTGGGAAACGGACATGTACTGAGATACAGGCCTCAGGGAACTGTCCATTTGTCACAGCCTGTCCCCTTTCACTCCCACAGGTTTGGTGAAAGTAGGAGAGCACTATACCAGGAGCCATAATGTGTGCAGCTTTATGGAAACCTGAAACAAAGAGACAGCCAGCATGAGGTTTTCTACATGGCTATCATCTCTAGGCCATAAGAATATCAAATTGTTTGGTTTTATCACTTCTTCTGAAAGAATTCCAGGACATAGTTCTGTCTGGCACAAGCACATGGAACTGGAATTTAATTTCTTGTTTATTTCATTTTCACATTTTGAAGGACTTTGCTCATTGAGGCGAGAAATATGTGTCTGTTGATCACAAAATCCAGCTCAGAGACATGTCTGAGATCATGGTTTTGAAAAGGAGCCATGGCCACCTTCAAAGGATGAGGCAGATTTCACCCACGGAAAAGCAAAACATGCCATTTTGTGCTCTCAAGCGTGACTCATTTCCTGATGCAGTTAGGCTTGGACTAGAGAGTTAAGGTCAGATTAAGAAATCATTAGTGCCTTTTGTAGTGGACTTTGAGACCAGGACCAGAATGCCAGAATAAGTCTGTGGAGGCCTTTGAAGGAGAAATCCTCTTGGAAATACATAATGGGGATCTGTTTGTTTTCCCTGGATTTTTGACGGATGGAGCTCCTGTTTTTCCTGCTACATTGCCTTCATTTCTGTCAAATCCCCATGAGGATAAGCTTCTCTCCAGTCTTTTTATGAGAAAAGTGATATAAAAACATCACCTTCCTGACTAGAAAATTCACAGGGCTTTGCACAGATAGCCTTGCTACTTTTTGCCGCATCCCTTCGAACAAAACCCAACCTTCCTGCCACTCCAGCCAAATGAAACAACAGCCAGACAAGCTGAGAGCCTGATGCTCCTGCATCAGTGTCTCTGCTCCTCAGGGCACTGCACATCCACCGTGCTATAGCCACTACACAAAATGTTATGGTGACTCCATTTCAAATTCTTTCTGTCACACTCAGCATCCTGCAGTTACCCACGCAGAGTGACCCACAGAACCATTGTTGTCTGAGGGCACAAAGAGCTTCTCCTTTACTACATGTCCCACTGTCTGCTCAGCACATTCAGTACAGCACCAAAATTTCTACTTCTAGATGGTTGCAGAAAGGAACACAGAGAGAAAGAGAGACTGAGCTAAGCCTAGCAACAACTATGTCAGCAAAACTCTGAAGGAAATATTTTTCAATATGTCAGCTACAAATGACCAAAATGTCATCACAGTAAGAAGACATATGTTGTTTTTATACTACAGGACTCAGTCAGGAACAATTTTTCCTCTGTTGCAAAATAAGATGACTACTCAGGTAAGAGCACAGTGTCTGCTCAATGCTATGACTTAAGCTCCCAACTGAGAGCTCCAACTGTTTATTTATTTTTTTGTAAAGAACAGTATTTTGTTAGAAAAATTGTTGCAATGTTTACCTGAAGATTTTGGGAGTGATTTCCTACTAACGCAGTGGATGAGTATGGATTGGTAATCACCTGGTTCTATGGTATAAAATGAAATAAAGACAGAACAGAGTAATAAGGATCCTACTGATAACCACAGCTTTGCTGCAAGATGCCAACATTCAGTGTGTAAACATCCACTGAGCAGATTAACCTCACCACCCAATTTTCCTGCCTTGAAGAAGCACTGAATGGGTTAATAAAATACCACTTCCACATTTTTTGCTTTTTTCCATCAAGCCAATGAGTACAAAAAGCGACAGAATTAAACCACTCTGGCGATCCAAAGCTTTTGCATGTTGACCAAATAAGAATCACCACGTTCCACCACATTGAAAAACTTTTAAAATCTTGTTGTTGTCTGCACACCATTGTTCAACAAACATAGACCCCAGTGAGAGTTAGAGAATTTTGTAACTTACCACAGGTGTAGATGACATTAAGATGCTTTTGGATGCCTGGGTAACAAGGATCTCCAAATTCATAGGTGCTGGCATATATGCTGCAGCTTCTTTTCCCATGACAACGCTTGATCATGAGCTGGAGAGCAGTAGCTGACTGACACTCTAAAAGGGATAAACAATACCTATCCATGAATATTTGTCCATTCACAACAGAAATTGCCTAAAAATAATTTACCAGTTGCAGACTGTGAGAGTATATACAAGATTTCCATATTTCAAAGTCTTTGTGTTCACATGGGAAGGTGTATCTGAGTCTAACACACCTCTAATAATTGAAAGAATACTGAAGAATCAGAAACCCCTATACATCCGTAGAAAGAAGGCTGAGAATAAAAGATATTTCATCTTTGTAACAACCACAAGAGGTGTCTCAAATCCCCCTCTCTGGCCCCTGCTGAAGACAAAGGTGGTCAGTGTCCCTGTCTGCTCTCACGTGTAATAATTATATGATCATCTACCATATAAGTAGAAATACTGTTTTAATCACATTTATTCCATACAAGTAGAAACACTTCTCATATCAGAAATTTAGAATATGGGAAGTTCCAAAAGCAACTGTTTTCCCAAGTATTTTTCTCTACCTGGTGGTTTTGCCTGTTTTCTTACCTAGGGTGGGAACAATTTGCACAGATAAGGTCTTGAGCTTTTAAATGCAAGACTGACAGTTTCCTTTCACTGTCCAGCCAGGACCAAGCTCAGGGGGAAACTGGCAAGCAGACATTTTTTCAACACTGAATTGTTGCTAAAAGGAACAGGACAGCTACAAAGAATGGAATACAAACCCCTTTAGGTCACTAATCAGGAGTCAGGGAAAGGGAAAATGGACCTCAAAAGGTATTGAGTTCTAGAACCAGCATAACAATAAAAGCCATGAGAGACACAAGAAAGCCACAGAAAACCAAGCCCAGAGGGTAACGTCTTTTTCTCAAATCAAAGGCAGAATTTGATTTCACATGCTGCAAATGACTAAAGAAGAAGGCTCCATGTGAACGTTTTCATACTGAACCATCCAAGCTTCCTTAGGGGATTTTCTGATCCAATGAGTGTCAGAGGTTCCAGTGGAAACATCTGGCATGCAGCAATCCTGATTCATTGTCTTTTTGCGAATGTCCACTTAGAGAAAGTCATCAAATCTAAGTGCTGCAGAGGATTTCATGGAGGGTGACTATTCTTTTTACTTGCTATTGTTCTCACACAAAACAGCGAACATCCTACAGCTGTCTGCTCAGGGGCCTCGCCCTCTGGCACAGAACCATACTGTGTTCATGGGAGTGTGGGGAATTACCCATTACTGGTTCTGTGAGAGGCACAACAAGGCTTTTGCATCCTGCATCCCCAGAGATGGGCAGCCTCTGGGACATTCCTCATGTGGGAATATGTATGCACAAACAAACTACAGACTCTGCTTTCCACCTTAACAGATTGAATTGACTCTTCAGGTGCCAAAGCTGTAGATTCAGCACACAGAAAACACTTCTAAGAGTTTTATTTGTCATATACCCTCACACTAACATTGACAGCTTTTCTAGCCATCACTAGTCACATCCTGGTATTGATGGCCTCCTTCCTCCCATGCAGTTCTGAGCAGGCCATGGTCTCCATCCAAACTGACTTTAGCAGCATCTGTATCAGGAAACCAAAGGGGCTAAATTATGGACACACCTTTATTCCCTTTGTTTAAGCGCTACCCTTTACCTTAGAATGATTTTGCCAACTAGCATTAGTCCAAATAGGTAATACAGCCTGAGATACAACAGGGCTTGTCCTAATAGTCAATTTGCAGTACTATGTGGTGGAGGGTTTAGTTGCATGGACATGAGGTCAGCCACCACAGGGCCAGGCAGCAGAGTCTCTCTCTGTATCCAATACAGACTAGCTGATGTGTCCATGGTAGGTGAGCACAATCCCAATGTTACCTTAATCAGATAGTAGCTGCATTTATTTTCCCAGCCCTGTCCATGATACCCACTGAAAATAACAGGTCATACTGCCCAGAGAGAGCTGTGGGACCCTGCTCTAGACCCTTTACCATCCCAATGACCAGTGCAGATGTAGCTTGAGTTGTAAGAGCCTCTTCCACGTAGCCCAAGACACCCAGATTCTTCTAGGTAGTTCCATCTTCCAGAGAAGATCCTAACACTGCAATCCTTTGTGGCATTTTAGCAGTGCCCAGGTCCAGCCTGCACTGTTTGGGTGCACATTCAGTGGTAAAAGAAAACTTACCTGGAGTTTCTCTGGCCCTGAGGCCAGCTGTGATAGGACAACCCACTATTAAACACTCTTACTCTCCAGATCAGAGTGATGATACCCAGTACTTGTCCTACAACCAACTTCAAACCATCCCTGGAACTGTTCAAGGCAAAGTTGGATGGGGCTTTGAGCAACCTGGTCTAGTGGAAGGTGTTCCTGCCCATGGTAGTGGGATTGGAACAAGATGGTCTTTAAGGACCCTTCCAACCCAAACCATTCCAGGATTCTATGATGTTTTGGACCAGGAGAGAGTTGTCTGGGCCAAGGCAACAAACCATGCCATGGATCATGCTACAATTTCACAGTACAGACCTATTTCCAGTACCTGTGCCCCTGGTGCTACTCATTTACCTGTATACATGTAACCCTACATACTCAACTTCTTTAGGCACAGACCAGGCCCCATATTCACAAGTATCACCTGTGAAGTCCTCAGCTCTGCAATTGCCAGGCTGCTCCACCTCAACCTATACCAGCCAAAATGAAGAGCAGAAGGGCAGAAGGGACTCTCTATGCTTCAACTACAGGTGAAGATGAAAGCCCCTCACTTAGAAAGTAGGGCATCAAGATTTTAAAAGCCTCTTTTACATGTACTTTTTGCAAATCATAGGATAAAAAATATATCCAGGGAGAAACATCACCTGCTGGGACTGCAGCACATAAACCACCCAATAATTTAGCTGAAAGCAATATCTGGAGCCTATCCACTCCAACCTCCTGCCCAAACAGCAGGCAGATTTGATGTTACATCAGGTTGCTCAGGAATTCGCCCAGACAAGTTTTGAAAATCTCCACAGAGAAATATATCCCAAACTGCTTGGACACTTGATCCTGGGTTAAGCCCCTCTCCAGGTGAAGAATTTTTTCCTTGTATGTAATCAGGTTTCTATTGCTGCAACTCGTGTTCATTGCTTTTGGTGTTCATCTGATGTTTTCTTCTATGTGTTTCCAGGAAGAATCTTCTGTAGAACCACCTATTCCTTAGTAAAAAACAGAAATAAGATCCCACCCTGAGCTTTCTCTTCTAGAGACTGAACAACCCCATGTCCCTCAGCATTCTCCCACATGCTGTCTGCTCTAGGCCCCTGACCAGCTTGGTGGAGTTTCACTGGACTTGCTCCGGTTTTTCAACATCTCTCTTTACTTGGAGAGCCCCAAACTGGATACTACAGTACTCCAGTTAAGCTGTAGCAACTGTTGTGCCCAATTTAGTACCACCTACAAACTCTGTCCCATTATCCAGGTCATTACTGAAGATTTCAAGCAATCTGACTGCTTTTAAGTGGCTGCCAGCATGACTTCAATAAAGCACAGTGGAGGTTTCTTGCAGTACTCCATTTTCTTGGCTCTTGCTGCAAACAGTCACAATTTAGGCACGTCTTACTGTTTTCCCTGACCTCCAGACCCTAATGAACACCAAAATCTGGTGAATGCAGGAATGGCAGAAAGTCATCTGAGGCACCCATGTAACAAGATCCAGCTAAACTCTACTGACAACGACAGGCTCCCACATGGTAAACCCAAATACTCTTCTCATTTTCCCCATGGTAAGACTTGAGCCATTTTCTTGGAAACAGTGATATTTTTCCAGCGCAAAAAAAACCCAAATGGGGTCTAAGCACAAATTCTGACCAAGTATTTGCTTCTAAGACTTCTTTTGCTCACAACGAGGAATTTTCCCTGGTTTTGCCTCCACACAATTTCTAAGCAAATGTGCCTTGTGCTTTCCCATAAAGGCCAGGGCAAGCAGCCTGCAGTGCTTTGAGGGAGGACTGCGCCAACACTGAAATTAGCTTTGTCTCTGGTCTTGGATTTCTTGGTCTGTCAACAAGTTCATCCTCCACATAACACATTGAACTGGAAAATGTAAAAGCAGCAATCGAAATCTCAAAATGGGACCATGTTCCTTACACCTTTCAAAGGGTTTGTGATAAGGAGTTCAATTAGCTGGATGCCAAAATGTCATATTCAAGCATCTTTACTCCCTTACTAACGAGCACTGAAGATGTCAATAGTACATCTGAGAGGTGGCTGAGTGACAGATGAGGCTACAGCACCTTCATAAATCACAGTCACCACCATGCCATTCAGAGCTCTAGAGGGACAACATGGTATTGTCTTTCACCCCTGTGTCTCAGGCTTATAAAAACACTGAACTTCACTCCTGTTGGATGTTATAAAGTGCACACAGGTAACTTAACTTCCAAATGTAAATAAGTCCTTGGGGAGCTCGTTGAAGTGAGAGCTCCAATTATATTAGTACCTCTTCAGGAGGTGATTCCAGGTCAGAAGTCTTCCCCTCCAGGTGCCCATCCTCAGAGCTCAGAGAGGCAAGAAAACACAGGGGTTTTATCCATAAATCATGCAGTTAGCCTGCCAAAAATATGCAGGGAAGCCAAACCAAGCAATGTGGTGCAGCAGAGTTGGGCTCTGGTCCCCTTCAGCTGGCCAAATTCATTTTTTCCAGGTCTTCAGAAGTGGGAGACTAGACATGGCATTTATTGTACCAGATGCCATGCTCATTCAGGGCAACATTACAGTTGGCCTCAATGATCTTAGAGGTCTTTTCCAACCTTAATGATTTTATATTCCATGATCTCCTTTCTTCTGCTGCTTGTTTGCTTGCTAAATGCAAATTCCAAATGTTTTATGAGATACCACCCTGGCACCAGTGACAAACAAGTGATCCCATGTGTCAGAGATGTGGGAAGGACGCTCACAAATGCCAACATCATATCACTAAGTCTGAGGTAAGTACTGCTAAGCAGAGCCAGGCCCCTGCCAAGAACCTCTTAAAGTCCACAAAGCTCAAATCCCATGGTAAGGCAATAAAAACTGCTTTAAGACCTCATAGATGATAGAGATCCCTCTTGAAGAGGTCGAGCCAGAGCTACCCTTGGCTTTTATTAGTCTTGGATTGCTTCAGTAGACTGCCAGAGAGCAAATACGATCCTGGCTATGGTGAAATTTTCACATGTGAAAGTGTTTAAAGGTATCAGCTATGCTTTTTGAATAAGGTATTTTCAGCTTGGGGCTGGGGAGGGAGTGGGATCAGCTCACTTTATTCTCTTTACCTCTGGCCCCACTTTCTAGAAGTTGCACGTCCCTCCAGCCTTGCCCCTGGTAGAAGGTGAATTCCCTTTCCCAGGATCACTTCACAAATGCAGACCACTGGCCAGTTGGATTTCTCAATAAGCCCTCAGTGGGTAATTCATCTTACCAGTTGCATTTAGTATGATATGACTCCTTGATCTACTCCATCAGCCCAGCCTCTGTCAGAGTGAAAACCCAAATGAGGGCAACAGAGCCATGATGGAGGATTTTACCAGCTGCAGCTTGCAGACAGAATTGGCTTTAAAACTGGAATTGGTCTCGGTGATGTGATGTCCATATCATCAAGCTCACCACAATGAATGGGTTTTAGTCAGTCTAAGGCTGCTTCCCAGCATGACTATTTCTTTATTACCTCTTTCTGGTGAAAAAAAAAAATAAATAAACTGGAGCCAATGCCTATTAATCATATCCTTAATTTTGGTTACTCAGTGTTACTTGTTTTTCTCCAGTAAGGGTGACACATCCAAATCTGAAATCTGAGCCATATATCCCTGCTTTTGATTGAAAAACCTATCTGGGTTTGAAAGAATGTTTCCAAATTCTTTAATTTTTGCATTTTGCATCTTAGATGCTCTGGTGGAGATAGGAGCCTCTTCCAAGGCAGCAACCATCACAGATGGATCCACAAACAGATTTAAACACTGAGTTTGAGAAGGGTGACTAATCCCACAGTGAAGTTGGGCTCATTGCAGATGTTTGAGAACATCTGTTCATCTGTTTATCTGCTCAGGATCAGACTCACCTGGCACAGCCACGTTAAGCCTGCAAAGGTGGGTTCCTGCACAGATGAGACAGGCTGTCCAGAGCAAGCAGGATCACGCACAGCTGGACAGGTGAATATGTGAGCATGCTGTAAAGCTGCCAGGTAGGAGTTTTCCACAGGCTGTCCATAGATCTGGAGAGGCAGCAGGGCATGGAGCTCAACCCAATACTAACATGCACACACTCCAAAAAGAAAGAAAAATGGAGCCTGAGAAAAAACTCCACCTACTCGTAAGAGGATGAGTCAGATTGTCTGAGACTGAATTTTCAAGAAAAATGGGGCAACTACCTTTTGCAGCCAACAAAATATAAGACCTTGAATTGTCAAAAGGACCAAATGACTGGCCACAATTAAAGGCTTCAGAAAGAGAATCACTGCCTAAAATACTACTCCTAGCAGTGCATATGAGGTAAGTGATTAGGAACTGGAACAGGACTGGTGGTACCTGATCAAGAGACAAACTCTGTGGGATGCTTTGGCTCAGTGTAAAGGCATCGGGACATCAGTGTAAAGACCCACATCTCTAATTTAAACCATCAATAGAACCCTAGCTTTCCTTGCTGTCTTTTGAGGACCAGGTGAAAGGATCAACTTAAGATAAGTTTTCCCTTGAGGGAAGACATTTACAAACAATGGACAGCTCTAGGTGGACAGTCCTCCCAAGCAGAGGGCAGGATTTTTCTCCAAAACTTGCAGCCTGATTTCCTGCTCAAGAACAAGAGAGGAAAAGTTACTTGCTGGGAGCTATGAATCCAAGAGGACAGAATGAAAGATGAAGGGAGTCAGTTAACTAAGAGGGGAGAAATTTAGTTCCTGCAAAGAAAGCTGACAGATGTCTGAATCAGTGCTGTGGTTATCCACTTGTCTGCCAAAAGAGAAAGCAAATTTCAATGGAATGGCAAAAAGGCCACAGGCAGGAAGTAACTCCAACCTTGCAAATGAGGCAACTGCCTAAATTCCTTCGTGTTTTACCTAGGAGTGGCTGCCTCAATCTGCAAAATAACCTCTATCATAAGCAGGATGGAAGGAAGCTCTCCTGGTCTTAGGCAGTTTCTCATATATTTTAAAGATGTTCCATTAACTATGGTTGTTACAAACGTCAGTTCCTTCATAAAGGGGCAGCTGCTAGAGGTGCCTAAGCCTTTGCTTCAGCCAAAATTAGCCATCCAGCAGCCTGTGAAGGATGTCTTCATTGAATATCAATGAATCAGTCCGCACTCTGTGCAGTACATCAAACCCCAGGCATTTTCGACTTAGCCCATGCCCATTAAGTTTGATGTTCTCTTTAAAAGCCAGTGCAGAAGACTGTTAATAAAGATGGATTTTGTCCACTTTCTCTCTCAGTTAGCAGCCCTGGGAGATAATTTCTTTATTAGTGTAAAGCTGTCACACAGTTTCAGTTGGGGACAACTGAAATACATTGGATTTCTCCTCCCTGCAACGGCACACAAGCCCCTGTAGAGGACACAAGAAGTGAGTTGGGTCTAGATCCACAAGACAAGAGGGAAAAAGCCAATCTATAAATACTTAAGTATCCTTAAGACCAATGTGAAGTTCAACCAATAGAAACCAAAGACTGCCCTTAAACAAAAAAAGCACAGAAGCAGAAGTGTATTTGCATACAGAGGAAAATGAAGCTCAGGACAGAAATCCAAAATAATTAAAAACTAAAAGGTGAAGTTCCCCACTGGTATTAGTAAAATGATAAATGGTCAACATCATCATTACAAATAGCAGCAGAGAATTTAACATTGATACAGCTGTATATAGAATGTATGTCTCGTACAATGTTGCTGAAAACAGCTGGCTAGAAAGGAAATCTATATCCAAACATTAGAAGGATGTGCAGAGAAGGCCAGCTTTACATTTAAAAAGTGTGTTTTCCAGAAAGAGAGAGAAAAATTAGTCACCACACAGTTCATAAAACTTTGGAAACTTCAGCAGTAGGCCAGAAAAAAGAAAATTATCTTAAAAGAAACCAATCACATTTTGAGACTGCAACTGAAGGATTGATTACAGGTTTAATTACAAATCCTATAGTTACATTTAGAAACACTTGGTTTATTAATGTGAACTTAAATCATCTTATCACCCTTGTATCTGGAACCAGAACTCATAAAAAATATATGAGACTCCAGTTTTGCAGGGACTGACTTAGAGTGTGCAAAGTTGACCAAATTAATAACATTTCTCAGGTTTGGGGGATGAAATGAGAATCCAAGGACAGCTTCAAACATGGCTCCAAGAAGTCTCAGAGAACAAAGAAGTTTTGGTCTGGCAATGGCAGTAAAATGTTATTATTTAATTTGCAGCAGAGTTGATTGTGGGCTGTAAGGCATTCAAGATAAGAAGCAAAGAAGGTAGCAGCTTTAGCATCACTCAATAGAAGATAGCGATGGTGCTTTCAATGCATCTACTGCCCTGTGAAGTCCTTGAGTACATTTCTATTTCCTATTCATTACAGCCCAAAAAAGGTATTTTCCTGAACATGGGGATAGTCAACATGTTCCTAGACCTAGGCTGAAGCAAGGTCTGAACTTCAGAAGCTGCAGGACTGGCCCATTTTCTAAAGAGATTACCCAGCTGACACAGCCTGCAAGTCACTTCTTGCCCTTGGTTCCTAAAATAAAGCACAGCGTGCCTGCAAACTCACAGGTTTCACATTACCTTTGTTACTCAGGTTCAGAATTCACCAGCATGGCAATTTTTCAATATTCTTGAGAGACACCTGAATTATTTTAAGATTATCAGTTTTGAACAAGTTACACTGGTTTTCATTCAGAGCAACTCCATGGGAACAAACTGAGATGCTACAGATTTAAATCTCCTAAATTCTGCCCTTTTATTGTTAGGATTATATTTTGAGTTTGCTTTTAACTAATAGTTGGGCAATAGGCATCTTATAAGATCAGCCACTAAAGAATTTCATGTTACTGATACAAATCCTCACTTTACTTCTTCAAATATCGTTCCAATAGCATCACAGAGCCTGCTAGTGCTATTTAAATTACTAGTCTCAGAATTTTTAATTACAATCACTGCATGGGGTCATACTCCACTGTAAACAGCATTTCAAAATCAACTTGAACCTTGGTTTAGAGAAAGATCTTGTCCAGACTCACATTTGAATGGACTTTTTCATTAAAAAAAAAAACTATTGTGTGCATATAAAAACCACTTCATATAAATCATTTTTACAGCTCTATGGAATCCAACAATAGTTGGAGTTTTCTAGAAACAGCTGTAAAGTGATTTTAATTACCTCCTGGTGTTTTGAGACAAAAAGTGAAACACTAAGTATCTAAAATTGAAGAACAACTTTCTGAAAGCAGGCTTTTTCCCACTTTAATTCAGCGTTTAAAATGGGAACTGCATTTCAATTTAAATTTAATAAGGTAAGATATGTGAATTAAACAGTAAATTATATTTATTTGGCCTTCAGATTTGGATACTTGTGGGTTTTATTGCATACAAACAGATTGGCCTCTAAAAACATGTTCTTAATTATGAGCTATACACATAATAAAGTAGTTTCTGCCCTGAATGTAAAAGAAGTATACACAGAGTCACACCTACAGGAGGGTGCTTTGGAAGCCTGCTATGCTCTATAGAGAGGAACAACAGGGTCTGACCACTCCAACTGCTGCTCATCCCACAGACCCAGCCTTGCAGCTGCTTTAAAAGCCAGACAGGGAAACCAGGATGAAGCACGAGAGTGTTTCAGGCACTTGGATCCACTGAAGGTCAGCTGTGCTACATGGCATTGTCTGACCAGCACAGATTTCCATGGATACCCTGTCCCTTCTCACAGTCCCAGCCACCCTTCCCCCATTAGTGCCAGGTGTTACTACTCCTCATTGGTCCAGCTCCACACTTTAGGCACTTTTTATTTTCAAGCATTTGTCTTAAGACCAAGATTAGAGCACAGCCACAACCTTGTACTGATGGGAATGGGATGGAAAATGGTCATGGGTGGTGAAGCAGAAGAGAGACAGAAATGCACAGCTGGAGGGGCAGCAGTTTCTTAAAGCCAGCTCTTGTGCGGGCAGGAACATGTAGCCTGGAATAAAATGGATTTTTTACTGCATGTATTTCATATTAATTCACATGCTAGATCTGATCACAGATAAACAAACTAGAAGGGTCCATTATTTATATGGTGTAATAAATATTTATATGAGGACTCTGCTGCAAGTCTTATATACATCTGCATTAAGAGGGAGAAATCAAAACAAACTGGGTTGGATCACCTTCTGTCACTGCATTAAACTGCCAGGCAATGAGCACCTAAAGCACTGGCTTATTTGCTGAACTCCTTCCTCTGCTCTTCCATCATCAGATCCCATGAGTTAGAGAGTGCCACTGACCATCTAAATTTCCTCAGGGCTTTGTAAACACATTCATTTTTCCCCTTTACAGAGGCACAGGAGAGAGCTTGTATGTTAAGTGGCAAGGACATTTCACTCTCAGCAGAATACTCAGCTTGACCCACACCCCAGGACCCAGGGCAAGGCTGTGGAGCTGGGGTTCTCACGATCTCGCACCGACTCCAAAACCAAGCCCAGATTCCTTCTACCCAGGATGAGCAATTAAATTGCTTTGGGCTTTTTGCACACATGATGGAGAAAGACAGGGTCCTTGAGAAGGAGTCCAGGATCCTATGTTAGAGGTCATCTGAATGTGTCCATCTCACTCTGTGCTTCGGGGGGGAGCTACAGTAAAAATGAATAATGTGAGCAAGTCAGGTGTCCTGAATATGACCAAAGATATTGCTCCACTAAGCAATAAAAATGGTAATAATTTTACATTCAAGATCTTCCTCCTCAGTCTTCTGATTAGATCACTACCTTGCACTCAGATACGTGTAGGAAAAGGACATTTTTTAAATTGCTTCTCTTGGAATAAACAAGCCACTTGGAGATGCAGGCAGAGACAGCTGTAAACAGCAGGAAAAAGGGGCAAAGGGCTCACTTGGCTGAGGGATATTAATGGTTCATTGCTTGTAAATAGCCCTTTCCCCAGAGACCTCCCCATGCTCTGTGTATGCTCTCTGCACATGCTGGCAGCAAAGTGGAGGCTTTATTAAGAGAGTTACAAATAAGGTCAAATTCTTTTAGGAGCTTTTCAGAGTTCGCAAAGCATTCAGGGAGGGGTCCAGCTGTTTGCAGGGGTTTCTCATTGTGGTCAGAGACACAAGTTTCAGCATGTTTGCAGTTAAAAGAGGATCCTGACAGATTTTCACTTTAACGTGACAGGGATAGGATGGAGCTCTCCACCATAACTTTCTCTTCACAGATGCTAAGCACATTCATATAGACATTGTACAGAGAGAAAACATGTGTCTGGCATGGCATGGCATGGCATGGCAACTTGGGGATCTTTTATCACCCAAAAGCAGCACAGTAATAGCTGGGTTAAAAGGACTGCAACACCAGGATACATCGGAAACCACCTGAGCACCTAAGGGAGAATCCCAGGAATTCACTGCTAGTGGACTTTATCTCCTCAGCACTTCTGCAGGAGTATAAGGTCTTGTTTTTCAAGGCAGAAACAACACAAATTGAATTGGTTCACCTTACATATGCAAAGCTCTATTAGGCCACCTCTTCTCCCCATCTTAGACCTCAGTTCTTTAAAAGCCTCACCTGCAGATTTCTAAATTCAATCCAAATGTGCATTTTGTCCACAGAAAAAAAAATGGAATCAAATTTTCTGAACTATCTTTCATTAGAAGAGGAAGAAAAGATAATCTTCACCACTTTTGGGGCAGGTATGACTACTTCTCTCATCAAGTAGCTCAGGCTGCATGGATATAAATAATCACTGTGAACTTGTGCAGGGCCTACTTCTCAGCAAAAGGCCCTTTGCCAAGGCTCAGACTTGACACAAATCATCAGTCCATGAAATTCGAACATAATAAATCTCCCTTATTTAAACCCTCCTTGGGTTCTGCCTTACAGGAACTGGATGTTGCTGCAAAGTCTGACTCATACGGTTGTGTTTGTAAGATCATCTCGTTGTGAATGTCTGGGATCAAAGGCTGCCATGGAGCAGCCCTTCCCACATTGCAGGGCTGTGGAAACATGCAGAGAAATGTTCTCCAGCTAGCAAAAGCTTTGATTTATAAATTGTGATGTTTCCACCTGCTCCTGAAGGAACAGAGTTGCCTGCTGGGCTAGACAGGCCCATGAGAGGAGCACAGTTTCTGAAGCAGCTTGGGGGATCCTGAGTGCTGCTCCACAATCAGTCATGGCAGCTGGGAGCACAACCTGCTCCTGTCACTGCTGTAACTGGAGGCAGGAATGGGAGTGTTGCAGGGTGCCACATGGAAGGATCCTACAGCGGTTTCTCCTGTGGGGCCAAGAGAAATGCTAACAACTCACCTTCCCGTTCCTGCATCCCCGGAGTTCTGCCCTGTTGGGTCAGCTCACACAGGTAGATGAAGGGAAGGTCGTGATAAGCAGAGACTGCCTCATGCCAAGGGGATCAGTGAGCTGTAGCTGAAGAAACCTGAACAACCTCTCCCAAACATGACTGGGATTTAAGAGATGGAGCATGGTGAATTGGGGATGACCATCTGCTCACCCCCAATTTTCTTTTAGTTAAGGTCACCCCCACAATTCGCTCAGGATTTCAGCATGCAAGGAAACATCAACATCAGCAGCTATAGTCTGTCTTTCACCCTACACACACAGTGCCCAAATGCCTGAGAAAGCCTGAGCAAGTCACTGCTCCATGGTGAGTTCCTCACATCTCTCCAGCCCTGCAGGGCATGCAGCCAGCAGAGGTTCCAGACAGCCTTCCCAGCCTCCCTTTGCTGTTATGCAGGCAGGACATACCTACTCCCACAGCACCCCAGGAGCACCAGACTGACTTAAGATACTTGAGACCCCAGCAATCCCAAACATGTGGATATTTGCTCCTGTCCAACAACTTGGTCATTTTTAGCATCAATTCACAGCTTAAAACCTTGAGCCAGATTTTAGTGTAAAGCTTCCTCAGCATTCCCACTCCTGACTTGGCATTACACTCTCTTGTACTGAGCCTGCTCATGTAAGTAGTATCCTTTAGGAGCTGCTGCTTTAGGAGGAAGGGCCCTGCCTCATCCCAGCAGCAGACTGTGTGCTGCACTCTAGGATCTGACACCTCATTTCCTTGGGCAAACACCCCAATTTGTAGAGCTCACAAGGCCAATTTGAGAACAGCAGGGCATACAGGCTCTAGAGATCCTATGGCACGTGCAGCCCTGCTGTCAGACCACGCTGCTTGTTCTCCCTGCCTGTGCCTCCCGTCCTGTTTTCTGGTGCCACATACCCTGCTCTCAGCCAGTACAAGTTTCATGACTTTGCAGCTGGGCAAAGAAGAGCAAAACTTTACCCTTTGTGGCTTCACATAGAGTTTTGTTTCACGCTGACATTGAAGAGTGGGTCCGTGTGCTGGTGCCTTGTCCCTGGTGTGTGCCTCTTCCTGCTCTCTCAGCAAGGACAATGGAGTGGGGCACTCAGGTCTGCTCCAGAAACCCATCCTGTTTCACTGACTTGGCAAGTTCTCACCCAGCAGCCCAAACACCACAGCACCCAGTGAACACACTCAGCCCTTCCCAAACACCACACCAAAGAGGTCCAGGCTAACCTGCCATACACATCTCTTTTGGCTTCTGCTACCTAGCAACTGGGGGACTACAGAAGCACATCTAGGAATGCTGGTCACTTCAGGATACTGGAGATAACTTTTTGCAGGATATTGACTCTGCTTTCATGCACCTCACACATGGGACTGGGAAAGAGACCCTGCACTACTCAGCTGTGCTGCAAGTGCTCAGATTTTCAGAGCTACAGAAGTAAAACGCCACGCTTCACAAATAACCTGACTGGCCTCATTCCACCTCCGGGTTTCTATTGGCACCCATCATCTGCGTATCATATTTCCAAGCACTCACTTGACGTGCTTCCATTTGAATAGCATTTAACTCCTTAAGGGCATTGGATCAGCAGCTGTGAAGCCAAAGATCCCCAGATACAGCTGAACAGATCCCAGCACAGCAACAGCACCAGATCAAGCTTCCCTGTGAATTCTCCCCTGAAGCCTTTCCCTTTCTGGAGGCAATTCCTTTGGGAAAACAGTTAATTCCCTCTCAGGTCTGCAGAGAAATATGAGGAATGCTGAGCACAGGATTTTATGCTGTGATTGTTGCTCTCTATGTCACAGCCTAAAATACTCAAAGTCATTTCACATAGGTTCAAGAACAGACAGTTCCAGTGAATGTTTTTCAATTATTTATCTTTAACTCATGACTGTAAGAGACTCTGATAATCTGAGAGTAAAGAACCTACTGAAGGTACTGTAAGCCAACTGTAACATGATGAAACTTAACAATTTGCTTTTTGAATTTGCTCCCTTGCTTTAACTTCGGTAAAAGTTTAAATGCAATGTCAAGGCTTCAGTGGCTGCAGATGGTACATGACATCCCCAGATAATATGGTCCTCCATATTACAGGCAGAGAGGTTCAGTGTATGAACCACCACAAAGACAGAAAATGGAACAAGAAATTCAAGCACCTTCAATCATATAATCAGATGAATCTGTGAAAAGCCTGTGGCTTGGTAACTCAGCTAGGACATACAGCTGCACCTCTGTTTGGTGCTCATGATGAAGCTCACCATGGTGCCCCACATCAGGAGCACCACCATGGCAGGTTGCATGTCCCAGTCCCGCTTTTCTAACCAGCATCTGTGCCAGCTCTGCTGTGATGACAGTAAATGAAATCACCCTGCTCATATCAGCCTGTCATCAAGCCATCCCCCTGCTTACCAGTCATGGGCATCCCTAGGTTTTGGTATGGGCACTCCAGGCTGCCTCCTTGTGTCCTCCCAAAGACAGCAGAGTAAATGGCTATCACCATGCTCTTCTTACAGCTCAGCCTCAGCTTGTCATCTTCACAGGCTACTTTACTCTTGTATTCATCTGGAAAGAAATAAACACTTAATTACTCAGCTGATCCAGAGGTGGGCTCTCAGCAAGGCAAGACCCTCTTATCTCCTCATGGGGTAAGCTCGGCAGAGGTAGAAGTGATTCTGGGCCCAGGGGTGCACATCAGCTCCCAGCACAACCCCAGCCTGAGCACAACCCCAGCCTGAGCACTGCATTTGCTACAGGAGCACTCATCTCTCCCACTGAACATTCCCTCTCTGGCATTATCAGCACATTTAATGAACATATTTTAACCAAGCACATGTCAGTTCTATTAAATAGCCAATAATTTCATTTTGCAGACCGATAAGTGAGGAGGTGTGGCACTTGAGTGGTTTCTACATGGTAATATGGCAAGGGAAGGTAAAAGCCAATCTTCAGGAACCTATCTGGCCAAGCATTTATTCTATATCCCAGCAGCTCAAATGCAAACACAATCATGCTCCATGGCTTTTTTTTCACAGCACTTCTTCCACAGCAGATACAATAGAAGATATATTAAATTTGTTAATTATGGAAGCTGCTCCCACCTGTTGCAAACACAGATATGCAAAAGCTTATCCCCAGATCCTTCTTGAAACGGGCACTCTTGCTCTTGTAAACACAGAACAATCACTCAGTTTACATCTCTCAAGAAGACTGGACAGTCATTTCATGAGAAATCACATGTCATTCCCTTCTCTTTACCATTATTATTTGGATTATGGGAACCTCTAGAGGACCCAGCCTAGAACAGGCCCTTCCCATGTGTTCCTGCTAACACACCACAGAAAACAAACACTATTTTGAAAAGCTGAGTCTTTACAGCAAGAAATTTACATATGTGTGTTGGGGTCCCTCCCCCGCCGTGTAGCCCTGGGAGAGGGGCCCTGAGGGCACAGACACGGGGCTTCCCTGCCCCTGCTCAGCCTCGTTCCCATTGGTTGGTTTGTGTTCCCTGCGCGGGCAGAAGGACCCTTGGTCCCGTGACTGGAACAGTTCCTGAGCAGAGCTCCGGCCATGCGGCTGGAGAAATAAACATCTCTGAAACAGCTATCAAGAATCTGTCTGTCCATATATATTTCCTTTCCACGGGACTCCTGGTTTGATATATGCGTGTTGCAGGATCCCCACTGCAACAAATGGTGGAGAATTGAGAGCAGAACGATCCCCGATCCCTAAGCGACTGATTTGTGTGAGTAAACCCTGAAAACTTTGGATTCCTCTTCTTGGTTTTGCTTTGCTATTCCATATCTAAACTATGGAGGAACGGTGGGAAGACTCTTGGCTCTCAGAGCCGCATATGGACATTTATCTTAAACTTAAAATGATTCTTGAACAACGATTTGTAAATTTTAGCTTGATTCAAGCTCAGAAAGAACTGAAACACTTCCTGGCATGGTTGTTTAAGAACTTTTTCTATGTTTCTTGGGATTTAATTCTTACCAAGGGCTTTTGGAAAACCGTTTGGACACAGTTAATACTGGAGTCAAAATATATGCCGATGGAAGAATATTTTCGTGAATATTATTTAGTTACCGAGACTGTTGAACAATGTCAGCTGTGTCTTGGCGAAGGGAAGCCTGGCGCAGGGACCGTGCGGCCCAGGCCACGTGCGCCGAGCGCTCTCCGAGCAGCAGCGAGGCAGTTCCCGCGTGCAGGCGGAGCCACCCGAGCTGCAGTGTCGGTGGCGGAGCGAGGCGCGGCGGGACCCGGCGGTGCCCACTCGGCCCCACGCAGCGCGTGGTGGAGCGAGCCCCGTGAACGCCCGGCCGAGAGGGGCGGCGCACGGGCGGCGGCGGGCGGCAGTGGCGGTGGAGCGGAGCCGCGCCCAGCCGAAACACGCGCTGGAGCAGGGCGCGGGGGAGTCGTCGCTCGGGGGCCCGGCCGAGATGTGGGCACAGCACCTGGCAGTGGCAGCGAAGCTGCGACCAGAGGAGGCGACGCACGGAGAACTGAGCGGCGCGGCCCGGCCCGGCCCGCGCAGCCCCGAACGCGACCCCGGGAAGAGCGCGCAGGCACCAGCAGCCCCGACAATTCCAACACGGGAGCGACCAAAGGAGAGAGCAAAGACGCAGCGAGACAGAAAACAGCAGCCACTCGGAAAAAGGAGAAGATCATAGTAACTAAGACCTTAGGGATAGTAAAATGGTATAATGTTAAGCAAAATTATGGTTTTATAACAAGGTATGACAACCAGCAAGACATATTCGTGCATAGAACTGCTATTAAAAACAATAACCCTGAAAAATGCATCCCAAGCTTGGGAGATGGAGAGGTGGTGGAATTTAATATTGTACTAGGGAGAAAAGGGTTACAAGCATCGCAGGTCACTGGGCCTGGTGGTGTTTCTGTAAAAGGCAGTATATATGCAAAAAATCGTAGTCATGTTAGACAATATCTCCATTGTAAGCCCCCCCTACAGTTTCCCTTTCCTAATCCCACCTTTCCCTTTTACCCTATGTCCTATTACCCCCAGTGTATTCCCAATCCGTTTTTTCACCCATGGTTTCCCTCACAAAACCATGCTTTTGCCAATTGTTTCCCCAAAAATCCCTTTCCAATGCCGAGTGGGGGATGAAAAGGGGGAGGGAAGAAGTTAAACCCTCTCCTGCCTCAGTTTCCCCACAAAGCATGCTCAGAGAGTCCTGTCTCCCTTCTGTCAGCCCTAAGATGTTCCACAGAATCTGATTGGACATTTAAAGACTCAGGAGGGTGGCTTGTTTTGTTTTGAAACTGTTCTTGTTACGTTTATCCAGTTGTTTTCATTCCCCTTTTATTAAAATAAAACGGGTGAGGTGTTGGGGTCCCTCCCCCGCCGTGTAGCCCTGGGAGAGGGGCCCTGAGGGCACAGACACGGGGCTTCCCTGCCCCTGCTCAGCCTCGTTCCCATTGGTTGGTTTGTGTTCCCTGCGCGGGCAGAAGGACCCTTGGTCCCGTGACTGGAACAGTTCCTGAGCAGAGCTCCGGCCATGCGGCTGGAGAAATAAACATCTCTCTGAAACAGCTAGCAAGAATCTGTCTGTCCATATATATTTCCTTTCCACGGGACTCCTGGTTTGATATATGCGTGTTGCAGGATCCCCACTGCAACATATGTGAAAGAAAAAGACTAAGAAAATGGAAGTGGCATAAAGACACTAAAAAAAACTGAAGTGGCATGTCTATGGACACCCCAGCCAACTCAGGGCACAGCCAGGAATATAACCTCAACCTGCCCAGCCTCTATAGAGTGACCTTCCACTTGCTTGTGTTATTTCCCATTTGAAATGTAGCCACAACAGCATCCAGATTGCTAAATGGAAAGGGTCTCATGGTGAAATCCTAAGCATGATCAGTCATTTCCTCTTGAATGCCTCTACCTGGACCAGGTCAAAGTTGTGCCATAGAGCACATGAGCATCAGCCAGTGCCTGGGGCTGCCCCTGGCCCTGTGTCACTTACTGGCATAGACATGATTTTTGTCCTTCCCTTACATGGTTCTCTGTGTCTAATATCACACACACAGATATATTTATGAGAACTTATGCAAAATCCATACTCATAAAACTACTCAGCAAATGAGAACACTAGCTAATAATTAGTTTATAAGTTAATACTTAAGTCTTTAGACCATGGCATTTAGCACTTAATGTGACTTTTTTTACTCTACTGTAACTCTAAGTTCAAGAATCATTTTTCCTTATTGGAGATGGAGGGTAGTTTTTCCAAGTTGAATCATAGAAGAATTTCAGTTGGAAGACTTCTCAGGAGGTCATCTGGTTTAATCCATGCTCAAGGAAGGGCTAATTTCTACCTTAGATTAGACTTTTTCAGAAGAAAGTGCATGGAGAAAACATGTATTATAGCAAAACGGGAGCATGCTGATTTAAAAGAAATATCCCAGAGCAAAATGACTCCTCATGCTCAACTTGGAAATTCCTACTTGAAGCCAAAAAATAGCCCCCTAAAAATAGCCTATTACTTGGTGATGAGAGCATCAACTGGAATGTGAAAACCCTGGTCCAAACCTTCACAGTCCAGATGAGAAGCTTAACCTTGGACCCTATTCCAGTACATAATTTTCCTTCACAATCTGCAGCCTTTTTACAAAAACCTCTGAACATTTCTAGGCTTTATCCCACTGCAGAGAAACTTTCAAACCTCTAAAATATTTAGTGAATTTGAAAACACTTTCTGATTCATCCCTCTAGAGGAAGACACAATTAAGACCTCACTCATTCATGGGAGGATGTGTGCAAAGAGCAGACATCCCTCAGCAGTACCTACAGGAATGAATGACAACCAGCTGAGTGTATAAAACAGTGGCAGGGATCAGAAATAGAAGCTGTCTGCAACTTCAGAGCATGTACAAAGAGAGAAACCTCAAATACCTGTGAAGACTCAGTGGTGGACTTGATAGTGTCAGGTTAATGGTTGGACTTGATGATTTTAGAGGGCTTTTCTAAACCAAATGGTTCTATTACTCTATGACCATTTTATCTATTTAAGTATTTCATCTTCAATCACCATTAAAGCATCTGAAAGATTCACTGAACAGACCAAGGGGTTTCATCTTCACCTGTAATTGTCTCCCGTAGGAATTTTGTTCCTTCTATGAGGAAAATTAAATCAAAGCTTTAACCTGCCCATACAGTAGAAAACTTAACAGAGTATAATAAAACTTTATCGACTTAACAGAATTTCTTTCTTCCATAGGGAAAAAACATGGATTCAAGCTAAGAGCACAAAGACACAAACTCTCCAATAGGACAAGCTATAAGTAGTTTATGTTAAACCACTGTCACAGAAAAGAATACTTGTGACTGGCTGAAGTGGTTGAAATATGAAATAGGTGATTGAGTTTTTAAAAAGAACAATTATGAAGTCTCTAATGTGGGGGTCCTCTGTGAAGGTCTCATTTCTTACAAGGCACTAACTCAATTTCCCCTTTCAATTTGGTTACTATTAGCTACATCTCCCCATTAACAAGTATAACTGCTTAACCACACATCCTATGGTCTCATTTAAGGTCCTTAGATTATTTATTAAATTCTGCTGACCATTCAAAGTCAGGGCTTGTCATTTGGAAGCTTGCCTGGGATTTAAATACAAAAAATATTGCATTGAGCACAGTATACCCTGGGATGGACAGACATCAGCATCTTTGCTGAAGATCAGTCCAGCAGTCATAAGACAATTAAAAACAACTTCTTCCAGTTCCTAAAGGGCTTACATGAGAGGTGGAGAGGGACTTTTCACAAGGACGGGTAGTGATAGGACAAGGGGGAATGGTCTTAAGCTGGAGGAGGGCAGGTTTACACTGGGTATTAGGAAGAAATTATTTACTGTGAGGGTAGTGAGGGACTGGAACAGAGAAACTGTGGCTGTCCCATCCCTGGAAGTGTTCAAGACCAGGTTGGATAGGGCTGTGAGCAACTTGGTCTAGTGAAAGGTGTTCCTGCCCATGGCAGGGGGGTTGGAACAAGAACAAGATGGTCTTTAAAGTCCTTTCCAACCCAAACCATTCTATGATTCCATGATCATATGAACAACAAAACACTGTCTCTCACATTCGCCGTTCTAACCCTCACAGCCGCTCTGGGAAGTTGTGTTCAGGGCTTGTGGGGAAAGCTGCCTGATGGAAGGCTCAAGAAATCAGCCTGGGGAGGTGAACCTGAGTGCAGGTTCCTTGGAAATAAGGAGAGTTTGTGGATGATGTGTTCCTGGTACACTGAGGTGTGGAGTAAGAGGGTTGTGCCACCTGAAACAGATGTCACCTCACAGTCACTGAATTCTGCCCCAGGAAACACCTCCTGGAGCTGCCAGTTCCCAAGGCTCTGGCTGAGTCCAAATTGGTTAGGGCTGCAGTTGCCTGGGCAGGCACAGAGAGAAGATACTGCTTTCTTAAAAGGAAGGAAAAAAGAAAGCATGAAGTACACAGTAGTATTTCAGACTCTCAAAAGGTTCCCTAAAGCTTGACCACTGGAAAACAGGGAGTCTCAGTGTTTCTGGGCAATCTGATAGAAATCTGCATAAACAAACAGCTAGAAAGTGATGCTATGGAGGACACAAGTCCCTGGAATTATGTTGTACTTCATAGCATTGCCACCTCCATTTCAGCCAGGATGAACCCAAGCCAGACATTGATGGCTCCCAGGCACTGGATGACAGTAAGGACTGTGATTGATATTAAAAAAATGCAGAGCTAAGCATCATCCATATATTTACTGGTACTTCACACCATAATAGCCTTACATAAATATTGAAAAGAAGCAAGGCAGCGTAAGTGACATAAGAGAGCTGGGACTGGGAATAAATATGAATTTTTCTCTCTCACTCTCCCCAGCAGAACTGGCCTCCTACAGATCACTCACAATCTGGTCCTAAGCCTGCTCTAACTGTTACAGTCTGGATATAATTCAGGCCAAATGCAAACATTTGTATTAGTGGGTTTCATGTTTCACCCTGAAAAATTAAACATGCTTAAATGGCCTCGAAAAGGTGGCAGTGATATTCAGCAAATGGCTTACTCCACTCTAATCCCCCGTGCAGTCATTTGTAGGGCAACAGAGATTTACCATGATTAAGATATTTGCTAAGGATAATATCCCTTTTATTACTGCCTGGTTTCAGAGACACTGGCTTAAATATAAGTCAGTAGAGAGAACCCAAGGAGGGAACAGCTGCAGGCTTTTCTAGACACGTTTTTAAAGGTCAGTATATGACACAATTGTAACTTAGCTCAGACAATTACAGGGAAACAATTATAAATGTTTCTAATAGAAAAATGGTCTCTCTCAAACAGTAAAGTCAATAAGAAGACCTTTTGTAGTTATTGGATGTGTACGATAATACTAACCTGTATGACCAATAGTAAATATTTATCCAGTATCTTAAGAACATTTTCACTTATGGCTTACAAGAATTTTCTGAATTATCATTATTTGGAAGCTCAAAACTAAATGTCAATGCCTCAATCTCTGCAAGACCTTAGAGATAAAAGCTCCTGAGGAGATTCTGCTTCTAACAAAATGATTAAGTGCATTAATGCCACCTTGCCTAAAATGATATTTTTGAACAGAACTTGTGGAAAAAATTATGAAATTTTGCTAATCAAAGTATTCGTACTTCACATAATCAGTGCATAATAGCTGATCCTATTTCCCAGATCAAAGAGCTGGAAATACATGTAAAGAGAAATCTGTTTTCTTCACAAAATCCTAAAGGACTTAAATCTTAGAATTGAGAATGTGAGCAAAGAAAGTGAATTTGTAAGAAACAGGGATGGTTTTGCCCAATTCCTTATCAGGTCAGGATTGTTTCCCACAGAAGACTCTCTTATCTAGGTTAAAACTGTTAAATTAACGTGACTGCACCCAAGATGTCACTTCAGAACTAAACTGCACTCCATCTAAGCCAGTAATTTCTCTTTAACCCAATTTTTGCTTTGCTCACTTCCCCACTCAGCCACTCTCTCCACAAGAACTGTGTTAATGGCAGGTACATCACCAGTGTTCTGTGTCACTCTTCCCTCCTCCAGCTCCTACTGCACCTGTCAGGCATGGATTGATTGTAAAGTGGAACAGATGAAGTGCACAAGTGGAATACACAACCTTTTAGCAACCAGCTAAAATTCAACAATATAATAATGCAAGTGGTGAGATTTTGGTGATTTCAGCATGGTCTAGGCAGAATACTTACATTGAAAAGTCACCACATAGCAATTTTTTGAGTCATCCTAAAGAAAGAAGCCAAAGTAAGGGTTAACCTTGGAAATTTGAACTTTTTACTGCGGATGTAGTCACTCCAGACCATAATTCACTGAGTCACTGAGGATAGAAAGCACCTCTTTCATGGAGAATATCTGGGTCAACTCCTTGTTCAGACCAGAGTCAACTAGAGCAGCAGGTGGCTGAGGGCCATACCCATTCAAGTTTTCAACACCTGAATGATTGAAACTTCACAACTTTCTTGGGCAAGTTGTTCCAGCTATCCTGTTAGTCATGTGAGAGATGACTGCAGTGAGTACCTGTTTCCATCTCTTCTGTGGGAACTAGGAAAATGAGTTTCCAAGACAGGAAACCTATTAAACACTAGGACAGACACCTCTAAGCAGCATCCTTGAATAAGAGTGCTGTTCACAGGACTGCCCATGAACAGCTCATCTTGGAGATATCCATTCAGGACCCTTCCTGGTAACCTGTGACCCCTGTTTTTATATTTTCTTTTTCTCCACAATCAGCTGATTTCCAGGAACTTCTGGAATATTTTCTGTAGAATATTTTTTATTTAGAGAATATTTTTAGGGATAATTACAACTAAGTCCATTCCATAATTAAAATAAGAGAGTGCATCTCAAAACAGTGAGAGCAAAGGTGCCTTGGACAACATTCACCGACTATTACACCCTGCAGAGAAGAAGACAATTGTAATAAAAGAGTATTTTCCAGTTGATGCACCACCTCAAACCTTTTCCCCAAGCTTCTACCCCTATGTTATGTATTTACTTACTTTTCATTTCAAGCAAGCCTTTATTATTTCAGTACTTTATCCTCTTTTGCTCTTTGAGAGATATAAGCAGGTTCTGGCCTTCAAGACCCTAAATGTAAATCAGAGATTCATAGAATCTTAAAATGGTTTGGCTTGGAAGGGACCTTAAAGATCATCCCATTCCAACCCCCTGCCATGGGCAGGGACACCTTCCACTAGACAAGCTGCTCACAGCCCCATCCA
This sequence comes from Corvus cornix cornix, assembly GCF_000738735.6. NCBI lineage: Eukaryota > Metazoa > Chordata > Aves > Passeriformes > Corvidae > Corvus > Corvus cornix. Next base: position 108,481,551 of record NC_047056.1, on the reverse strand, counting down.
ACCTGGCCTTGAACACTTCCAAGGATGGGGCAGCCACAGCTTCTCTGGGCAGCCTGTGCCAGTGTCTTGACACACTCAGTGTGGAGGATTTCTTCCTAATATCTAATCTACCCTCTTTTAAAGAGTAGCTTTAGATGAGATATTTGTCCCTATCAGGGGACAAGTCAACATAGATTGGAAGTTTCTCCCAGTGACAAATGCCTACTATTTAGACCAGTTCACATTGCAAAAAGCCCCTTCCTTTTTTGTTTTCTTCCAATTTCACTTAGGACATGCTCTTCATATCCCGAGTTCCAGAGCTTCCTCCTAATCCATGTGAACTTGCTACTAATGAGAACTTTCTGTTCATATCAGGATGTGAATAAATCCATATCAATCCAGTCAGCATTCCCTTAGGCAGGGTTGGATGGAGGAAACCTTTCCAGAAGAGCAGAGGTCTCCAGAGTCCTCAAGTACAGCCCTTGCTATCACTTCCCCACAAGCATTTTACTAAGGGCTACCTGGTGACTCCCTCATTTCAAAGGAATCTTAAAAGGATTTTACCTTTAATTTGGAGCATTAAAAAAGCTGGAGTGTCACAAATTCATACATTTGCATGGAAATATCTTTTAACATTATTTCAGTTCAATTTTCCCTTGAGAAACTTTTTGTGAAGATGGTCTAATTTAAGTTTTAAGAACTGAAGTTTGCCACCCTCGGCAGCCTGGCATGCACCACTTACTTCTACAGGAGATAATCTGAAACTCTGAAAGGTACAATTCGGATGACAGTCCAGAATTATATTAAATAGGCAGCCTGCCAACTTCAAAAGTGCCCTGAAAACTCAAGAGTGCCAAGTTTTGGAGGTCTGATAACCCTTTCAACAAGAAGATTGTTCTTTGCAAATGACCTTGTCAGATTCCTTTAAAATTACACTTCTGATGCACCCATCCAATTTGCAGTGTTTAAAAGGCACCTCTCCCCACTGTCACTTTCATTAGTCTGAAGTAGTTGTCCTTTTATATTCAGCTGTGGAAGGGTTAGCAGTGCTGCAAATTAACTGCTAAATTTCATTTCCAATGTAGAGTTCAGATGCACCTAGTTGCACTTTCCTGTTGGACAAAGCGGTGTATGGTTATCTAAGGAGGAAAAAAGGAAAAAAAAAATCAAAATATGTGCACTAGACTGTGAGATGGCAGTTAAAAAGAACACCTGGGTGCCCAGGACAAATTTAATTCTCTTCCTATTTCTTCCATTAATGAAATTGGGCTGATTTTCTGAAGTAGCTGTGACTTACCGGTGCTCTGCTGCCTAAGCCTCTGCCTCACCATTTGTTAGTCCTGCTTCCAAGGACTGGCTAAAGTTCAGTGAAATTTGACAGAAACATTGAGATGACAAATGTAGTGAAGTCCCTGTACATTTCTTAAGAACTGGTAGCCAATTTCAGAAGAGAGCCAAACCAGTGCCAAAGCTGGTTGTAATCATTGCACTGTCCCACCAGTCAACCAGCATGGATTTATGACCTGTAAACCAGCCAACTAATAAACTGTAAACTTGGCCAGCTATCATGGACTTAAATCTGGACTAGCTACACCATAGGAGGCAACATGGGAAGCACAGCCAAAACTTTTGTACTCCAATGAAAAGATGGGAGAGATGCACTAAGGAAAAGTAACTTAAAGATGTATAAGGAAAAAGACATCATTAGCACCACTGCTCACAGCAGTTTTGTTTTGCCCTTCCAGTGATTGTATAAATCTGGATTAATGCTGCTTAAAGTTACTATTAAAATAGCTGAAAGGGAGAACTTAGTCTTATATCATTAAAATAGTCTTCTCCAGATATTAAAATAATGGTGATAATAATTCTGACACAGGAACATTAAAAGGATACCTGATTGATATTTTTACATATAAACCACTGGGTTGTCTAAAGCACACAATATGAGAAAATGAGGTCTACTAGAGTAAAAGCTAGCTCACTATTGTCTAAAATAATTAAATACACAGTATTCCCTCAATGGCTTTGCCTAAGAAGAAAAAAAATGTAGCTGGGAGAAATACAGTAACCAAATTTTCAAAATTCATCATGGATGCTTTAGAAGTCCCAGTTCACAAGGATGTGAATAGGTGACAACCTCCAGTGCCTTTGAAGTAGTCAGAAAAATAAGTGTGTGAGAAGAGCTTCATACACCGTTAGTATGATAAACCACTGAAAATATCAGGAGATACCTGTTTTAAAAATGTAAAGTTCATTTGCAAACCAAAACTAGGACTGATATTGAAAAAATAATGAAGAAATTGGAATTGAATTGGAAAGAGTTTATTACCATGACAATAACCCAGCAAAGATTTACTCTTCTCTGCTTTTTTCATTTTATTATTTTTTCTAAAAGACATCTGTTTGAGGAGAAAAATTGATCTATATTTTCTGTCTTGAATAAGTCCATATATAGGACCTCCTGCAGAAGCTCTGTATAAATTTACTTCTCTGTTCTGTGAGTCCTACTCTCATGGTTTAAACTGTGGAGTCAAAACAACAGATCCAGACTTGCACAGAAGTCAACCTTTGCAGCATCTCAGTTTGGTTTTAAGAATATGGCTCCTGGGACATGCTTTTCATCTCAGTTCTTCACCAGTACACCAGAAAATCTTGAAATCTGTTGTTCAGAGCTTGCAAACATCTACCATAGTAGGACTGTGTTGGGATTTAGACTTACAGGCTCCATTTTTCACAACTTGGTTTCCTCGTGTTCTGGTTAATCGCTCCAAGGACACTCCTTGCTTTTCTGAGGAGACTCCCAGGTCACTTTGCCTCTGCCAGCAGCCAAAGCCGTTTCTGACACCTGAAGGACCAGCCACCACACAGCCCTCCACTGTCAGCACAGAAAGGTGCCACAGGTGCCAGAGTGCCCAAGGATGGGCTGGATTTCCTGAAGATCAGGGGGAGCTCCTCCTGACACTGCTGTTGACCCACCTATCCCAACACTGAAAGACCATGGTCTAACACTTCCTCGTCCTTCGCTTAAAATTCATTGGTTAAGAAAAGAATATTGTTATCCCTTGTTTGTGTGGGTTTTTTCCCAGGATCCCACAGAAAAAAATAAATGACAAGGACAAAGAGGATCTGTAAAAGTCACAGCTCTAGGATTTATAAAATTTAGGCAGATTTCAGAATTTGTCTTTTTTAGTGGTTCACATCTGGATACTGGAGACCTGATCCAGCAAAGGGAATCCTTATATCTACATGGTAGGAAACACCATGGTTTTTCACTGACTCCTTATTACATCAATCAGGGCTGACTGATTATGTTTGAAAGAAAAATGGGATTCTTTTTTGATTCTTTTTTTTTTAACTCTCCAAGGTGCAGCAGCAGTTTCCTTCTCTGCAGGGGCAGGAAATTATGGTTATAATAAAAATAGTGTAATATAATTACATCAGTGATAATAACATATTTCCATTTATTATATTAGTTAATCTATTGTATTAATATTACAATCATATTTATAATTAAACTGACAGCAATCTCTGCATTTGCTGACAATGGAATCACACGTTCCTCTTAATCCTCCTCCTGGCAGTTGAGTGATTAATGTGCTACAGAGATAGGACTATTTGACAGCTCCTGAAAATCTCTGTGCATCAACAGCTTAAAACAATATTAATCATTAGCATTAGCATTTCTCTGGCCCCAGTTGGGGGCTGATAGGTCTGTCCTCTGTTATTTACAACGTTCCTTTATTTACACCTTTTCATCACCACAGCGGTTGCAGCCTGAGGTTTTTATTGCCCTTATAAATTTCCACTCCCTGCACCACCTTAACAGTTTTGAAATAATACAGATAAGTAAGAGAGAGCTGGTGAATGCAGGAGGCAAAAGGTTCACTCTGTTGCCTCGGTGGCTGGGCCAGGGGGATGTGCCCATTAAACATTTCCAACCCCATTGTGCTGCTTTGGGAAGCCTGGCCCACCAAAAAGCAATGCAGCAAACAATGCAGTGAACTTCTCTTGCCACCAATAAACCTGTCTGATGAAGGAGATAAATGCTTTTCTGAAAGAGTTGATGACTACTGAATTACTAATCTATCCCAGCACTAAAATCAATCACCAACATTAAAGCAACCAGGAATACATTTAGGTCCCTCTTTGGTCTCGTCTGAAACTTCTACAAAACCTCTGTGCTTTCTATAGCCCTCTGCCTTGCTCACAGTGTTTTACAAATTCTGTCTGGGGAATGAAAGCCTTGAGGATGTGTGATGAGATGAGGCTTTTCAGGCTGTGTTCACTGAATTTAACAGAAAAGGTGCAATCCCCAGCCAAGCAAAGCCAACAGCAAAGCCCACACAAGATTCAATACTGAAGGAATGGGTTGTAGGGAAATTAAAAGTTGAACAAGAGGCACTCACTGCAAGCCTAGGTGGTCCTTCCAAAACCTCCTTTCCATAATTTTCAGCCAATTCAGCTGAAATCTGATGAGCAGACCCAACCATTTCACCAAGAGACATGGAATCACAACACAGAGCAGGACTCTTCACAGTTCTTTGATAGCTGGAGTAGCTCTGGCAACACTAATGGTATTCTGCTGTTTTCACAGGTTTTGAAGTATCCCTGGCAAAAAAATTACACATCCTCACCAAAAGGCAGACGCTCCTGGGACACAGCATGGCAGCTCTATCTCTACATGATAGAGAGCATAAATTTGAAGATGACACTTTTATCAGAAGGTGATCTAATTAGAATTAATTCCTAATTGATTTTTAAATTCAGTTGCTTTCTAATTAGAGTTGCCTGGGGCTGTCAAGAAAAATAAAGTTATCTGAGTAAGATTTTGGTAAGGACATCAGGATCGGCATTTCCATGTTTGAAAAAAAGCCATTGACTTTTTACAAGAATTAACTGGGCTTCTTACATTTTTATCTCACATTTTATCAAATCTATGGTGAAGAGAATGAAAGCCTGTTCTCTTCAAAACATATCCAGTCAATTCTCAGCACAAAGGTTTTCCCAGAAATCAAAGCTACAGGTTCCAAACCAGAGCAAAGTGACCTCCCTCACCCCCCTTCCTCCTTCTAACCCCTCTCAAACTTTTGGCACTTTACCCTTTGCCAACAAACATAAGTTTCCTTCCCAGATACATTTCTCAGAGCCTTGATGTGCCTTTCCCAAATATGTTTTTGTATTGTTACAGAGGGATTTCAGCTGAAATTGGAGCCAAGGTCACAATCCAGGCTTTCTGAAACTTCAAAGGCTTTAGGCTTACATTTATGAATAGAAGGTAGAGCAGCAAAGTTTGGATTTACACTTTGTTACATCACTGGGATGGTTAGTACAGGGGGGGGTTTCATACCCACCATCCTTCAATTATCACATCCAGCTGCTTCACTCAGCATTTTAAAATGAAATAAAAATAATAATAATTTTTGAAAACATTGGATGGAGATTATCCCTCCCAGAGTCCTTGAAGTCATAAGCTAAAGTAGTAACTGCCCAAGAGAAAAGAGGGAAAATATCACTATAGCATTATGGGAAGCTGCAGCTTTAGGCTCTTCAGAGCTGAGAATTAATCAGTGTATCCAGGATGGTATGGCAATGGCAAAGGAGGACACAAGAGAAAGGCACTGTGTGGGGGTTTCATGGAATAAGCCAAATAAATAGGGTAGAAGCCCTCTCCTTTCTCAACAGCACTGCCAGCATATGGCCACTCAGACAACACATCCAAAGTATTCCCTCTGCAGAGCAGGGCAAACATTTACGCCCCCATTTTGTTCAGGGGCATTGACACTTTTGAATCAGCAAAGCCATAAAATAACCAGATGACCAAAAAGCCACAACGAGCAAAGAGCTGCTGTGCAGGGACAGATGGATCTCTGCTGGTGCAACAGCCCAGAGCAGCGAGTAACCCCAGTAAAATCAGCTGCAATGGCATTGCTGGGGTGCAGAGAGGTGAAGTTATTTCTTCAGCATGACTTGGGCAGCCCCACAGATCCTGTTCCCAGCCAGGATTAGATCCCATAGCCCTCCAGAAAGTCTGGCACACAAAGCAAATATTTCCTAGCTTACAATAACACACAATCTTACACGGTTCTGTATCTCTGAAGTGAGGGGGATGAACAAACACTGAATTGTTTGAATAATATTGGTGAATCCAGATTTCAGTTAGAAGGAATTCATGTTAGACCAATTAAATAGTATGTCAATTCCCTCTAATTATCTGTTCCTGCAGCCCACACAGTAATTACACTTAATAGGTCTAAATCAAATCAGCATGTTACCTGGGAATTAATTGGATTTATGTGCATTTTTTTAATGATCCTGGATGGTACCCTGGAGATTGAAGTCCTCTGTGTCTTCAGGGTTTGATCCTAGGCTTCAATGTGCTTTGGATGTGGATCTCAGGATACATTGGCCCTGATAAATTGAATTCCCATTCCCTGGCACCGAGGCCCACTGGCATGGGACCAGCATTCTCATCAATTTTTTTAGCTTCTAAAACAGGGTAGCAATACCCAGACTTTCCACTGGAAACCATCTCTGGCCAGTGCTAAATCCCAAACTACATCTACACTAGGAGAGAACAACTCCGGGCTTCAGTTCTGCAGCAACACATCCCCACCTTGAGCTGCAGGGACCCTGCAGGGGCTCTGCTGAGGCTGTGGACAGCAAGAAGATTTGCAGAGGCATCTCCAAGGTTAGAAGCAGAAGCTGTGCTGTGCTGAGACCTGTACTGTGCCTTTGAACATCCCCCCCAAAGGGTGGTGCACGTTAGAAACTAAGGCACACATGATATAGAAAAATAAAATCATAAAATCATTGAGGTTGGAAGAGACCAAGATCATCGAGTCGAAATTTTGATCAAACACCACCATGTCAACTAGAAATAAAATCTAAGCCTCTATACACTTTGATGAATCTTGGCCCTCTAATCACATAGCAGTTTTAAGTAAATCTCCCTTGTACGAAATTGACACAGAACAGAGCATTTTATTGATCATTTCTGATCTCCTTAAACATCCTAAATTTTAAAATTGAAAGTATACACATATAGTGTATTTATTTATTTACAGGCACAGAGAATATGCAGGACTGCCAAACTCCTGACACTTAAAAGCAGTTCCATGCGCATATCTGAGTCCAGTACATGCAGGATGAGTGTCTATCAGATCCCAGATCCATCTATTGGATCAGAGGGAACTGTGAATAGCACAAAACTTCCCAAAAAACACACAAGCAAATTCATTTCTCACTGCTTCTAGTTAAGTATGCACTTCTCTGAACTATTTCTTTTAATTTCTAGAGGAGGTGAGCCACAATACCTCTGCACAACTTTTCCCTGCTTCCACTGAAAGCAGTCTCGGAGGGATGAGTACAGGAGACATACCCTCATTGCCCTCTCCCCCAGAGCTCCACCATCTGAAAAATCTTTGTCTTTCAGTTTCAGCATGATTTACTGTCCTCCATCTCCTTGAAATTCTGCCCACAAGAAACCAAAATAGCACCCTGCCTTGTGCATGAACCCCACACAGCAAGCGAGCATCGAAACCACTCGATTTCAAGTGCAGGGGACTGTCAGGGAGACATAACTGCAGTGACAGTGGCTCGAGGGGGTGACTGCACCGTCTTGTTATTCTTCAGCAAAGGTACAAGCAAATGCCACTAACTTCAGTTTTGCTTTCTTTGAAGGAAGTCTTTCTCTTTAGATAACTACCTCTGTTCAGGGGCCCTTTGAGGCTCCAGCATGACTCTGACAGTGGGAGGGCTGGGCATCCTTATTTTATATTAAAGATGTCCTGTCCAAACTCTACAGGCCACTTCCCAAAGTGCCTCTAACACCTGTATACAAAAAAAATCACATTCATTTTACCTAGATAGGTGCTAACCAAAACAACTCCTTCAGTGACATGATCACAACAGGCTCCTTCAATAAGCAACAAAAAGAAATTTATATCCCTATCAATTCAAGACAATTCAGACCTTAAATAGCTTCTTATTAAGGTATCTCTGTTACGTCTGCTGTTAAGAAAGACAAATTCAGAAACAGAACCCAAAATATTGTATTTGTTTTTTGATAAAGTTATGGATCAATCCCTGTGCCAGGCACTGAGCTCTTCACAAAGACTCTCTGATTACAACTCTGTGTGCTCATTCTTTCTGGAACAGCTCAACACAGTTTTGGGGTTCAGCCTTTAAGCATATATTCACTTACAGCTCATAGACAATACTCAAATAGTCAGTAACCCAAAAAGCCAACCAAAATTTCTCATGGTCCTGTATTTTGCATTCTATGGATGCATCATTCCTCAGTCCCCTCATTAGCCTTCTCCCTACAGAAAGGTGGAAAGGCTTATTGAACTCACAACAGCACTAGGTACTGTTTGTGAGACTCAAAATTAACATTTTGGATTATCAGGGAAAGCCTGACCATGACCTGGTGTCTCTGGGCAAAGCTAATTCTCATGTATTTCAAACACCATTGTTGACCTAGTAGGTTCTGATTAAAAGTTTGCCCAATCACTAAGAAACAATAACTTCTGTCAGATTACCCTGTTTCACCCTGCAAAATTGGAGCTGCCTGAAAAATGTCTTGGGGAAATGTTTTCAAGCAGCTTCCCCTGCTCCCTTTCAGGAAAATCACCTGCTCTACACACTGACAAACTCCTTCTTTTCTACCATATCCATAATTAGCAAAGAATGCCAAGCCATAAATATTTATGCACAGATGGGTCCTGAAGTACCTTCAGAAGGTCAGCACAGGCCTCAATAGTCAGATTTTTCAAGCGAGCTTTGATATAAACCCTTCAGGTTCAGTAGGACTTGTCAGAACACCCTGCTAATCACCCCTCTCAAAACGATGCATTTCTCACCCAAAATGGGATGTTACAATCACTCGCGAAAATCCCACAACAACTGCAGGTGCTTCATTACCTACTTCTGATTTGAATTCCTCACAGATCTGGCCAGATCCCCTCACTTCATTAGCACAGGTCTCTGCCTGCTGGGGCAAAAAGTCTTATTCTGTGCTGCTGCTGGCAAAGTCTGAATGTTTCTGCTTTTGTTTCAAACCTTTTCTGAAGTCAGATCTGTTTTTCTCCCCTGTGCAAATGGTCCTTTTTTGTTTCTTCCCCAAAAAATTTTGCTGATGTGATGCCGGGACCATGTTAGTTATGTCATCTAAAAAACTTGAGGCTGGTCTGAAATGCTATGTCCAGGCTAATTGCCATGTCCAGGTAATTCATAGAATCATTAAGGCTGGAAAAGACCTCTAAGATCACGAAGTCCAACCATTAACCCAGCACTGCCAAATCCATTGCTAAACCATGTCCCTAGGCACCACATTTACACATTTCTGAATACTTCCAATCACAGTGATTCCACCACTTCACTTGGAAGGGTGGAACAGGGCAGTTTGTTCCAATGTTTGACCATCCTTTCAGTAGAGAGATTTTTCCAATTTTTAGATCCTATCTAAAGCTCCCCTGGTGCATCCTGAGGCCATTTCCTCCTATCATTTGTTACTTGGGAGAAGAGACTGACCCCCACCTTTCTACAACCTCCTTTCAGATGGTCACAGAGAGTGATAAGGTCCTCCCTGAGCCTCCTTTTCCCCAGGCTAAACAACCCCAGCTCCTTCAGATGCTCCTCATCAGACTTGTGCTCAAATAGAAACAGGTCCTGTTCTCCAGCTGACATCAGCTGGCACAGTTTGTCCGCATCAAACATGATCCATCTCCACACTAATGTGTTTGCTTCCAAAGCCCTGATGGAGAATAGTGTCTAGGCTGTGCTAACTCCCCTGCTGGGGCCAGGAATTGGTTGTCCTGAGCCAAAGCTGCACTGGGCTCACTCCTCTGCAACACGCATGACTGCACTCCCAGTATCCAGCCCCATTTAATTTCAACACAGCTAATGAGATCATGCAAAACACAGGTTAACATTTCCCAGCCTGATCTGGGAGCAATTAAAAGCTGGCTTATGGTATGGCATGGGCAGGTGAGGTTCCCATCACACCACCATCACCAGGGTCTGCCCGAGGCACCCAGCTCTGAAGGAAGACTTTGCCCATGTAAGGAGCTCCCACTGCCTCTGGAGGGGCTGGCAGAGAGGGGACAGAGAGGGTCCCTCTACCCCACCAGGGCAGGAGAGCCGCTGCAGAAGGGAGCAGGAGAAGCCCACCCACTGCTGACAACATGAGCTCAGTGCTGGCAAAGGCAGGCACTGGCACCTGCAGAAACAGTCTGCAGCTCAGGCTGCTGGAAAGCAGGAAGGAGATGGAGCAGCAGCATCCCAGCAAGGCAGCAAGTGAGGGGGAAAGTGGAAATGCCCCACACCAGGGGTTATCTTACACTGAAAATAGAGGTGGAAGGGAACAAGAAGTCCTAGAAGGCCTCTCTGGTGAGTATTAAGTATGAGAATGCCTTGGTCTCAACAGAGCAAACAGACTGGATAGAGAAACACTTACTTGGCCTACACTTGTACCACACAAGGAGGTACTTGCCAGTCCCGGGGCACGGATCCATCCCGAACAGCCGGCTGTTGACGAGGAACTGGCAGCTCCGCCTGTCTTGGCACTCATCCAGCATCTTCTGCAGCCGGGAATGCACACAAGAAACAGAGAAACAAAAGCACATCAGTGTCCCCACTAAAGGGAACGTCAAACAGAAACAAACTGGAGAAAGGTGAGGCCATCCTTGCCTCCACAACCAGCCCTGGCACAAGGCAGGTGATGGTTCTCAACACAGTGAGTACCACAGGAGCCATGGACTCAGTGCTCCTTGCACTGTTTTAAGGAGCAGGTTTTCATCCCCTTGCATGGGTGCAAAAGGGAGGACTTGCACTGGGATGGTCACAGAGATTTTGAAACATTTGCATGCCTTTTAATCATAATATAAGACAGTACAGTCCCAGGAAAAGCAGCTTTGAGGATATGGATCCACCTTGATAGTTAAAAGTAAAGACTCAAACTCTATCACCACCAATCTGCTTTAGATTTCTCTGGAAATGCACAATTTCAAGAGAGCTCTTGTCTCAGTCATATAAAAGCTGGTACAAATATATATGTATATAAATTGCTGGTATTCCAAAAATTAGTAGTTGTGGTGGAAACACTGTTATACAGCCAACTTAGTCATTTTTTAATAGGGTTCTTTCCTCTTCCCCCATGATTATCACATTCTTTTAGCTAAACTCAGGAAGGGGCTGTGAGTCAGAGTGTTCTGTCACCACTGGCATTTTGGGTCCTACCCCCTTGTCTGCTTTTCCTCTAGCACTTGCTCCCCACTCTCTCATTCATAACACTCACAAAAACTCCATCTCAGAATCCACAGGGGCAAGGCATTCTGTCTCCTGCTAGAAAATAGCTTCATTAAGGAAGATTAATGGTTTCTTTTAACCCTATGATCCTCTAAAGCAGTGGTGTGGGGGGGAATATTATTGAGTGGGGCAGTAATTAAGTTTTAAATTCAGCTGGATGGCTTCGGTGGTATTTATGTACTCCTGGAGAGCCCCTAAAGTGCTAAAATTACCATAATGTTTGCCTGACACACATGAACCTGTCAGAGCATTTTGAGACCTCAGAGCGAGGTAATCCACCAGCCTCATTAAGTCCCTGTGATACAGAGCGGTGAATTCCAGCCCCAAAACAATTAATTTTCACTTGCAAGGAGGCACTGGAAAATCCTTCCTCAGAAATTCCCCATGACTCCCCTGGTCTCTTTTGTCTTCTCTCTGTTCATTTTTCTTACACCCACCTCGATATTTAGGCTTTCCCACAATCTTCTCCCTGTGCCATTAACATAAAGGCTGCTCCTGCTCTACCATGAGCGACCCAAACCAATTTTCTCTCTTCTTCAGTGACTACTTTCTATTTTTGAGTTCTCCCTGAACATAATATATAGAATCTTTAGCATTATAACTCTGAATGTTATGGTCTGAACAACAGCTGTTCCAGTTTCAAGTGCAATTTGAAGCTGCCTCATTTGCGGTTGCTCATAACTTCCTAAAGCTTTCACTTTTTGGGCTGACACATGCAAAAATTCATGCCTGCCTCAAGTCTGACCTTTATTTTAAAGTTCAAACTAAAACAATCCAGGCCTTTTCTAGCGGGCAGAGAACATATGCTGTTGTTTTCCACTTACAAAGATAATAAAATGCAGGCATCTCGTTTAAAAATACAGGGTTTAGGATGGAAAGGCTGAAAGGTGAACACTGAAGGAGGTGCCCGGGAGCACTAGCCCCAGCTTGACCGTCACGTTAAAATGCAGAGAAAAAGCATACTCTTTCCTCTAGGCTCATAAGGGTTGGCTGCTCACTCAGCATGTGAAATTTAATTTAATGCAGAATCCAGTGAGTTGCAAAGGAATTTAAGTGAGGATCCAGCGCAGATATCTCTTTTCATCTCAAAAAGCAAAGAACAACTAGAAACAGCTCTGGAGGGCTACACATATGGAGAGAAATTCTCTCCAAATCATTGTGCACCTGAAAGGATTGACTGGCACTAGACAGCCATGGCTGTGCTTACACACAACTAGAGCTAAGAATATGGAGCAAAGGGAAAGAAGAAGAGCCCCAAATGTTTCCTTTCCCTCTAGAGAAGCTTTCTTCCCTCAAAGGCAGTACACTTGGGGTTTTTATCTACAAACCTGTTCACAGCAGACAGGTGAGCATTTCAAGAGCCTTCAGCGCTGTGTAATGGATGCTATTAGAACTGGTTGGAAAACCTGCCTGGGTTTCAGCAGAGACCAAGACAGGCCAACAAGAAAACAACTTTGAAAACCTCAGCTGAGATACCTGGACAGCACTTGCTCATCTGTCCTTAGGCTCAGCACCAGGAGCAAAGGCAACAGCTCACTGACCTCAGGAACCATGGACAAGGGCAGCCTTCAGGTATTGCCACTTTGTCTTGGCCCTTCTCTAACGTTTGGCAGCTCTTACTTTTTCCTTGTATTCTACGTAAGTGAAACCTCCTGAGTTTACTTCCTGTGGTATGCAAAGGGTGGAAAAGGGCAGCAAAGAACAAAGCCCTAGGGAGAAATTAGTAACTAAATTAAGGAGCAAAAGTCATCTATGTCATTGTGAGACCACGGAAAAAAAGTGAAGTGTTCTTGGGGTTCAGTGTGCCTTTTACTAATTTGTTGTAGTGTTTAGCTACAGTTCCAATTTAATTTGACAATAGCCATGTCTCTGAGAAGTTTCATAGAGGGAAATCAATATTTCCTTTTCATTCCCATAACTGTATTTTACCTCCCCCAAAGGGCAATATTCTTCCTGAAAATATAAAAAAAACTTTAAGATTTCTGATTTCCTGTGCACTGTTTGAGTAAAGTCTTATGCATAATGAAATATATCCATAAAGAGTAAAATAAAAAAAAATATGTTCAATCCTCAGTGAAATACATCAAGAAAAATGCAAAGAAAATTAGCAGTAGTTGACTCTGCATTTTCTTGATTAAAAACAAAAATAAAAATAAAGTTGTTACACTGGTCTTAATGTTAACTTAAAAACTTGCACATATAATTTTTACCTATCCTTGCATGCACAGAAATCTTCTTTCCCGTTGCTTTCACCAGTATGTGCTATGTACCATCATCTTTTTAAACACTGTGCAGAACATGTGTGACCAGATGATCCCCAAAGGTACAGTTCCCTGCAGGTCCAGGGGTTCTGGTATTTACCAGAAGCCAAGAACTTGGCTTTCTGGCCTTACTCTCAAAAATCATATGTCAAGGCAGTCTCAGAGCTCTGGCAAATGTCAGATGTTGTTTCTGAAGTATTTACAGATGATCAGCTATGCTGACACCAGGAAGGCTGGGAGCTCACTTGGTAGTGAGGGAATGTCTTGAGCTCACATGGTTTTTGCTCAATGGATGGAAAAATGTAGGCAATTCATTCTTTTCCTTGTTGTTCTGGTAGTCACTGTCAGCTGTAAAAGTGGGAAAACACAAAACCAAACAGAAAGAGACCCACAAGCAATCCGAACTTGCACAGGAATAGCAGTAGGCCCCCACAACCCTCCCTAGCTGGAATGTAAAATCAGCTCCTTATGTCTCCGAGTCTGGTAGGCCCCCGACTAAAGCCAAAAAAAGTCACCTCGGATTAGATTATATTATAAAAATCACTCCAACTGAGGAAGGTGGAGGAGGAATTCAGGAATTCCTGTGTGGCGTGAAAGGGGAGGGAAGAACATTAATTGCACTGTGCCATTTTATAATTGCATTACAGTGGTAAATCAGGCCTGAGGGCTGACAGCCAGTGCTCAGGAGGGAAGTTGCGGCTGTTTAAACCCATTCCAGTCCCTGGTTCATGACTGAGCTAAGAAGCTGCAAGATTTAGAGGAGATAAGAGAGCAAGAAATGTGAATTCAAGTAAAACAAACACTAATCTAACACCTGTGATTTATGCCCTGGATTAATCTCCCTGCGGTGACGTGGGTCTTAAAGCAAGGGCAGCCTCAAGCTCAAAATCATGTCTTTCTAGTGGCCACTGCAGATGAAACACATTTCTCGTGCTCATTTTGTTGTGCTCATTAGCTAAGTAATTGCTTGTGCTCATTAGATAACAACCTCTTAAATGTGGAGCTGGATGTGAGCTCTTGCAAGGAGGCCATCCCCAGCCATTCCCAAGGGTGCACTCGTTTTTAGCCTGTCTCTTCAAATCACTCTTCAAGAAGTGCTTCCCCTGCACGAGTAAAACAAACCACAACTGAGCTTAACACCCAAGGCAACTAAACTTACCTCAGTTCTTGGTCCCTCGGAGCAATTCATTGATTCACGCTTAGGGTGAAACTTTGGACCCATAGAAGCCAATGGTGAAACTCAACAGGAATGAAGACTTTGCCACGGGGCTGCTCCCTGTACAGCCTCCATCTTCAAAGGAGCATAAGGATGACTGCAGGGCATGTCAGTCATGCATGAAATTACAGAGAGGAGCCCAACTAAATTGCCCAAATTGTGTGTTGCTGGGGAGAGTAACTCACAGAGCAAGCTGCATGAGTGTTTAAGAGCTGTGTGCAGTCAAATGAAGATGGGCAGAGATTTGTACTAAGAACTTTATGCAAGAAGATACCAGTAATTTTATGCATTTTTAGGTCAAATTCAATCCATGCATGGCCATTATGGCAGAGTTACACCAACACTTACATTGGTGCACCTTCAGAGTTTTTGCAATGGGAAGACCTAAGTACAACAAACAAGGCAGAAAGAACTCTCACTACAGCACAGTGCATTCATAATGCCTTCATGTCACATTTCATTTGAATTTTGATACTCTTTTATGTACCCTTGAACACTGGTAATACTTTAAAACACTCTATAAACTTAGTGCTTTCAAGATGAAAACTTATTTACAGGTCCAGTTTCTGAAGACTGAACATTCATCTCTATTCATTCATGCAAATTACTGAAGTCCATGGAGCAAGAAGATTTTCCAAGAATCAGCAACAGGGAAGCACAGACTACATGAGGAAGTGAAATCCATGCTGATGAGGTGCAGGTTACCTGCCTATGGCTTCATCAGGCCACCTTCCCAGCCTGCTCCTCTAGAAACTTGTTCAGCTTTGCCCAAATTACTGCATTCCACCCGTGAATCACTTGAAGAAGAGATCAAAGGCCCTGAATCCTGATCTATAGCAGGTTTTAGTGCTCCACTAGCTATGTCCTATTGCTCTCCCTTGGACCTTGCAGTGCTCACAGCAGAGTCAGCAGAAGAGAACTATGCCCATACATTTGGTGATTCACATAAACATGCCAGACTGTGAAATAGCTGAAAACTGGGCATGCATTCCCTGTCACCAGCTCTGCTATGGGAGGAGTAAATGCCAGCAGGACAGTAGAGCAGACAGCACTGGGCTGGGATGTCAAAACACCAGCAGGATTCAACAGTGCTCCTCTGGCAGGGTCTTGAAAGAGCCCAGAAACCGAGATTCACAAAGAGCAGGAACATGTTCACCGAATAGAAGGACCCAATAAAAGCTGCAGTACAAATATCACCTAATTAACATTACCTACATTTCCTAACAGTAGGAAACTTAATCTGTATGCAAGGTCAACTTCAAAGGGAGAGGAGGTCTAAACTGAAGAAATGCAAAAGGGTGCATAAACAAAAGTCATAGGATTAAAGAAAGGGAAAGCTTAAAACGCAAAGTGGAAAAAAATCCCTGAGAGCAAACTATTACACTGTCAAGCACGGTCTTAGTGGCAATGATGGAAGCCCCATGACTTGGAAAGTTTAAATTTGGAGTAAACAAAGCATTAGGAGGTTTACACCCCGGGGAGCAGTCCTGCCTCATCAGGGAGACAGGCTGCACTGGCCACCTCTGCCTCCAGTGCCTCTTCTCCTGCAGGACATAATCACTCTGCTCTGATGAGCTATTTCAGTCAAAGCAAAGATTTCAAAGACACAGCAATTTAGAGATTGTCTATGACCTCTGCATCCAGCAGTTCTACAGCAAATAATTAGCTGGGGGAACCACTTGCCAGAGAGTTCTATTTCAGGCAAGATTCATGAATGAAACTGCACCGGTCCTGTGATTTATAACAGCAACTTTGGCAGTGCAGTAACCTCTTCTGGACCCTGAGCTCACTGTTCCCCATCCTCTGCAAAGTAATTAATATGGTCTGAAAAAGAGTTTCCCAAACTGCTCTTTAATTCACTGAATTTTTGAGACTGAAACTTTCCTTCTTCAAACTGCCTAGAAACCGTGGAGGTCTAATATGCAATATAACAGTGGGTTCTCCTCCCAGTGGTACTGATGACCATTATTCTTCCTTTCTAGCAATTTCTTCCTTCTTTCCCCCTGACCATCATCATTCTATAGATGTTAAGAGTCATGAGAAAGGGCCCTTTCTCATGTTGAGGCCGCTTAGGTGTGTGACATCAGTGGGACCATGCAATATCCACTGACTAGGCATGTCAGGAGCCATTGTCCTTGGCCTGCCAAGAAAGCTGGAGCAGTTGGGAATGTTTCCTTCTACTTGGTATTTTACTTTTAATCCAGAATAATTGGGGAAAACAAATCCACTTTGGAAAGAGCAACACCAATCCTCTTTTTTTGTGATCAACAGCTGGCCTGTGCTTTGAGAGCCATTTCTGGAAAGTTCATCTCATCTTTCTATCAGCGAAGAGTCAGCTCACTTTTACTTCTTTTTTTTGGTTTCACAGAAATCTTCCTGGTGGGTGAAAATAAAAAAAGGGGAGGAAGGGTTCAGGGAATTCTGTGGTCAGCATGCAAGGAATCTGCTCCCTTTTGTAGGGCAGCTGGAGTGACAGCAGGAAATGGTGGCAGCAAAGGTGTCCTGTCTCTCGCCCAAAGGACAAAAGGAAATACCACATCAGCAGCACTGGTGATTCTTGTCACCAACGACTGGTTGTCCTGGAGAGTGTTGAAAGAGACCCAGGGCACAGGCCATGCCCACAGGCCCTCCCCAGATTAGCTAATCTTTTTAAAGAGAGTCAGGATTCAGCTCCGGAGCACCTTCTAAGCACAGCTCCTCTTGGGGAAACGAGTCACACTCACACGGTCAAACGTTGCCCTTGAAAGAGCATTTATCTGCTAATTTCAGTACCTGTGCATATTAAGAGAGAAGTTAGACCACAAAGTTGTTGATAAATTTCAGGGGGCAGAAGCACAACAAATTAAGTGGCTCTCCAGGGCTTTCTGTTTTCCTTACAAATAAGCTGTGGTTTTATTTTCTGCCAATTTATCAAAATGAGAAAATTGCAGGTAATCAGCTGTAAAGTGTAATATAGTTTTGTGGTAATAAGCAATAATTTTAGCCGACCATTAGACATTCTTCCATATAGGCCTCGAGTGATTAATTGCTGAAAACAAGTGGCATCAGAAATACTGATCCAGAATTCATCCTTCCAGTACATAAGGGGGGCTTACAAGGGGCTTACAAGAAGGGTGTTCAGTCATACAAGAGGGAAAGGCCTTGAGGTGAAGAATGGCAACTTTAGATTACATATCAGGAAGAAGTTCTTTACTCAGAGAGTGGTGAGGCACTGGAACAGACTGCCCAGTTCTGGCTGTCGCATCCCTGGAAGTGTTCAAGGCCGGGTTGGAATGGGCTTTGGGCAACCTAGCCTAGTGGAAGGTGTCCCTGCCCATGGCAGGGGATGGGAACAAGATGATCTTTAAGGTCCCTTGTAACCCAGACCATTCTATGAATCTGTAATGATTCTGTGAATGTCCAAATTCTTTATGCATTTGGAAAGCTCCCACTGAATCTGACATTACAGTGCTAGAATAACAGAAATGTGTAGTCTGGGGTCACTGGGTCACTGCCTTAATGTCTTGGACATGCTCTCCCAGGTGGTCTGTGTTTCATTCCGTGCAAAAACAAGTGACTAAAGCAAGGAATCCTGGCAGCCAATCTCATAAAGCTGAATTAGTAGAGGTTGTCTCAGTGCAATCAACTCTTTCTTTTCCCTTTTTAACACAGAAACAATGTCTGAACTGGACATTTACAGTGGAGAGAGATTCTAAATGGGAGTTTACACTCATAGCTAGTGTTTGCAGGGAACAGAGTTAATAAATACCCCTTATACTCCCTCCAGGCCACTCTCCAGAGAAGCAGCAAATTTATACAGTCATGGGTTTGATTAGACACAGTGATTTTATATACTTTGTTTTGAAGGGTTTGCTTTGGTTGTTTTTTTCAATTACTGACAACCAGAATACACACACAATTGGTCCTGCCTGTAGCAGACAAATATGTGAGTTGTAAAACCACAAAAATACATGCCATTTCCTTGTCTACAGCTTTCCAATTTTCCTACATACATGCATTTCCTACCAGCAAGCTGCAGGCAGCTTGCCATTCCACTTGTGGAGTTCCTGGCTTACCCTTCAGAGAGGCCTCACCCCCTCCAGGACTGAGAAAGAAGATGAGATTCATCTCTGGCATTCAGACTCGTCCTACCCTGGGCAAGCACAACACATTAAAGGATCAAACCCACATTTGTGGGCACCAAAGAGGCTGTGAGTCTCCTCTAAAAGGACTCAGGAGCTTGCCAAAGGTGTCCCAAGAAATTTGTGGCAGAAGAGAGAATGTCAGCTACTTCCCCAGCACATCTGCATCCCCGAAAATGGGTTAATAATAGTGTTTTGGTCTCAGTCATGTAAAAAATGTACTGCACAAGGGATCTACTGCAGGACTACCTACAGGGAGCACAACTCTCGCTCTGATGAACAGGGATTGGGAATTACAAGCAGCCTAGAGTACTGAAGGCAAAGCTAATGGGGAGCAGCTCTGAGGACATAAAGAGCTAAGAGAGGCAGGTAAGGATTTCATTTCAATCCCTCTTACACATAAAACCATGAAATGGAAAGCCTAGGGTAATATCTTCCCTCTTCTCAAGTTCTTCCAGATGCCTTAAGTGGGCTGCTCGCCCACAAGGGTTGAGGCAATGCTCATAGCTATCAATCACCTTGGTGAATGAAATGTTGCAAGTAAATTTTTCAGTAAATCAATAAAAGAAAGGAAGTCTAGACTCTGCCAAAGCTTTTTCTCCATGTTCTCCCTAAACAACATAGCTGCCTCTTGTCTGTTGCATTATGAATTTTTGTTATCGGATCTGGGAAAACCTTCCACTGATAAGAACCACGTCCCCCCATACTACAGCTCAGTCCTTTGCTGTGCAGTGGAAGTGTCTTGAGGGCAACTTCAGATCTGTCAGCTTAAGGGTTACACTACAGCCAAACACCAACCTTGTGCAAATTCTTGAGAACTTACCACTGACATTTGGAAGCCAAAGCACTCATATCAACTTTTTAAAAAATGCTGTAAATGTCTCTTAAAAACCCTGGATGCAAGAGCAAAAAGTGATGTGAAAAGTATGGCCTTTAGCCAAATTGTAAAAGAAATTACTCACTAGCCCTGTAGGTTCATTAATCTAGTCTGCTATAAATTTTTATTAAGAGTTATCATTGATTCTTAGCCATAAACTCTGCCTGAAGGTGGATGCCTGAAAGATTTGCCCAAAAGTTTTCACAGTCCCAAATCTGGCAGTCGGAAAAACTTGTGCTTACTTCAACACCCCGGAGCAGACCCTATTTATCTCAACAACATCAGCCAACTCATGTTTCTAATTTTAGTTGTTCCTACTGAGACCTGAGTAACACTGGCACCTTCCAAGTAATCCTTTGATTTCCTGACGTCACATGTACTCTTGGGAGGATACACAGAGACAACATTCCCTATACAAATGGTCAGAGCTGATTAACTACTGGGGGATGTTACAAGTTTAAGTGATGTATGACCACTTACAGTGGCTTAAGAGCCAAATGAGTCACAAGAAGTAAAGCCAAGGATTCTCTCTGGGTTTCAAGTTACCAAAGTAAAAGCCTCTTGAAATAGGATCTAAAGCAAAAAGAATGCTACAACCATCTCTGAATGTGTTGAAAAAGCTAATCATTGGGAAAGAAAACTATAAAAATAATGCTCTTCAAACCCAGTCAAACATACTGTAGTCTTGAAGTGTAATTCTCCTTCAACCACATTCCTGAACTGTTACTGATTAGAGTTGCAGGAAAACTAAGACATTTACCAGCAAAATCTAATTCAATCCTGTCTAAACTACAAGGATGAATTATCCACTGAGCTGTGTGAGACATCAGAGCTCCCATACTGGGTAGCCCTGCTAAGACAGGTCTGTGCAGCACCAACACTGAGAGCTGCTGCCTGGCCAAGGAAAGGTGAAGCCCAAAATTAAGAAATGCATTTTAACAATACCTGAAGAGAGGTGCCAACTGAACAGGCAACATCTTCTTTAATTAAAGTTGCATAGGAGTGGGGATAGCGAGAAGGACACAGCTGATGACTTGGTACAATTCGGCCATAAAAAGAAGACTGGATGCTGATGGTGGTTCTGTGGGGACATCTCAGGGACACATATTCTCCATCACAGGCATGGTCAGTGTAATTCTTTAGTACCTGTGATATGTAACCTGCAAAAGCCATGACAAAAACCATCATTAGTGAAAAGTAGTTTATATTTAGGTGATTTACGGCAGTGCAGCCAACAAACACAAAATAACAGGCAATGAGGGATGCAGATTTTATTATTCCAATATCTCATAAAGGTGCAAAGGAGAGACACGATGACAGGGAGACTAGGGATGCTTGGTGATTTGATCTTCAGCCATGTTTCATATCCTTAGTGGAAGCACAATCTGGATGCTCCAAACTCTTAGTCGAATCACACAACTTATTTACATCAGCATATCTGTCAAGTTTACAGGAAATGCAGCTGAGCCAGACTCATCATTTAGACTGCATCTAAATGCCACATGCAATTTTTGGCCCCCCAATACAAGACAGATTTCAACAAACTGGAGTACAGAAAGCCACCAAGAAGGCTCAGAGCTAGGGCATTTTCCCTGTAAAGGAGTGGCTTCTTCAGCCTGGAGAAGAGACATCTTTGGGGGAAAATAATAGCAGCCTGCCAGTATCCACTATGAGGTTATCAAAGAGATGGAGCCAGGCTCTTCACAGTGGTGCACAGTAGGAGAATGAGAAATAACAGGCACAATAAGAAATGAGAGTTTCAGACCAGGTATACAAGCAACTCCTTCAGAGAGCAGTCAAGCAGTGGAGCAGCTTGCCCAGAGAAGCTGTGCAGTCTACATTGTTGTAAGTTTTCAAGATATTACTGGATAAAGTCCTGAGCAACCTGGTCTGATATTCTAGAGCAGTAGGTTAGACTAGAGAACAGCAGTCCTTTCCAACCTCATTTTTCCTATAAACTAATGATCATGGGCAAAAAGGCCCAAATGCAGAGTGACTAAGGGGAAAGTTGGGGTTACAATTGGTTGTATGGGGTCCTATTCCATCCTGACACACCAGGCACATCTTTGGTCTCCTTTCACATTATACCATTTTAATTCTTCTGGCTGCACCTTCTGTTCTAGGCCTCTGACACTTCCTCAAAGCTTTGCTTTCTCTGTAATTCTGCAAAGTCACAATCTTTTTAGAAGGAAAACACTGTGCAGAACCAAATCTCTCCTTGGTTATCCGCTATAATGAAGTTGTTGACAAGAATAAAGCAGGGGGACAAAGTCTCATTAAAATTACACTGAGTCAGAAGGGCTGATTACAGTCGGGTTGCCATGGGAACTCCCAAACAATCCTGGCTTTGCCACACTCAAGGAAACCTCCCTGTTGCTGATACAGAGGCATCCATACAGGGAACACTACAGCATGTCCCACATCAGTGTCAGCCATGGTCCCACTCAACCCCACAGATCTCCTCTTTGCAATGGGTTTGAAAGTCCCCTTCCCACTACTGCCACCAACACAAGCAGCCACCCCACCATGCCTGTCCCTATCTTCCTCTTCCTCTGTGGAGGAAGACCAAGAGGACATGGTGGGATGGCTTCTGGTAGACTCTTTTCTTAAGAGATACAATAGAGAAAAAAGACAAAGCAATTAAAAGAAACAAGTAATCCCTGGACAAATTCCCAAAAGGGAACATAAAACTTGTTTTTTAAAAATAATGACTATTCTCTTGGTGACCCATAATCACAGAATTACTTAGGTTGCTGGTTGCTAGCTCTGCAAGTCATCTAGTCCAGCCTTCTGTTCAAAGCAGAAGGCAAACTCCGTCCAGGTTTCCCAAGGCCTTGTCCAGTTCTGAACACCCCCAAGGCTGGAGCCTCCACAATCTCTCTGACCTTCCTGTCCCAAAGCTTAACAATTTCCATGGTGAAATTTTTTTTTTTTTTAATTCCATGCAATTGGAATTTCCCATATTATGACTTTCTTTTGTTCCCTCTGGTTCTTTCATTGGTACATTTTTGTACCCTCTGGTACATTTCAGAGAGAAGACTGGTTCCATTTTGTCTATAGCTTTAGGTACTCTAAAACAGTAATTAGACCCCACTTTCCTAATTTTTTACTTCTAGATGAACAGACCAGTTCCCTCAGTTTCCCATTATTCACCCCATATTCCAGCACCCTTCCCATGGCAGCCACATGCACTCTATCCAGATCTTCAACACCTTTGCTGCACTGAGGAGCCAGCTTGGCTCGCTGTTGTAACCCTCCATACCTGCAAGGTGCGCTGCTTCCTCACACTCACCATCCTGCCTTGCAAGACATGACAGTGCCTCCAGGGAAGCCCAGCTCTTGTGGTTTGAGAGAATTCACATGGATTGCTCATTTCAGTAGCAACTCTAGCTTTCCTTGTAGACACATCTGTAGGGTATATTTACTCCAAGTTAAGCACTCCCAGGGTTTTTTCTCTGTCCCTAAAGCCATATCCAGCAACTTCCTCCTAATCTCCAAAATTATATGACCTATATCCAGAGCTTTTACTGGGAATAGCTCTTCTTCCATACCAACACCAAAACCTAGCTCAGGAGTTCTGTGAAAGACCACCACTGTCAACAAATTTCAAGGTGTCTGAAACACTTACAATTACTGTTCTTAGAGAAAACCAACACACAGTAATTTAACTTCAGCATTCAAGCTGCCACTGTGGGGGCTGGATTCTCTGATTTCTCTAAATTTTAGCCTGTTGTTCTTACTCAACAGTTCTGTTGCTGTAGTGCCTCGAGGTGTGTGCCAAATAAATGTTTACTCAAATCAGCATATTAATTTGCACATCCCCAGGGCAGCATTTGCTCATAAGAAAAAAGCTGAGACACAGCCCCAGTTATCAGAATGAGGGACAGGGCTGCATCAGATCGGGAAAAAGCACTATTTAATTTAGTGTCTTTATCTCACTTGTTCAAGGAAGCACTCTGGGATAAAATGAACTGTTGGGGTGGACCTCCTTTCCCAGTCAGTAGAATACATGCCCTGGGGGATGCTGCACACCTAGTCCTGGAATTAGTTCAGCTCTCTCCCTCTAAAGTAAGGCAGCTATGCAGGATGGGCATCAGGACAAGCAAACTACAAACAGAATCAGAATACAACACAAAATATTGAAACACACTGTTACTCCAGTGCATTAGGACTTTTCCCCCAGGCCAACCTATTAAGGAGCCAGAGAAATACAACCGAAGTGCAGTCAAAACTCTACTGTCTCCTCTGAATATTCAATTACTCTGTCAGAACAGCCATCCTACGGCATGCCTTTCGTATTGCCAATTCAGGATCAGGGAAGGTTTCAGCCCCTGCAATTAGTGCAGATCACTTGTTGAAACAGCTCCTTCCTCTCATCTTCCATCAGCAATCTCAAAATAACTTCGGTTTGCTCAAGCTCAAGATATTAAAGGGACTGAATGCTTTGATGGTGACTGACTCATAATAAAGAACAATGTCTGAAACATCGGGCACTGATCACTGTCAGAAAAAAGATACTGGATTAGGCACGGGCATGGTCAGGGAGGTGATGATGTTCTTCAAAGAGCAAAAGAAAGTGGCTGTAGAGAATTATTGGCTTGGTTTTTTTTTTCCTCTTTAAGTGTGTCAGATTTGTACTATTTCATTGGCATTTCTTGTGAAAGTGTTGGCATTTCATTACCCATTGTTTCACGGTTCAGTAACCCAAAATCTGAATTGTTTTCAGGACCCTTGTTGAATTTTCGGTAAAAAGGCTCCAGGTGACCTTTTGTACCATTATATGTGGTACCAGGGAGAGAACTACTGTGATTCTCTTCACTGAATGAAATACTTAAACATGAAGCCAATGGCAGGTGTTTGAGGACTTTAATGGCACTTGTATACCAGGGTAAGACAGTGCTAGAGCAGGTGGTAATTTGAGCTTTTTTTAAAAAATATGTATTTCATTTGAAAACATGCTAAAAGCAACAAAGAAATCAAAAGCATTAAGCCCATCAAACCTTTTCTAAATGCTTCATGTTTTGAAAACCTGGGATAACAAAAACAATCTCAAAATGTTTTGGGTTTAGCACTTTTCTTTTTTTAAGGATTGTGTTGAGGACATGGAATCTTTGATAGCGGGCTTTCATACTCCCAAATTAAGTCAATGTACAGGACTCCAGAGTGAAATGTCTCCTTGATTTAAAAGACCAGTGTCACCACCAAAGCAGGGATTTACACTCTAGAGACAGAATAAACAACTAAAAGAAATGCATCACAAAAATGATAGACCATTTTTCCCTCAAAAAAGAAGGAAATGTTCCCTTCAAACACCACTTCCAATTTATTTTTCCACAGTGCAGGGTTTGCCTCCTATCAGTCATCAGCAATTATTCTACACTACTCACCAAACACAATGTTTAATGCTGACTGTAATTTTATCCGTCCCAACAATGTCAGCTCCCAAGAATCCTTTAAACCATTACCTCTCCAGAAAACTGTTGATCAGTTCTCATCCAACAGTCAGTTCTAAATTTTAACACATATGGAGGAAAGCGAAACATAACAGCTTAGTACAGAATATCACCATTTTACAGGAATTGTAAATCTAAACATCCTCCTTTATTACGTTCATGGAGCTACAGCCCTTCCTTTTTGAAACCAAAGCAGCTGATGGAGCAGTTCACAAAAGCACAGATGGCACAAGAGCTTTCACTCCATCCAGAAGTAGGCTAATACAACCTCCAGTACATAAAGGGGCTTTACAACAAGGCCAGAGAGGGGCATTTCACAGGGACATGAAGTGATAGACAAGGCAGAATGGCTTTAAACTAGAAGAGTCTCCTCTTAGAAGGAAATTCTTTACTGTGAGGGTGATGAGGCCCTGGCACAGGTTGCCCAGAGAACCTGTGGATGTCCCATCCCTGGAAGTGTTCAGGGCCAGGCGGGATGGGGCTTGAAGCAACCTGGTCTAGTGGAAAGTGTCCCTGCCACGGCAGGGGTTTGGAACAAGATGATCTTTGAGGACCCTTCCAACCCATGTTATTCTATGATTCCATGAGTCTGTGAGTCTGCAACTGTTCTATGATAACCGTAGAGCACACAAACATTTATTCATGTATCCCATTTGACTATGGCTGTCTAAAACCAGCAAGTTCTCTTCTCCTGCTTCCACAAAAACCAGTTCTAGTCTTTCTTGACGTGGCACATAGCAACGCACCAGCTTGCAGAACACAAATTTCATCTTTCACCAGGGAACATCTCTGTAGGAATGTGCTGGAAGAATAGAGACAGTCACAATCATAATAGAACTAACTCTTTTTACAGTTTGGATGTGATCCAAAACTTTTAATAAATTACAAGAAAATTCAAAGGATTCTAATGGTTAATGAACTACTACATATAATTAAAGCCAGAGGTTCATAAACATCTGCATTGAGCTATATCCAAGCTATTGTAATGTCTTCTTAAAATATCCCATTTTGAGCTCTTGTGGTTACAAATACAGGAGTGCATACACATCATAGAGAAAAATCAACCGCATGAAAAAAACTACTTTATACTTAGAAATAGTTCTTTCCCATTATCTGAAACACATGGAGTCACTGCAATTAACTGCTAGTGAATTAAGTATTTCCTTGTTGCTGGTTGACACAGATTCTTTTGTTTTTAATCCTCTTATTTTCCAAATCCATAATGGTTTTTTCAGTATCTGCTGCCACTTTCTTCTAGTTTCCTCAGCTTCCTTGCAGATGTTTTAGAGACACTGAATTCAAAATAGAACTTTTTTCCAGGGGATACTTTAATTGGATACTTTTCTGGGGTTCAGACAACTGCTAAACCACACTGGTTTGCAGGCAGGCTGTGGACTGGAGAATTTCAGCTCGTTCTTTATGGGCAGAGCACTGCTACTCGTAACATCTCACAGAAACAGTGCTGAGCCAGTGGAGTCGAGTGACATGCCACGAGGATGGACCAACAGGGCTGAAATGTGACCCCAGGCAAGGCTTGAAGCCAGAGCAGGGAACTCAATGAATGCATTTCATACCAGGCATTACTGATAATCCTGTGGTTGTAGCAGTAAAAGCAGCTCTCTCAAATCACAGAGCAGCCCAGTACAGACAAGCAGGGTTTGTTTTGCTTTGTTACTAATGCTGGAGATTAAAACGTGCTATTACAATCCTTCTACAGAGAGATTTGCTTTCAGTTCAGCTACTCCCCAAACCTTTCAGCTTTCAGATACCATACAGCTCTGAACAAACCTGAACATCTTGTAAGCATATTTAGGAAAATATTTTTGTTTTAAGTCAACAGTTCCCTGCCCACTATTTGATCTTCTGTACCGCAGTTACAGCTCCAAACAGCATCCAGTGTTAACTCAGAAAAAAGGTTTTGAAACAAGAGTGAATTTAGAACTACAGCTGAGCGCCAGCATTTCAGGGCTAAACAAGGTAAGGTTTTGTAAATGCTGATCAGTATTTCATAGGTCTCCCGGGTTTGTGTAGGGATGAGAAAGTACTGGAAGTTAGATTGGTGAAGGTGACAGGAATAAAAACACCGTCATTTTCAACTCTGCAGGCTTGAATATTACACAGATACTACTGAGGATTATTGCTAATTATTCCCTTAAATTCCCTAACTGTAAACTCCAACAAATTTAATAAAACACTACAGCCTTTCCACAGACTGTTGGAATTACTCTGGAGAATTTAAAAAACAACTCCAACTGCAAGTATTTTGGGTCTAGGACTTTAAATAATTGCTCTGAAAATTCAATACAAAAAATCTTTTTTGATGTTTGAATATCATCTTAGATGATTTTCTTTGAATGTCCCATAAGTCCATAGTTTCTTGAGAGCTTACTGTTTTCTAAAACAAGGTTTAAAAGCCTTTAGAGATATGGAGAATTATTTTTTCTGATATTCCACATTTTGAAAAGACAAATTTACAGAGTTTAAAAAATAATCTTTTTTTTAATTCTTGAATCAGGGAATATTTATCCTGGAAGGGCCTCCTGCAGGTCACCCAGCCCAAACTGGAGTAGGGTCAGTATCAAAGTGAAATCAAGCTGCTCAGCACCTTGTTCAGCCCTGAGCAAGGGCTGCCAAAGACAGGGATTCTCCAGCCTCTGAGGTACCTCTGCCAGGGCTTCACCACCCTTGTCGTTAAACTTTTTTACAAATTTTTTTTTCAAATAAGTGCTCAGAATTTCCCCTGTCACAACTCAGGTTTCTTGCCTCCTGCCTTCTCAGTTTGCACCTCTGAGAGGAGCTGAGCTTTGGTTTGTACCTACACATTTTCAGGAAGCAGAAGGAAGAATCTGGGTTCTGTCTAGGTTTCTCTTCTCCACCATCCCTCCTATGCCATGTGCTTAAGGCTCAAACTATCCTCCTGGCCCTCCAGTGGACTCCCTCCAGTTTGTCAGTGTTTCTCCTGGAATTGTGTACCAGTATCATGACCTGTAATTCAAGGGGTTGACCATCCACTTCCTCTGCATTTCAGGAATTTTTTAAAAACTCTTGTTTCATTAGCTGCATGGTTGCAGGCAGCCACGATGTTGCAGTGCAGAAATCTGACACTACAGAGAATTTGGTTGGAAGGCGCTGCACCGGGACTTCACGAGCTTGCAACCCTCTCTCCAGCTACTTATTCCTGCTCCCTTATTCCAGATCTAAGACTCTCCCAATAATTTGTGTGCATGTGGTGTATGGAGGTGACAGCAACCAGAGCTGGAGCACAGGTCAGAGTGTCCATGGATATGTCCTGCCAGCCACTGGAGCAAGAGATGGCGTGCACAGTGTGTAGGTACATCTGTGACCACTACTATCAAGCTGGGCTGGCTGGAAAGTAGAATAAAAGCTTTGGGAGGCAGGTATGAAAGCAGCCACAAGACAAATACTGCAGAGACCAGAGAGGCTGTGAGTTGTCTACAAGAGGTCCAGGACAGCTATGGGAAGACCAGGAGTCAACAGAGAGACCCCTCTGCATGCTCCCATCGGTGTGAGGTGACTAGGGATCACAGACCCGAGTGCCACATGGACTCTCTGGGGCCAGTTTCCAGAGGATCCACACTGAATGTAAGTGCATATTTTCTACTAACAGGCTTTCATCCTGCTCAGCTGGAGAGAGGAACAGGATGAGGCCACTGGTGCTCTGTTTGTGTGGAAGCCAAGTGTTTCTGCCTGTGATTGGAGTGCCCTGACCCACGCATGCTCTGTCAGGAGTAGCTGCTCAGCACCACAGCTGCCTGCACCTGGGGACACGGGGCTGTTGCTGCTCTGCCTCTATCAGGCTGCCAGATTTGGCAACTCCTAACCCTTCCCACTAAAAATTCCATATGTGTGTACATCTGTGCATGTATAAATACAAAAAATATATTTATATGTCAACACACGCACACACACGTGTGTTAAAAAAACAACCAAGCAGCTTTGCAGAATATTTTACCTAATTTAAGTTGCAGGAGACCCTGAACCCCCCTATAACTGGGGAGTTAATTTTTTGTAGTACTATATTTCTTAGAATGCTTTGTTAAAGTAGTGTCATAACTTTATAAATATTAATATATTATATAAGTAATATCATAGTGTTGCAGCATTATAAATATTAACGTCTTGCTTCAATTGAAAAGAGAATAACTTGCAGTAGGATGTATTATGTGTCAAATACATTAAGTATTCCACACAGCACAATCAGATTTATAAAATACATCTTACAGCATAACCAGGTTGTCTTGGGAAGCCTTATGGGGTTTGTTCAGTACTCAGAGAATGAGAGCTGTAATTTTGAGAGAGATTTAGAGTATACTTCCAACAGCCCCCAAAGGTTAATTCCACACACTGTGACAAGCTGGGCACTATTTCATTCCAGAGATGCAGCTGCAGTATGGCTTAAGGTCATCACTTTACAGCTGAGGGAACTGCACGGGTGGCACTTCCTGAGCAGCTTCAATTGGCTCTTTCTCCTTGACTCTCAACCAAGTCCTTTCCCAAATACACTCATGTCACACATAAATCACAGCACTGCTCACTCTGGCCTTGCCATTGCATTCTAAGCAGCAATAAAGAACTCACACCACCACAGCCATGTAGCTCTTCTAAATTAAGTTATAACAGATTTATTTTATTCAAACAACAACAGTTTTATCTAGGTGGTTTATATACAAGAGATTTTAACAGCAAAACTACAGTGATATAATTAGCGTGCCATAATTATACCCATGTAATTCTCCATAGTACATGCATAACTATCAATTCACCTTTCCTCATATATAAAAGTCTCACTAGTGTTCACTTGGACTTGCATTTTCACAATAAAGTCCTTTTGATCCCACCCCTTCAGGTGACAATTCTTATGGAAAATTCAACCTTGAAAATCAACATCATTACAAAATTAAAATGGAAATGGAAAGAGCCTAGCTAAGAAAAAAACAATCCCAAAGTTTGGTGTCTTCCTGCAGCCAGGCTTAAGAGCTCAAACAGGATCTGTCCCAAAACTCAGACTTTTCTACAAACATCTCTGGGCCTGAGGGCAGGAGACCTAATAGCTGTTCTGCACCTTCTGGTCCAGTCACTAAAATTTCTGAAATTTGTGTCATTTGGCACCTCTAAGTCCATCAAATCCCTTCTTGGGCCCTCGTCAGCTATATCAGAAGTCAATGCTGGCAAGCACAGTGCCTGACAGCAACCCCTGCTGCACCCTCATGCGCAATGAATGCACCAGGGGTTTTTTTCTCTAGTATTTAGAAAGCATGGGATTTACCATTTCACCACATACCAAAGAAAATTTGGTCCCAAATCTCCTCTGGGAATAGGAAGTGGTTGGCATTTGTCATGAAAGCAGATGATGTTTATCTCTGGTAAGGTCTGTGACAGCTCCTTCATGTCCTCACACAGTGTGACAGCAAGAGACAGAGCACCAACCTGGGAAGTTTGGGAAGGGTCCAATTTGACCAAAACCAAGGCTTTCACCATTGCAAACACAGAGAGAAAGGCTTGTTTTTGTACCAGTAACATGCAGCAAGGGAATTATAAATCAGCCATTCTCTGACTGTGAACTACAGCAGAAGATGTGACTAAAATCAGCCTGGCCTTTGCCCACAGCTTTACTGGGAGTGACAGGGAAGTATCCTGTTACCACCCAAATTAGAAGAAAGCTTTTGCACAGCATATCACACTGGGACAAAGAAAGTGGTTATTTGACCACACAAGTGACAGACAAGACTTTAGGCACACTGACCAATCCTTTAAGCAAATCAGTAACTCAGCCATGACAATCTGACAAGAGCTAAGAAACACCAACACTGAATAAACGGGTTTCTGCCCATTCAGAAGAAATTATTCTGACAAGACTATGAGTACAGGGCAATGGCAGATTTATTTAGACTGGGGCAAATGGCAGGAGCAAAGGCAAAAGTGCATAACCCCACAGGAGCTGCTGCTAAAGCCATCACGAGCAGATGTGAGTGCTTTGCACACAGTGCCAGGAGCCAGCTCTGGGGCTCTCAGAGTGATCATACATCCCTGAAAAACGTAGATTTCAACTGGCAGGTGAAAATGTTGCACAATTCTTGTGATCCCAGAGAGGAAATCTAAAATCCTGTTACTTTGCATGAAATAATACAGTGTGACTTACAGTGTGCAAATACCAACTTGGCAGGGAAGAGTTTTCCTACAGGAAAATTCTTCCAATCAGGTTTTAGTCTCCCCCACTGATTTTAAAAAGCAGTTCAACACTACAATGGTTATTTTTATTAGAACCATTTTTGCCTTGCAAAATAAAATTCAAGGCCTCTCTCATTTGGTGCTGTGCAATGATGTGTAGGGATAGGCAATCTCCATGCTCAAGGAGGTCAAATCACTCTGGATTGCTTTCCCACCTGGCAATTTTTCCAGTTAAGAAGCTGAAAATTTTGGAGGGTGTCCTGGGGTGATGTTACCAAGCTGCTTTATTCTTTAACCATCCACTCAATGCCCAAGGACATGGTGCCCTCAAGATGGACCCAGGGGCCGGAGCCACGGGCCGAGTGCGGGTCGGTTCAACGGCTCGGCCCGAGGGCTCGGGAGGGATGTGACAGGAGCACTGTGTTGATCTTTGGGTTTCTTTTGTGTTTCAGCTAGCTGGGAATAGGTTCTGTTGGTTTTTCTTGTTCTTTTTTCCCTTCCCTACCCCTTGCCTCACTGCCTCCCTTCCCTCCTCGCCAGTCCGGCGAGCCTGCGAGGTGGGTCCGGCTGGTCCGAGCCTGGGGGTCTGTTCCCTCTCCGGGAATTTGTTGTATTTTGAGGTTTGGTTTGTTTTTTTTTTTATCCTGTTCTACCCTGTTTTGTTTGGGTGTTAATAAACAGTTTGCTTTTTTTCCACTTTCACTTGCTGTGACCCACTTGTCTTATTGGTGGAGGAAAAGGGGAGGCCCTTTTCCCTTCGGAGGAGACACTCACTCCAGAGTATTTCCTCCTGAAGTTTTGTCTCCAAAACCGAGACAGAGGGTAATGACAAATCACAGCCTGCATTGGGAAGGGCAGCTACTGCTCACAGACATACAGCATGAGCTCTGCTGAGACACTGCAGAGAACCCACATTTGTGATTTCCCTCCAGACTGGAGACCTTGTGAGTAATTCTCCCAGAACTTCCCTCCCAAGACAATTCAAAAGTTAGTCAAAAGCTTGTTTCCAGCACCAGGATTTTCACATCTACTTTTTCCTTCTGCTTTACATTCCATATTTTATTTATTTATTCTTATTGAGGGTAGATTTGTCAAATTTAATGAAAGCAACAGGTCCGAAAAAAACTTGCATCCTTTTCCCCAGGACCTGCAGTAAGAACTATAATGCTGCCCTCTGCATGACCTTCGCCTGTGAAAGTATATTTCTCTTTTCTTTGGCCAGGCCTTGGCAGCTTTATGAACCCCAAGAGAGAAAAGAAAATGAGTAGAGACTGAGACAAGATAGAAAAGGCTAAACAGCAAAAAGATAAAGCAGAGTAAGGGAAAAAGAAGGAAATGAAAAAGGGAAAACAAAAGGAGACACAGGTTAGAGTAGACATATAACAAAAAAAAATCTCTTTATCATTTTTCAATTAGAAGTGCAGTCCCAGGAGCTTATCCTGACAGCAAGAATCAGCTGGAAGGATTCTGGAGACTAGGTCACTTTAAACTGGAGGAACAGAGAGAAGCCTTAAAATAGTAAAAAGGAGAAAAGACAAAGATTTTGAGCAAGACTATCCATTTGTAAGTGACCTGTCTTTATGTCGTCATGTGATCAAGCTCCAAGTCACACCTGCTTGCAAACAGGAAAAAAATATTATCCAGGAAAAAATGGGAGCTCAGAGAGGCTGTAAAAAGGAGAGGGGGGGCGATGTCAATTAAAAAGCAGGTTTGCATAAGTCTTTCCTAATTTCTGATGTGCTCTATCTCTGATGGTCTGGCTACAAACCACAGGTATTGCCTTAATAGAACATGCAGTGTGTTGCATCTCCCACAACCAGGCAAAACTGCCGGATCAGCATCTGCTGTTTAAGCCATTGACTTATCCAAGAGGGAATTTATTATTCATCAGAAACTAGACAACTTTAAGCCATGATAAACGTTGTCAGGATAGCAGGAACAATGATTTCACAGGTAAATTTCTCTTTTATTGTTTGATATAAACAATACTAACAAGAGACAGGCATCTTGAGCATCACCAGTCCAAGCTGTAACACTGCCCAGCCAGCCTGAAGTCACCTAACCTCAATTTACCACATGTTCCTCCTGGAAAAGACAGGAAGTTAGCACTTGGGAGTAAAGGCAGGACTGTCTCTGTACCTTGAACTGAAGATCAAGTATTAATGCAGGGGTTTCCTTTCTACCTGCCAAACAAGCTATACCTTCCTGGTGCTCAACTGGAAAGCTTTGAGCAACCTGGTCTAGTGGAATGTGTCTGTGCTCATGGCAGGGGGTTGGAACTAGATGGTCTTTAAGATTCCTTTCAAGCCAAACCACTCTCTGATTCTGTGATCTGAGAATGGTCACCTCTGGCTGGAAGCCACAGGGCCGGATGGAGTTCCCAGAACACTTCATCTGGTATCAGTTTCACCTGCACTTCAGTTTTCCAAATATCAGCCAAAGATGATTCCACATCTAAATCCATGGGAAGACCAGGAAAAAAAAAATAAGGGCCTGAGAATGTGAAGTAGCAGGGGTCACAGAAAGCCTGGGCATGAAGAGATATAAATGCAGACTGATTTTTTATTCAGGACCACTCAGTAGCACTTCAGGATGTGACAAAGGGGATGAAAGGATACACAAAGAGAGGGAACTGCTTAGTCTGGAATATAAGTTAATAATAATAGTAAAGACATCTGACTAACAGAGAAAAGGCAGAACAGCCCCATTCTACCACATCACCCAAATAAGCTCTATAAAGGCAATAAGAGAGAACACAAAAGGTATTTCTCCCCACCTCTCACTGAAGCCATTCCCCATATTTGCAACTTCTTTCAAGGACAGAAATAATATTTGGCTTCCTTGGCAACGAGGAACAAAGGGACAATAGGAAGCCGACAGTGGAATTTATGAAGCCGAGTACTGCACTCACCCCTTGTATGGGGACAGCAGTCAGGCAGGGCAGGAAGGCCCCAGCACAACAGCAGCTAGAAAAGCTGTTTGGCTAAAAGCTATTTGTGCTGCTTTG
The DNA here is from genome assembly GCF_000738735.6 of Corvus cornix cornix. Lineage (NCBI taxonomy): Eukaryota > Metazoa > Chordata > Aves > Passeriformes > Corvidae > Corvus > Corvus cornix. The sequence goes on along the minus strand of NC_047056.1, from coordinate 108,447,141 downwards.
ACACAGAGCAGTTGTTTTGACTAATAGGTTAGAGAAAGGGATTTCTTTAGCAGAGTAACACTTTGAAGGGCTCTTTGCCCCACAGCTGTAACAGCAGCTACATCCACAGTGCACGTTTTCCTCATACCTATTGTATTCCAGACCAAAACACACCACAGGCCCAAACAGCTTCAGGGGCAGCTGCTGGAAAAGTCAGTGAGAATTGTGCTCATATATGGACAGCATTACAGCTAAAGGCTGTGAGTAAACTTCAGGACCCGGGAGCATTTCCGAGTTGCACATCCTAGCTGTATCCCAACCCCATGCTGGATTCAGACACATCATCCCTCCCCAGAAAAGGTGATTTGTTTTTAATTTTTATTTTTTCTCTTCAGGCACCTGAGATTGAAGAATATCCCCATCCTACATTATCCTGGTTTGGATCAGGACAGGGAACTGGTCCCAGGTTTTCTGCTGTTGTAGCTAATGTTGTGTGTTTTGTTTCACTAAGGAACACCTCTGAAGCTGTGCATGGCATCTGCATATTTGCAGATAACACGGAACTGGAAGGAGCAGTTGATAGACCAGATGGTTGTTCCATCATTCAGTGGGAATCTTGACAGTCTGCAGAAATGAGCAAACAGGAATCTCATGAATTTTAACAACAGGAAAATGCCAAGTCTGCTCATAGGGAGGAGTATCCTTGTGTACCGTGTTGGGGCACTACAGGCTGAAAAGCAGCTTGGTAGAAAAGAACCAGGGTGCCCTGGCAGATGCCAAGGTGGCCATGAGGCAGCAATGGGCCCTCACAGCAAAGCCAGCCTTTGGCAGGAGCATCAGCAGCAGGACAGGAGAGGAGAGGAGAGGAGAGGAAAGCCTACCCCTCAGCACTGGTGAGACCCAGCTGGAGTGTTGTGTCCAGTTCTGGATTCCCCCATGCAAAAGAGACATGGACACTCTGGTGTGAGGTCATCAAAGGGCCACAAAGCTCAAGGGATGGAGCACCTGTTACATAAAGAGAGGCTGAGAAGCTGGGACTGATTGGAGTGGACAAGAAAAGGTTCAGGGGGATCTTGTCAATGTGTACAAATAACTGGTGGGACAGGCAGTAAAGAACTGTCATAGGTTAGCAAGCATAGTCCCGGAAGGGACGTCCTTGCTAAGGGGTGCTTACAGTTTCCTCTGGGAACTGATAGAACCTATCAGCTGGCCAGTTTGAATATGGACAATTCTCTAAGCCACTTAAAGTTGTGATCACCTCTGTTATCCACATTTAAGAATAGGCAAACTCCCCCTCCAAGCTCTCTCTCGTTTCCGGCGCTGGCACAGGTGGCTGCAGGCCCCGAGTGGGGGCCAGCGGGCCCAGCCATGCCCTGCTTGGGCCAGGCCGGGCCAGGCCACGGCCATCCTGAAGCCATGGACCTGTTCCAGCCATGGAACCCCCCCCACTGCCTTGCCGTGGGCAGCCGGAGCGGCTCGGCTCTCCCCCCTCTCCACTGCGATAAGAAAATTCAACATTCCAGCTGCAAAGCTGTAAGGCCGAGGTGAGATTAACCCTTTTTATTGCTGTGAAGAGCTGAAAACCTGAGGGAAGAGAGAGAGGAGATGCTTAAAGCTGAAATTCTCTTGTGAAGCTATGATATATCAGAGTATCCTGTTGTAATTTCATGAAGATATGGGGGGTGGAGTGTTCAACTCGTAAGCAAAAGCACCTGCACTGAGATAGGCAGATGCTGACGCAGCTGTAATTTCATGAGAAGTTTGGACAGGGAGAGATGAACCAGATGAGGACTTTTGCTCCAAACGGGAAAGGAGAAAACCTCAGTCCCTAGAGATGAACCAGATGAGGACTTTTGCTCCAAATGGGAAAGGAGAAAACCTCAGTTCCTAGAGATGCTCCCAGAGATAGTCCTAAAGATGAAGATGATGAAGACCCTTTGCTCCCAGGGAAGGAGAAGGGCCTCTGTTTTTGTTTCTGAACAGCTCAACCTTAAAATTGTACCCCAAAAAACTTCAAGAGTGGACCCTCGAAAGCAGTTGCGGGAAAAGCTGCAAGTCGGGGGAAGGGACTCACACGCAGGCAGAGAGACTCCTCTTCCTAAATGGACTGAACAATATTTGGAAGTGGGCGGCTGTCTCGTTGTGATACTGTTTTCATAGCACGAGCAAGAAGAGATTTCTCTTTCTAAATGGACTGAACAAGGTTATTATGGAAGTGGTAAACAGACTGAACATCTTAAGGGTTGTCTTTTCACATTGTCAGTGGGAGAAGGGAGGAAGGTGGGGGGAGGAGGAGAGTTCTGAAGGTGGTATAATTTTTTTTTTTCTTCTTTTAGGTCTGTTAATAAACTTCTTTATATTCTTTCAAGTTTGGTGCCTGTTTTGCATTTCTCCTAATTCTTATCTCACAGCAGATAAACAGTAATGAGTATTTTGGACCAAACCACTACACTAAATTGGTGTTTCCGCCCGGTTACAAACCGAACCCGCGACAAGAACACAGAGCCAGACTCCTCTTAATGGTATCCAGTGAATGAACAAAAGGCAATGGGAACAAAATAAAATAAAGAAAATTCCGCTTAAACATGTATGTGTAACAGTGAGAGTGACCAAACTCTGAAGTGGGTTGCCCAGAGACATTGTGGAGTCTCCAACCTTCCAGATATTCAAAATCCAACTAGACAGAGCCCTGAACAACCTGCTGTAGGTGACTGTGCTCTAAGCAGATAGGCTGGACAAGATGTTCTTAGAGGTCTTTTTTAACTAAACGATTTTATGATTCTGTGATCTTCCAGCCTCAGTCATTCTGTGATATAATCCCCTCCCAGGATGCATTGACAAGCCCCAGTCTCCTTTAAAACAGCTTGAAAAACAGAAGCTTTATTCAAAGGAGCTCTGTTTGTCGTGACCCCAGGTGCATTTCAGCATCATCTCAGCTCTGCTCACACAGAGATGCTTATTAGTTATACATGAACTGTCCCGCAGCAGAGTTTGGGGAAGCAAGAAAAGACCCTCCCAGGTGCATCTCCTGCCCAAGCAGCATCACTGACCTTTATATACAGCGTTATCGTTCAAGCAAACTGCTCCTCCAGACAATGGAAATGGCATTTGGCAGCCTGACTGCTGAGTAAGTGCTGTAACAATATCACCTTTCAGGATTTTAGTCTTCACATCTATGTTTATTAATTAGATTTACTCTGATGCAAACAGGGATAGCGCTACAAGAACATAGTTTTAGATAATGAAATCTGAAAAATTTGTTGTACGGAATGACTTAGTGTCCAGATGTTTCACAACCTACAGCATTCCCTTGTAGCCTGCTTGACTACTTCTTCTGAAGTTCTGTCTCCAAATCTCAACAAATACCTGGATCATCACAAGCAATATCTCTACAGAAAGGAGAAAAATCAGGCAGGCATTCCTGTAATTTATAATGCTAAAGCATACATCCAGCCCAGGTCTGAATCATCACACACTGAAAGCACTCCCAAGTTTACTGCAGCTACTGAAGTTTGTTGAAAAATCCATATAAAAGTCAATGTAAGTAAATACAAAGTAGCACGTGATAATTTGCTTGTGAGTAGCAACAGTTCTGTGAAAATGTAAAAACCAATATTCACTAATAACCAGGGGAAAAGCCCTAGGAATTGTTAGGAATGAGTAGAAGCCAATGCAGAAACCACCATGGTGTCACTGTATAACCATTCAACACTCATACCCAGAAGAGTGTCTGCATTACTAGATCCTCCTCCCATCTCCCTCCCCACTCAGAAATCATGCAGAGAACTCAGAGACATTTAAGAGAAAGGTGTTAAATTGCAACTAACCCTCTTCTACCTGGAAGACAGACAAATGGGAGGTGAGACAGACCACACAGAAAGTGGAAGTGAGGAAGGGAGATGAAGGGATTGAAAGTGCTGTTTCTTTCAATTAAAATAAAAAATGTTGGTGAAACAAAAGGAGGAATTTTCTTACCACCTGCAAAGCTGAACTGTGGCACTTGTGGCCACTGTGCACCTGCAGGTCTCAAACATTCACATGGATCAAAAACACCACAACATCAATGAATGGAAGAAAAACCCATCAAGAACTGGTGAACTCACACACAGCTCTTGATTTAAGAAGTTCTTGAGCTGTGAGGCTGGTCAGACACTAGAACAGGTTGTCCAGAGTGGTTATGATGGTCCCTTAGCTCTGGAACATGTTTAAAGTGCATGCATCTCTACAGTGCCTATGCAGAAAGCCCAGGATAAGGATCTCAGGTATAGAAATCTGCATGATACACTCAGAAGAAGTTAGGAGAGAGAAATCCCAAGCCTACTTTGCACTGAGTTTTGCTCTCAAGCTACCCAAATTATCAGAAGGTAAAAGAGCAATAATAATCATGATAATAATAAAAACAACAGTAGTTGAAATCTCTGGAAATAAGCTGGAGCATATTAGTTAACATATTAGTACAGAAAAAAAGTCAGTAGGCCTCTATTATTAGCAGATACAGAAATAGTGGAAAGGGACATCTTTGTCACAGTCCCATGAAGACTGGCCTTTGCAGAGTGCTTCAGAATCAGGTGGCAGGTTTATTTCCTGGGTCTGTCAATCTGATTACAGTATCTGTCCCCATTTCCATAGCCTGGAGTTGTGGATTGTATTAAGCAGAGTGAAAGACAAAAGTGGGGGAAAAGTGAAACTGGAGAACACTGGAGAGCATGAAGATGAAAGACACACAGGAAGGCACTGGATTAATGGACAAGCATTTATGTTGTGATCAGCTAATGCACAGAGATTAGCATACAAGGTATTTTCTGAAGAAAAAAAAAATAATGTCCTGTCAGCCACAAAGTGATATACAAAAGACAAAACAGCCAAATGTCTAGGAAGCTGTAACTCCATCTTCTTTCCACTGTCTCTCACCCTTGAGGTGGGAGGGAGGTAAGCCAGGAGAAAGGTCAGGGGATAAAAACAACAATGGGGAATTGGCAGAATGCCTCGGGTTCTGTGGAGCAGAACTGTCCTTCCCAGAGGACAAACCAAGGGCACAAATCTTGGGTTTCCACAACATGCGCCGTAACAAGGAGAGAAACTTCTTGGATACAATTTCAGTGTAGACATTACTTTCCGTGCATTGAGGAACAACAGAACTGTTATATCTTGGCTAAGCAGTGGGAAAAAGCACCAAAACCCTTCTATATATTTTTAAAGTCATAGGGGTCAAGCAGAATTATTCTTCAAAGGAAAACAGAGCATTTAGGTGGGATGGAAACCTTCCTCCTCTGGAAAGAGTAGGACAGCAAGGAATAATTCCCAAAAACAAATTAACAATTCCAAAGAGCAGCTTTCAGAGCTTAGTGACTCTAAGATCTCACAAGACTGAAATAATTCCTCCCAGCAGCTCTTGCCCCACAGGAAAAGGAAAAAATAGTAGGCTCCTGGGATACTTAATTCAGCAAACCCATCTGGGAACAACAGCTAAAAGAGACTGATTTGCTAGTCAGGGCCTCATACGCAGTTCTGTGATCCAGGGATTTACAAAACCAACAGTAATACAAAGAGCCTTTCAACAATCTGTCCAACCCAGGCAGAAGGGCTGGTTGGAAGAATATTAAAGTCTGTTTCTTTCTGTCAAGTCACTAGACCTAACAAGAGTGAAATGGAATTATTCTTCATCAGGCTTGACCCGGCCTGGGTATCAAGATGTTTTTCAGATGAGATGAAGGGGGACAGGATCATTAATATTTGGAGCAGCTCTCAGCGTAGCTCATGTGCAGACAGGACACATGGCTGTCATCAGGTTCTTGTGGTCACTCCAACCCCTCACGTAGTTCTCCATCAAAATCTCAAGGGAAGATTGAAGGGCACAGTCTTCCCAAAAAGTGCTGGAGGTAGCTGATCCATGGCAATCCTTCCAAAGGTAGAAGGAAGGCTTGTGTGAGCCAGAAGCTTTTGAAGTTCTTAACCAATATGCCCATCACTGAGAAGGGTAATATTGACTCAAACCCATGTTAATGTTTTCAGATGACTTGGAGCTTTAAAAATCACAAAAATCCCCATATTTTAGCACCACATCACACTCCTCAAAATCACATCTGAGAACACTTCAGTCACCAGACGAAACATCCACTCATCTGAAAATCGGTGTTCTCCAGAGTAAATACAGGAAATGGGAATTTACCCTGTTCTAATGCAAATGATACAAAGTTTACCCACTTCTGCCTTCCCTATTTGGAATACTGAACACATTTGCTGCCACAATACCCATACAACATCCTCATTCAAACCTAAACTCCCACACCAATGAGCAGAGGAAAGCATACCTGCTTTACCCTGTTCACACCTGACTTGCCACCTACCCCTACAGAAGCAGATCTAAGCTGATACAGACTGTGTAAGGATGTTATCTAGCAGGCATCGACCTCATAATAGGGCATTTAAATTTACATCAAAATCTGGACTATCAATGTTTGTATCTCTTTAACGTAAACTGAAAAACAGCCAACTCGCAAAGACAATTTGTGAGCTGTCCCAGATCCTTTTACCATGAAATTGTGTAATCTCTGTTCTTGGTGTTGCTCAAAACTCAGCTGAACAAGACCCTGAGCAACTTCAAAACCTCTGTGGTTACAGCTTTGTTCCAGCTCCAGGAAAGCACTTAGAGACACTCTAAGCATGTGCTGAAATCCTCCTCACTTCAGCAGCCAAGGGACTGATGATTCGTATCTCCCCAGCACTCACAGAAATCCCAGTCAGACAGAGATGCTGAAAAACTGAAGAGAGTTCACCAAGAGGACCACAAAGATGATTAGAGGGCTGGAGCACATAACACAGAAGGGTAATGAAAGTCTGTTTGTTTAGTCTGGGAAAGATTAAGGGCAGGACCTGACTGCAGACTTGCACTTCCTGAAGGGGTTGGTTATTGAAGAGAAAGCCAGATCCTTCCCAGAAGTGCACAGAGAGAGGACAAGACACAAAGGTCACAAGTAGTAACAAGGGAAAACCCAACCAAGCTAAATTTTTCACCACCAGAGTGGTAAGTCCTGCAACAGGTTGCCCAGAGACCCTGTGGAAGCCACATCTTTGGGATATTTTCAGGGCATATCGGGCAAGATCACACCACCCTAACACAACTATGAGGTCCATCTTGCTTTAAGCAGAGACTTGAACTACAAGACTCCCAATGGTCCCTTCCTCCCTAAATCCATTTATGATTCTCCGACTGAATTCCAGTCCCTTGAAAGTGTTTAATTCTCTCATATAGGCATAACCACATGGTACAGCAGCTCTCCACAGGACAGGTGTGATTTCCTGAGTCAGGGAGCTGTTCCTTTATCTCCTCTTCCCCCACAATTTTTAATCAAAGTTTCCTTGCCAAAAGATAGAATGTTTTATTAAATGTGTTTTGGATAATTGGAAGAATTAAAGCTTGTAATAGTAGACTAATTTCTCCATCTCCTGCTCATCTTCAGGTAGCTCCCAAGATTTCCATAATTATCATAGTCTTCTCTGCTGGACTGCTGAGAATTAGTTATAATCTACAAGCCTTAAAATTGTATTTCATACTGCACATTGCATTTCTGTGAGGGAGGAAGCATTTAGTATGTTAGGAACCAGCCCAGTGGCAACAATAGGAGCTTTTGTACCAGGGAATGGGATGTTGCCTGGGAATGAGCCAGAACAACAAATTGATACGACAGGCTTTGCCTGCCGTGGAAGTTTTAAATCTCAGCTAATAGCGGAACTATCACCTTTCTCTGAAAAGCACCATGATCTGAGTTATGCTGCCCCTTAACATAAAATGTAAATGACCCATGGACACAAGAGGAGGCTGGTGTAAGTCCTATTCAGCCTGGAGGCTGGGAAGGTCATTTCCTAGACATCTCCTAAAATTAAGCATAACAATATGCAACTCTCCCAGTCCCAGACAAGTGAGTCTCTGGAGCAGGGAAGCACAGAGTATTAGATTCAGGAGCACAGGTCCTCTCACAAAGCCTGTGTTCGCACATCAGTACACTCAAGTCAGCTCCCTCATTAAAGCCAATGCCAGGACTCCCTCACCTTAGGGCTATCAACTCTACCAAGGCACACTTTGCAGAAGGGTAAGGGCTGGCAGATTTAGCTAAAGCAGCAAAGCCAGTAAAATACAAAGTCCTCAAGGATAACTGAGCCAGTGTCACTCATGTCCCTCTCTTCTCTCTCAGCTGAGCTAATTGGAGTAGTTCAGGCCCTGGAAACACCCTAATGCTCACACCTGGACCCCCATGAGGCAGCTCAGCAACAAGGAGTGTCACTGGCTATCCCAGCCTTAAAATGACTTTTCCTCTGCCAGCAAGGTGACGGAATGCATTTGGCACTGCACTGGACATGTTGCAGTCCAGGACTTCATGCTCACTTTAGGTTAGGGAGAAGCATTTTTTAGGTATTTGTAAAGCATCTCTAAAACCAGCATTGCAGTCCTGGTCAGGCCATAGCAAAGTGTTCAGGGTCACCTATTTAATATCACCCATCTACTGAGGTGTGTAGGAGTACCATCACCCCAGAGTCCCTCTGCCATCTGTGGCAATAGAAGAGCACTTCAGCAGGGCTTTTCAGCCAGCCTGGGATTCAAGTCGGCCTCTTGCCCCTCCACAGATCACAGGGTGTGCCCAGGACACATGCCTTCCTAACACAGACATTGTCTTTAAATACAGGAGTGAGCAGGTTACTTCCCCCAGTGCTGTTTAAGCCTTTGACAGATGTGAATTCATCTAAAGATAAGAAACATCATCTTTTTCATGTCTGAGTAACAGCTTCACAAATCTGAGCCATGACTGTTTTAAATCCCACCCAGGTATTCCTAAGCATCTGGATCTAGGACTGATCTAGGATTTAGCTCAGGATTTCCTAGCTTAGATCCAGGACAAGCCACCATGTCCCTGCTCCTCAGAGCTGTATGTGCTGAACTGGGGTGAGAGGTGAGCTCATGGAGAAGCAATTACCAAACAACTCTGCCACAAGACCTGGATGAAGCTTCAGAGTTATATCAGACCCCTGGCACTTCATCAGAAGTGCACAGTGAAAGGAGATTGAAGCAGTTTGGGATTTTAAAAGAAAAAGGAGGGGGGGAAAAGAACACCAGCAACACTGTCAAAATGCACATTCAATGTTCATTTATCTCCTAACTCTTTGTCTTACTCCTTTTTCAGGAGAAAAGTCATCTGAGCTAAATTAGCCCAAAGGTTTATGAAGGAAATAAGTAAAGCAGACAGCAGAAAGAGACTACTCCTTAAATCTGTAGAGATAACAAGGGAAGTTTCCCTCAGCAGTGACCATAAATTTCCCAGAACCAACCTCTCTTCATTTTATCACTGTGACCAGCAAGTTTCCTAGAGTTCTTGGTTACAATGGGAAAAATATAATTAGCACATAGACTGCCTTTAATTAGCATATCTATTCAAAGAAAGGTGCTCACTTACCAAGTGCTCATGAGAAATAATTGACCTTTTTCTGCTCCTCTAGGTGTGCCCCCACCTGATCCCTGTGGCAGGGAAAGGAGAAGGTAGAGGAAGTGTGGGCAGCCCCTGTACAACTCAGACTCTTTCATCCAGCCCTTTCCCAGGATGAAAACTGGAACAGCAGAAGTGAGAACTAAGGTAAAAGAAGGAAGTGAGGAGACAGTGAAATCTGACCTATTTGTTTGCAAAAAGAAAGCTGTAGGTTTCATCAGCAATGTGCGAATTCACTATCCACTCTAGGCAAAGGACAGGACCATCTAATTTTCTCTCAAATCTCTCCCTCCCTGTGAAGATGAAGGGAGATTCACAGCTGAGATTCCCACCTTTTTTAAATCCCATACATGCCTGAGACATGCAGCTCATGAATTATAACTCAGACAGGCTAACTCACTGCCCTAACTAGTAGGTCATCAAGAGTACAAAGAGCTGATCTGGGCAGTCAGGCTCTGGTTCCTTGTACAGACAACACAGAGAAGCAGAGTCTGTCACTCAGACCATCAGAAACGAGTGCCAAATGTATCAGTTATGGGAAATTTTCTCCATTGGCTAAATAAGGCAGTAATGACAAGTTATCCCAGAGCATCCACTCATACCACAGCCAGTCAACAAAGCAGAAGGGGCAGTGGGAGTTGTTTCAGAGAAAGTTTGTCTCCCAGAAAATGGCCAGCTTGCAGGAGAAGCGAGAAATGCGGTTTATAGCAATAACAGAGGGGAGAAGACTTGGCCCTGCAACACCAGAGCTCTTCTTCAAGTTGTTTTGCACATTAATAACCCCACTCATACAGTAAGGGGTTTGTGGCTTCAGAGATTCACTGTCTTTGTATCATATCACATCAGGTACAACATTTACAGGCTTTAAAAAAAATCAGCCTAAAAGCAGCACTGGTCTTTTTGGAAGCTCTTGCCAATAAGGCAGCCTCACAAAGACTCTTAGGAAGGGGGATTTGCAGGGGATTAGGATTAAGCCAGTTTCAGTTACTGAAAAGTGAACTTCTGCCCAGGGAATTAGGGCTGGGATAGCTAATTATTTGGCTTTCTTTTGCTTGTATCTTTCACTACCAAACATTAGAGCATGCTAGGGAGACACAGAAAGGGAGCCAGACCTTCTGCAGTCAACAGGGCCACACACTGTCTGAATGAGCATAAAATGAATGGGAAAAAGAAACCCTCAGAGAATGTCCCCATCGAGGCAAGAATCCAAGGGGCAGAGAATAGCTCTGGGTCACTCCCAGGGCAAGAACACTTTGAGGCTGGGGGAGAAGTGAAATCAACCTTCATCACTTCTGTTTGAAGATCTGCAGAAATTGCCTTGAACTTGGTCCTTACAGAGACCATGAGAGCACGAGAGACACTGTCCGAGGTTCACTCGTGACTCGGCTCACTCCGCACCACATCACACGTATTGCTGCTATGGCTGCAACCTTAATAAAACATGAATGTGCCAAGAATGGGCCATGAATGTGCCAAAGTCTAATGGTTAAAGGGATAGGCTGGGTTTCTGGGGCTCCAGCCATGTCACTGAACTGTTTTGTGGTGTTCTGGAAGTCTTCCTTCATTTCATGTAACTTCCCATTCTGTCCTCTCCCATTATGCTCCAGATTTTGTGCCTGAAAGTCTCACCAAGTGCTCCTACAGCACCTATTTTGCCTATACTATAGCTATACTATACCTATAATATAGGTATACCTATATTACCCAGTATTAGAGTACCAATACCTGAGCATCAACATTAATAATTTTTGAATCCACTCTCTGCTGCAGTTGCCTTTACAGTCTGCAGCACGAAGAACACACACCCATATGAAGACTAACACTTAGATTCTGAAAGCAACTAGGCAGGTTTTGGAGAATACATGAGCTAGGGGAGTCACAACAGGGAAATCCAATCTCTCATGATCCATCCACTCTTTGCAGGAAGGCTGTGTCAGGCATTGCCTTCTGTGCAAAGGTGTTATGGTAATGGAAAAATTTGAAGTTCAATTCCCAAGTTCAACAAAAAAAAGTCTCCTGGTTTCAATAAACTTCCCCTGCTTTTCTGTGCAGTGGAAGTTTTAGCAGCTGCCCACTGTTTGTCTTTGACTTTCTCACTTGCAAGGCTTTATTTCAAAATCCCAGTGATAGTCTCTTCTGCTGTAGGTACAGTGAAAATGGCCTATTTAATTGAAATTAACCAAAGAGAAATTAATTTCACTCATGTAAAACAGCTTATCATGGCAAAGTGAAAGCCTAAGCCAGAAAGGTTTCTAACCTCATAAACCACAAGCCTCTAACGGGAAGAATCAAGAGACTTTTATAATCCAGCTCTTTGCAAGAACAGCCACTGGAGTACATCAGGCCCCCTGAGCCACTCTGGGAGAACAAAACCACAGCAGAGCAGTTTGAGGAGCTAAAACTTAACAGAACTGAATATTCACTTCCAGAGCCTTATAAATATGGATTGCTGGGGTAGTCATAGCTTGATCAAGTGTTAAGTTCAAGAACTGGCATCATTCCTGACACTAGACACTTCTTCAGCCAGAATCTAGTGCTACTAGGTCATTTAGGTCTAAATACAGGCAAATATTTTATGTATTTGACCCCTGACTCAGGCAAGATAAACTGCTTTTGAAAAAGTGAGTATGCATTCACTCATGTCTCGATAGACCAGGGCCTTGGTCTATGCAGGTCTGAGGCACTAAATCACCATCTCTGCTAAGCAAGGTGAACTCTGCTGCTTCTGCCTCCCAAAGAGGAGTCTGTGCAGATGTATCTGTTACCTGAGTCAGTCTAAGAAAGGCCGTGCAAGACACCAGCACTTTAATTCCACAAGAGTTGAACTAACCCCCCACACCACACAAAGGTCTAAACTTCTAATCATCTCCTTCATGCTAATACTACTCGTAATTTTACAACAACAGCAACAAAGATTACAAGCTCGGCTCCAGAACCTGCTCTTTGGCAAAAAATGCCACAGCTTTATTACAAGAGTGGCAATTTTCCACAGCCAAATATAACTGCACTGCAATGTCTTCTTCCTTGCAGATGTCACGTTAACATGATCTGACTGATGGCACTCAGTCTCACACATGCCATGATACCTCTGGTGTTCCATCTTCCCTCTCTGCCTCACACGGTGAGGAGTTCAAGCCTGCTTGGGGAGACTGTGGAACTGTGTCAAGAATGAGGAAGAAGGGAGAAAGTAGGATTTTATCAGACAAATCCACAAATCATCCTAGGCATCTGCTCCCATGATTAGACTTAGAGAAAACATGAGGCTGTTTCAATCTTCTGCTAATTAGAAGTGTAGTCCAAACTGGGATATGAAATAGGGAAAATGCCAGACAGCTACTATGCTGATCATTCATTTCCACGTATGAAGAAGAAAGCCAGCACAGCTGTCTTGCTTATCATACCACACAGGTAAATCCTCCCGACTGAGTATCAGCAGTCCCTCCCCACACCAGCCTCTCCCAGCATTTGTTCCCATCTCCAGGCTCTGTGTTTTGTCTAGCAGAGAGCAGGTGAGATTGGCTGTGTGGTCCCATAAAACAAAGTAATCTTTAGCCCAAACTTGCCTGTTTGATCCTTCTGCCTAACAAAAAGAAATAATTCAGCTTTCAGCCTAGTTTACGTGGGTGCTTAGACGCATTTTGGTTCAGAGAGCAGCAGCTCAGGTGCCCCTGGCAAGCAGGGCAAGAGATGTGCTGCCCTAACTGCCCCAAAACAGAGGCTCTGGGGGAGGCATTCACATGCAGCCTTCGGCTGCTCTCCTGTTTCACCACAGCCTTCCACACGACCACTACAGCAGTCACAGGGTAGGGCACATGCAAAATGTGGTGACATTTAAAATTTAGGTGTGCCTGTCTGCACAGCTGTGGGCTGAAAGAACTAGAACCCATTTAAAAAAAAACAAAGCTACTTCTGTGGGTAAGGATCCAAACTAAAATGCAATATTTCCACACTTCCAAACTTGTTCCCATTATTGTTTCATTTTGATGGGGATGCTTCCTGACTCCCAAAGCAAGGTGCTAGAGGAGCTACAGCCTTAGGGCAGTTGATATGGAAGTCCCTGGGCTGTCCTATATGGGATAGGTTCTTGTCCATGAATTCCCTATCTTGGACAACATCCATAATGTGCCGGTTTGAACAAATTTAGAAAGATATCCTCTGAGAGAAGGCAGGTCACAACCATCCCTCCCCCACCAGGTTTGGGGAAAAAAAAGAATTTTTTTCCTTGAAGGAAAGTGAAAGAGATAAAAACTATTTATTTAACAAACACACCGGAAGAGGATAATGATGCTAAATAATAAAACCTCTCACTGTGGAGAGAAAAACCTGGGAAAATTTCAGAGTCCTTCTGTAGATCTCTCTCTCCCCCTCCTTGGAGCTGGGATGGGGTGGTGGGCCCACCTCCAGGGCCAAGGCCTCGGTGGAAAATCCTCCCAATGTATTCTGATGTTGAAACCATCCAGCAGAGAAGAAGGGAAAAATCAGAGTTCCAGGAAAACAAAGTTCAACCCTCCAGAGGAAAAGGAGCTGAAAAACTGGCTGAAAGCTGGCTGAAAAAAAAAAGCAAGCAGGGTGCTTCCTCCCACTCCTGCCACTGCTGAACACAGAGAGGAGTTTTATCTGTGTCCTTGAAACATGAAAACAAACTGCAAACTGCTTTGAAAGTTTTGCTCGGTTTTGTCTCTCTCCCCTCTCAGGCTCAGTTTAAAGGCATAGAAAGGCACAAAAATTAATTTCTGGGCATAGGGCAGCGATATGGGATACACGTCATAAAGTCACCCCAAGACACATAACTACTGCAGTCTTATCACAAAGTCTTACATTGGAAAAGACCTCCAAAACTATCAAGTCTCTTCTTTGACCAATCACCACCTTGTCAAATAGACCACAAGGGCCATGTCCAGGTCATTCCTTGAGCATGGTGAAGATAAGGTAATATCTCATTCATAATATCAAAGGGACATTTCACAGGATAGAGCTTCAGCTGGGGGATTCAAAATGAAATGGACTCTATATATTGAGCCTTCAGGCACTTGAATATGGCTCTCTCAGCTTCCAGGCAAGTATCCAAAAATAAAGTTCATTCTAGACACAGGGGTAAGGGGAAAGAGTTAGTGTCTCTGACTCTGAAAAAGTTAAAGGATCGTCAAAGTCAAAAGCCACAAAACTTCTCATGACATACAGATTTTCTGTCCCTTCCTATCCAAGAGGTCTCAGCATCCCAAATCCCCATGCTGCCTTCGAAATACCAGCCTTAACTTACATGAGCCACTGTTTTCCACACATCAAATTAAGTCAAGATAATTAACTGAAGAACAGTGAATAAATACCTGCTTAGATTAATACTGTTCTCTTTCTCACACAGAGAGGCCAAGTTAGCCCAACATGAATAACCCCATCTATCACCAACAAGTTGTTCCACACTTACTGAAGACTTGATCATGGGTGACTAAGTGGCTTGTTCAAAACGGGGACAGCATTGATTTGAAAGTGGAGAAAAGATCAGAGACCCCCATTAGTATTCCCCCTGCCTGATTCCCAGCCATAAGGGAAGGAGGATTTTCTCTGTGTTTTTTCACCTCCCTGTCACAACAAGAGTTTTAACTAGACTTCATGTAATGTTTGGATGCAAAACAGATGTCACTTCCTCCTCACATCCCCCTGAAGGAATTCGGTGCTGTTTTCATCTGTACTGTCTCCCAGGATCCTGGGGATATCCAATTTCCCATTCAAACACAGGCAATAGAAAAAGCTGAAAGGCAGATTTTTGTGGATTTCTCTTCTGTCCCATGCCTGAACCTGTAACATGAATGAGGCTTTTGGTAGCTTTGTCCTTCCTTTTTAATAACTACTTCATTTACCTCTTACAAAAGCCAGTCTTTCCTCATTGCAACCTCCTAATAAGATTCCTCCCACATCACTGAAGACCAGTTGTGCCCAGAAATTGGGTTATTCAGGAAACAAAAAGTTTGAATTACAGAACTATTCCTGCTGGCATTCAAAGCCACTGCACCCCACCCCACACAGCTCAGCTCTTCAGCTGGTAGAGATCCTCTTCCACACTTCCAGAGTGGCAGGACAGGCTGAACAGCCACGTACTTTCCCTCCCTGCCCAGTTTACATCTTTGGAAAGAGAAATCTCTTGGGTGAGAAAGCAAAATTCTGCCGAGCCAATTGGCCATTCCACCTCATCCAATCACTACTTTCCCCTGTCAGAAGTCCCTCTCCAGCTTTCTTGTAGCTCCTTTAGGTACTGAAAACTGCTACAAGGTTTCCCCGGAGCCTTCTCTCCATCAGGCTGAACAGATCCAGCTCACTCAGCCTGTCTCCACAACAGAGCTGCTCCAGCCCTCTGATCAGCTCATGACCTCCTCTGGACTCATTCCAACAAGTCCACATCCTTCTTGTGTTGGGGCCCCGGAGCTGGATGCAGCACTCCAGGTGGGGTGTCACAAGAGCAGAGCAGAGGGGGAGAAACCTCTCCCTTGACCTGCTGCCCACACTGCTGATGCAGCCAAGGACACATTTGGCTTTCTGGGCTGCGAGTGCACTTTGCCAGGTCACATTTGAGCTTTTCATCCACCAGCATTCAAAACCCTTGGCCCCAGGGCTGCTCTCAATCCATTCACTGCCCATCTTGTATTTGTGCTTGGGATTGCCCTGATCTGGGTGCAGGACATTGCACTTGACCTTGTTGAACTTCACGTGGTTCACATGTGCCCACCTCCCAAGCCTGTGCAGGTCCCTCAGGATGGCCTCCCTTCCCTCCAGCGTGTCACTTGCACCACACAGCTCAGTGTCACCAGCAAACCTGCTGAGGGTGCCTCAGTCCCACTGTTCGAGTCATTGACAAAGATGTTAAAAAGTGTCAATCACAATACCAACCCCTGAGGAATCACACCCCTCACTGGTCTCCATTTGGACATTCAGCCATTTTTCATAACTCTTTGAGTGTGACCATCCAGCCTATTTTTTATCCATTGAGTGGTCCATCTATCAAATCCATGTCTTCCCAGTTTAGAGACAAGGATGTTGTGTGGGTCAGTGTCAAATTCATTGCAAAAGTCCAGGTAGATTACATCAGTTGTGCTTCCCTTCTCCACCTCTGCTGTAACCTGTCTTGGGGTATACCATCACAGAGAGCCACCAAATTTGTCAGGCATGATTTGCCTGTAGGGAAGCCTCATCTTTTGAATTCCCCCTCCTGTCCCAGGCTCCATTTCAAGCCACCAAGCTGCTGTTATGAGCAGCTGAAAACCTGCACCTTTTTTTTTCTTTTTTTAATGAGTTTCCCCCTTTTATCTTCTTAAGGCAAGTTGCCTCTTCTTCCATGCCCAGATGCATTAAATAAAGAAAATGGAGGGATTTATTACCCCTATAAGTTCAGGGTCTAACTCAGTCTTACCATCCGATTCAGAAGAGACAATAGAGGCAAAGAGGAAGAGGAGAGACAAAGAGAGATGAAATGACTTAGGGAGTTCACATTGGAATTCAATGAAAGTACCAGGGAACAGAAGCCCAGCCCTGTGCCCTCCTGATACTGCTCCACTCATCTAACCATTAGACCATGAAATCTCCATTTTTCATGGCTGAGAAGAATTTGAGGGCTCTAAGCAGTAATAATAGGAATAATCCATTTGAGTATCCTAATTACGAACTTTGATTTGGGCTCTTACTGCAACAGTATAGCTGTGCCAGGTCACGGTGTTTCTGACACTGTCACTCGCAGACATTAGTAATAACGAGCTCACTTCAGCCCACTTCCATCAGCTTTGATGTGTTCTTACAGCAAAAAATGAGTCAAAAGGAGAAGAGCAGCATTTGGCTATTCAGCATTTTGGCTGCTTTGAATTTGGCTGCTCAGAGCAACCCTGACAGCTTTGTAATAAACACAGCAAATGTTTTGGAATGACAGGCAGGACTTAGTGCTCATTTCCTTGGTCTGGGACTGTTTGATATCCATTTATCACACTCACACAAAGCAAGGTGTGTAGACAATACAGGGCAGGGAGAAGACTTCAAAGCAAACTCCTCTCCACAAGGGAGTGTGGGGTCCCCTCAGAAAGGAGCTGTTCCACTTGTCAGGCCAATTAGTGGCAGCTCTACTGCTTTGGTGGGAGAAGTGGGGAAGAGGGTCTGGTGAGGAGAGGAATGAAACCCCTTCATGATTCTTTGAATCACCCCTGAAATATCCTGGGAAAATCTGCATGCAGCAACATCTATTTCCTCAGACAGCCCATGTGAGGAGGCTGCCAAGAAACACTGGGTTCATAGAAAGCCCAGTTCATGACTCTACATTGACAAGCAGTGAGGGACCTCCTCTAGAATTTGCCATGGAAAATCAGAGAGAGAGGTGATGCACTTCAAGTGCTTTTCCACACCCCAAGCCTTTGACAGTTCTCCCCCAAAAATAAACATGGATCAGTGATTCACAAGGATCCAAGCACTAGCACCTAAATTAGAAGTCTTACAAGGAACAGCTGAGGGAGCCAGGGGACTCAGCCTGGAAATAAAGGAGGCTCAGGAGGGTCTTTATTGCTCTCTACAACAACCTGGAAGGAGCTTGTAGTGTGGTAGGGGTTGGTCTTCCCCACCAGGTAACAAGTGACAGGATGAGAGGAAATGCTTCAAGCTGTGGTAGGGGTGGTTTAGATTGGATATTAGGAAAATTTCTTTCACAGAAAAGGTTGTAAAGCATTGAAACAGATTGCCCAGGGAAGTGCTAGAGTACCATCCATCCCTGAAAGGGTAGAAAAAATGTGTGGATATGGCACTTGAGGACATGGTTTAGTGGTGAACATGGTGGTGCTGTTGGGTTGATGGTTGGACTTGCTGATCTTAATGGTCTTTTCCAACCTTTACCAATTCTATTCTAAAAGGGGCAAAGCAGACCGACTTCTTGCCAACCATTAAAACAGCTGAAGTAAAACTGGTACTTGCAAGCACACCGTGGAACTAAGAATGGCAGCTATGAGGACCTCTGACCCTCTGGAAACACTGGTCCAAGCTTTTGTGTGGCACCAAGTTATTTCTTAAGCAGTCTGGCTCCATGAATATGTGACACTTGGGACATTTCCTCTCCAAGTTGCCCTTAGATCATGAGCAATGGACCAAAGGAACTATTCCTCCTTCCAGAAAGGACAAACACATCAGAGCTGAAGGCTATGTAAAATTAGCCCAATCCCTGAACTCCTGAAGAGAACACGTTAGTGATTGTGAACACATGATATTACCTGTGTGCACACAAGGGCAGCCTTGGTGCTCTCTTTGAGGCCAAATTTGAGGATGTCCACAGAACTTCACCGTCTGCAATGGCAGCACCAGTGGAGCTGGTGGTGTTTGAGACAGCCTCAAGAGCATTCTAAATTTTAGATTCTGCTCAAGGCCTTGCGTATCTCACCACTTTACATTTCTGCCCATCTAATCCCATTCACCTTTGCTGTAATGCCGTAACACTGATACTGCCTGGAGATCTTCCTAAAAGGGAGCTCTCACAGCCTCCTGCAAGAGCTGGAGAGATCCACAGTCACTGCAATTGCAGCACACCCTACACAGAAACACCTTCTCCAGGTGCCACAGCATGCAGTCACCCATGGGTATACACAGCCCCCACCAGTGTCTGCATCATCTTCAGCTGACCCAGGTGATTTCCCACCCTCTTTGGGCTTTACATATTTGCAATATGACAAGAAAGAATGCCCCGATCATCCATTTTCCTTGTACAGCCTGAAAAATAATTAGTGGTGGGTGCGATTCTCTTGCCCTGAGACAACTAGCCTGGCCTTGGCTATGTGGTTAAACCCTTGTAGCCTTCAACGCAGGCCTTTGGGCCTACATGCCCATCCTTCACTCCAGAAATTGTACAGAAACTGTTTAGGAAAGTGCCAAGGGACCTGGTGACAGTGTGAAGGACTATCAAAACACCTTGGCACCGTAGTCACGATCCATGATTTCATCCATAAATCACAAGGGAAAAATAAGCCATGGTATAGCCAATGCCAAAACTATGGCTTAGCAGGAACTTCTCAGGAACACTTCAGTTGTTACTGTACTTTGTGCAGAGTCTAAAAGTGACTGGAGGATATCAATCCTCAAAATCTACAGCAACCAATAAAATCCAGAGAGAATTATGGCTTATAAAGACAGAAATCAGCAATTCAAAATATCACCTGCATGCTGAAGCATTCCCACATTGCCAGAAAATAACATTAAAGAACAGTGATACTGCACTCACAAAAGCAGGTCCCATTGTCTGAAGGTACATCTTAATTTCTGTATTATTCATCTTCAGAAAAGGGCTGTGAACATTTCCAACAGCATGAAGCTGTCTGTTAATTTGATTTCATCCCCTAGATGGGCTATTATTAGGGTAGATGTTTGGTCTGAACTTGTAAAAACATATTCAGGGTTCCAGTGGGGTATATGTGAACATTTCTGCCTGTGCAAGCAACAGCTATTTTTCAGGCTGAACTGCCATCTTTTATAATCTTCACTATTGATTTTAGTGTTGGTTAAAAAACTCCTAAAGCAGTTAAAAATTCATTGTGGCCAAAGGCCCCTATCTGTCTTAGATTATTAAAAATTAAAAGAAATTAAAAATGTGACTGTGCACTTCACTATTGATTTTTCTTATCACTTCTTCACTTCTTTTTTTTTTTTTTAAAAAGGCTTTTTGAGAAAAAGGTTTTTTGTTTGTTTTCTTTGTTCAAATTTGTCACCTTATTCAAAATTTTCAAATTCAAAAACTGAGGTGGGAAAAAACTCATAGAAAAAAAAGAACTTGTAGAACCTGTTTTCCTTTTCATTTAAAATAAAAACTGTGTCTGTTTCTTGGCGTTATGTTTTACAGTGAGATGTTTTTCCACCAACATGATAATAATTGACACATATGAGTAGTCATTTGCTAAATAGCTTTGAACTATTTGGCTGGTAGTCTGTTAAGGCTGAGGTGAAAGTCATGGTCCCTCTCAAGAAGCAAAATTTTCCATTAACCTATTTGCAAAGAAGTCCAGCACTGAACAGGCTGAATTTCTCTCCATCAAACCTCCTCCCAGGATCTGCTAAGCTTCATTTGTGTACAGCCAGCTCTCCCTTAGAAAGCAGAGCCCTTTCTAGGCAAAGCCCTGCTTTCCCAAAGGCCACGGGAGAGCACATCCAGGCCAGGCAGGGAGGAAGCAGAAGCAGCCGGGGCAGGGGGAACAGCAGGGGCACAAGAGCTCTGCTGCCCATGGGTCGGGAGGTTCCCCTCTTTCAGGACTTTCTTTTGAAAGCTGCCAGAGCCAAAAGAGAGTGGCCTATTCAAGTTCCAAATGCAGAGGGTCTCTTTGGCACAAGTTTTTTAATCAGTAAAAAGCAAGTCTTAGCACTGTGTGCAACCCAATTACAGAGGTTTCAAAGCCAAGCAGTGCCATTAAGGCTC
This sequence comes from Corvus cornix cornix, assembly GCF_000738735.6. Lineage (NCBI taxonomy): Eukaryota > Metazoa > Chordata > Aves > Passeriformes > Corvidae > Corvus > Corvus cornix. Next base: position 108,426,270 of record NC_047056.1, on the reverse strand, counting down.
TTTAGCCAGACCTCCACGGTAACACAGGCCTGAGGTGTTCACACGACAAACTTTTCATTGAAGCTCAATAACTTCAAAAAGAAGCATTGCACTTCGGATTGAAAAGCTCCAAACAAGCAAAAAAATCTGTGGCATATCTTCATAAGCTACACTAACAGTTAATTACCCTCCTCGTTAAATGCTCATGTCTTGTTTCCAGTGAGCATTACTCACAACTGGATACAGGCCCAGGCACTCTCTAGCTGAGGTAAATGAGAGTATTTTTCTCCTCTCTGTTCCTTTCCCTACACTTCTGGAATACAAAATGAGATCCACTCATGGTGATTGAGCTGTTGACTAGTCTTCCCAGCCAGGGACATAGAATTAGTGCTGCTAACCTTCATAATTTAAATTACAAACCCAACGGTAATTGGTGTTTTTCTTGGAGCTCCATCTCCAGGAGACAGGTGATTATGGGAGAACCTGTATTTCACTTCCTTTCAAAGTACATTTTAGACACCGTGGAAAAATCTAGAAATGCTTTGAGTAACCCTAGCAGAAGTATGGGTACAACCACAGACAGATTGAATTAATTCTAACTTTACTTGTTTCTCAATAAAGTAATTATTGTTGCTATAACAGATGTCATGATTTGCTGGTATTGAATGTTTGGAGTGAGAGAGACTGCAGTTATCCCCAAGACAAGTAAAGGCTGAGAATATCAAAAGAACCAAAAAGCCCTTCTTCTGGGGCTGAGAAAAAAAGAGGTGACCGTGAGTTTTGAGGCTTGGACAGTCGCCACTGGCAGAAATGACACAGGCACCAAGGGAGCTTACACCAGCACTGCTGGTAGCTGTGGAAGATCAAGCATCAACACTCACCACTGGAAAAGTCCAAAGACTGCTTTGCCAAAGGAAATCTTCTCTAGCCAAGAAGACCTACCAAAACTCTTCCCTGTGAGGGTGGTGAGACCCTAGCACTGGTTGCCCAGAGAAGCTGTGGATGCCTCATCCCTGACAGTGTTCAAGGACAGGCTAGAAGGCATTCTGGGCAACATCATCTAGTGGAAGCTGTCCTTGCCCTTGACAGATTAATTAATTAATTAATAATACCCTTAATTATCTTTAAGGTCCCTTCCAACCCAAACCATTCTGTGATTCTATAGCTCTGTGCAGTATCAGCTGAGACACAGAAAAATCAGCATGCTCCTGATCTGAACATATCAAGGCAGATGCACA